>NW_026068053.1:441803-481371 GCF_014885135.2 Alexandromys fortis | reverse complement strand
AAACAACAGAGAGAGAACACACAAATAAATAAAATCAGAAATGAAAAGGGGGAATAACCACAGACACAGAGGAAATTCAGAGAATCATTAGATCTTACTACAAAAGCCTGTATGCCACAAAACTGGAAAATGCAAAAGAAATGGACTCTTTTTAGATAAGTACCATATACCAAAGCTAAACCAAGACCAGGTGAACGATATAAATAGACCGGTTAGTCGCAAAGAACTAGAAGCTGTTATCAAAAATCTCCCTTCCAAAAAAAGCCCAGGACCAGATGGGTTCAATGCAGAATTCTACCAGAACTTTCAAGAAGAGCTAATACATATACTCCTTAACGTATTTCACAATATAGAAACAGAAAAGTCATTGCCAAATTCCTTTTATGGAGATGATAATTAAGATCAATATTTACATTAATAATCTACCTCTTACTACCATTACATCTTCCCTATGAATTAATCTAAATGAGTTGATCAACCAGCTTTTAAAAGGATCCATCCTCAGGAAGGCTGACTCACACTGAGCCAAGCTAAAGAGGTGGAAAGGATAATTATTCCTTTAATGTACCTTTCTTTCCAAGAATCCCTTAGTGCAGCTCCATAAACATCCTGAGGTTCTGTTGGGTGTGGGTTCCTTTGTGGGTTTTGTAACTCTTCCTTTCTGTATCTTCTTCCTTTCTTCCAGATGCTGTACAGGGCCCACCCGTGCTCTTTCTGACATTCTGGGCTTCCTTTTCTCTTTTGCCATGTGGCCGATCTCCATGCCTAGTGCATACGGCACAGTTCTTGCTTTTTCTTCTGTGTCTCTGTCCTCTCGGCAGCTGCAGTGAGTTTGTCAGCTTTGAAGCTTTTTTGTAGACTATAAAAAAGTTACCCTTACCCTCCTTTTTGAGTCCACTCTTGACTACTTTCCTTAAGAAACTTAGAATCTAAAGAGGGAATGTTAATTTCCCCAATAACAATGATGTCATCAAGGATATTCCCTGATCTTACAGAATCCACACACTTCAAAGAAAAGATGTGAGAGAATTCAGAATCCCCCCCTTTTCTCTGTCTTCTCCTTCACACATGCTTCCTTTCCGGCTCTTTCACCACGTCTCCCTCTCCTTCCTCATCTCCCTTTGATGTAAATGCATAAGCCCAAGAAAAGGCAGACAACCCAACAGGAAAACCCTCAACAGACAACAGCTTCTTCAGCTAGCACTTGATTTTGCAATCCTAGCCTACAAATGCTGGACGGAGATGAGTTCTCCTTCAAGTCACCCAGTCAACAGCATTTTGTCTTCAGTCCTCAAAGACTAAAAATACACTCAAAAGGTGTCTATAGATTTACTTATAACTGATATTACATTAGTTTCATTTTTATATAAGCCTTTGATTAGTGTTCTTTGCCCAAGGCTTAGAAGACTGATTCAGAAGTTTCTACTTTCCCTGTTTTTTGTTTTCTTTGATGATGGTTTATGCAGGCAGATAGCTCCAAACTCACCATGGCTGAAACAATAGAGTATTTGTAGCATGTTTAACTGTATCTACTGACGGGGGCTTAGAGGGTTTGGCCTGGCAGTACACTGGACTATAGCCCATCACAAACACTCTCTCTTCCTTGAATTTTATCCATTCTGCTGACCCCCCTACCTCTCTTTGGAAGCTATGTTTCACAAGGCCTCAGAAATAAAGCCATTTTTAAACATTCTTGCTTTCATGCTTGTACATGGATAAATCTGCTCTCGCTGTGCCATGGCAGCCACCTGATGTGAGATTACCGATAACCTTATTTTCACACCCTCTACTAATTTTCTGCCCATAAAGTGCTTACCCCTTTAGGCTCCTGCCACTTTCCATTTCCTCTTTTAATTATTCTATAATGTTAAATGTCCTAATTATTAGTTTTTTTATTCATGCACTGATAACACAATATAAAGGTAATAATCCTTATTATTACTACTATAAATAAGATGAAATGCTTTGTAAATTACTATCTGTGAAATACATATATGTATTATATTATTTTGTCTGTACTCAATTGATTAAAATAAAACACAATATATTGAGTAGTCTTTGGCTGTGCTAGACATTTTTTTTCTTATGCTTCTACCAGCTAAAGATGATAGATAAAGTTGTTTATCTTTCCTTCTAGGAGGGCTCTTATTGTTGCATGTTGAGACTGACTTCCCAACCCTGTCCTAGATGCCATGAGAAAGAAAAAGATAAAGTCCTCCAGTGTCTTTATTGGGATCAGGGATCAAGCCTCCATGACCTCCAAATAATATTTAGATACTTAGGAGACAAAAAAAAACTTTAAAGGGTTCAATTAAAAGAGAGAGAAACAAGAAATAATATTCATATCACATCCCACCCATATAGTTTATTTCTCAGCTCAGACACACCACTTAGCAGTGTGGGTTAATAAGGTACTACACACTTCCTGTCCTCAAGGAGCACTTATGGCCATTGCTAAAAAGTTATAATGGGTCACAGTTGCATAATTATGAAATGGATTATGAAAGCGAAGTAAGAAATTATTTAAAGGTCATGAGTATGTGCAATGATGCGAATCAAGCCTATACTGGAGACTGTCAATAGATAGAGAAGTCCCAGGGACTGAAGTGTATAGGACTTCGTGAGGCTAAGAAAGTAACGTTCTGAAGAATACATCTCCAGCTCTGTGCATCAGATCTTTTTGCCCAGAGGAACTCAAGCATATACTGATGTCAGAGAGGTGTGCGGCAAGAGGAGGCAGTGACCTCTGAAGGGCTCCCTTGTGAGGAAGCAGGAACAGTAAGGACATCCTATCATCAAGTTGACCCTGTCTGGCAACTGTTAGGTTTTGTACTTTGAAGACACTTCCTGGCATGACTCTTCTTCTTTCTATTGCCCTTGAGCTAGAACTTATGAAATACAAAGTATCCCAGGTCATAATTATTCCTTTCGAGATGTGGGCAATCAGAAATTCAGACTGCAAAGCTTATAAATTTCTATTCCAACAAAATTGATAGAAGAGAAATGCTGAAGCAAAGGTACACAAATCCCTCAATTCCAAAGGCAGCTGAACAACCACAAAAGGAAGGTGACCTGGGAGCTTCATTTGGATTTTGTACTGAATTTCAGCATAGATCGATGGCTTTATTTGTCCATCTTCCAACTTCACTTATTTATTTCAAACAGCAGGGAACCAAAAAGACCAATTAAAATATTTGCATTGAGGGTACATATATAGACAGTGTGAGAGTTAATATTTATGGTCATCTTGTCAGTGTCTAAAATCACAGAAGAGGCAAGCCTCAGGTCATGCCTCTGAGGGTTTGTCCAGACTAGGCTAACTAAAGTTAGAAGTTAGAAAACTTATCCCACACATGGGCCAGACCATCCCATGGCCTGGAGTTCTAGACTGGAGACAAAGGAGGTAGTGATCTGAGCACCAGTATTCTTTTCTCCTTTCTTCCTACTGCCTTCAGCTCCTTGCTACCATTCTTTCTCTTCCACGATGGACTGTACACTCAAACCATGATTCTTTCTTCTTAAATTGCTTTATTAGTATAATTTATCAGAGCAAAAGGAGAAGAAAATAATTCACACAGGTGCATATGCACACACATTTTATAATATATAGAGAAAATAGCATGATAAAATGAAGGAAACACAATAAAATATTTTTATTAAAATGTTGTTTACCAAAAGAATATTGACACATCACCAGTGATTGAAAAGTCACTTACTTCATGTAATGTTCTGTGACTTTCTCAGTGAGAATGTTTTGGCACCAATGTGGCAAACTAAAATCCACTTAACCTGACAGGGCTTAGGAAGAAATTCTATGGTGTAGGAGGCCCTTCTGTCTATATGTTGCTTTCTTTGGTTAATAAAGAAACTACCTTGGCCTGTTGATAGGGCAGAACTTAGGTAAATGGGAAAGATGGAACTGAATTCTGGGAGGAAGAAAGTAGAGTCAGAGAGATGCCATGGATCCGCTGGAGACAGACGCTGGAAATTTTACCCAGTCAGCCACTGACACATACCAATATACAGATGAATAGAAATGGGTTAAATCAAGATGTGAGAGTTAGCCAGTAAGAGGCTAGAGATAATGGGCCAAGCAGTGACTTAATAAAATTTCTGTGTAGTTATTTCGGAGCTAAGCAAGCCATGTGACCAGGACAAACAAGTGGGCCTCCTTGCAACAATTCTAGACACAAAATAACAGAGTTTTACACAGTTTCTTGGTTGACACAATTTTTTTTCAAGATGAACTTGCAGCTAGTAAGGGGCACAGTAAAAACTATTTGGATTCTTTAAGAAAAAAACTGTGGCTTCCTGATTCACCAGCATGAATGGCTCTGGCTCTTTTGGGAGGTTTGGCTATCAAGCATATAAATGGGGTTTGTGGATTGCATACTGCAAGTTACTTGGTAACAGCATGGACCAACTAGTTATCAGAATTGAGGGGGTGAGGATGACTCCCACCCAGCAGTCTCAGGCACTAAGGACCACCACACTGGACTGTGCAGAACAAGCAGGAAGTAACATATATTACCACATTAATGCCACAGCTTAAGTTTTTAAGAAGCTCTTATCATTTCAAGAAGCATTCTTGGACAGTAAAGAATTACAGATACACAATAAAGACAAACTGAAATGGAAAAGATCTCTAAATGAGACCCAGTGTGTTTAAAATATGTACGTAGGCTTGGGAGAGAGAAGAAAAACAGTATAGAGAGTTATAAAAAGAAGTTAAAAAATGAAATAAAGTCTTTAAAGAGACAGAGTACAGACAGTTATAGATTAAAAGGAATATAGAAAAATAAGCAACATAAAGGCAGACTATACAAACAGAGTCTGGATTATGTATATTATTGTGTTATCTTTGATTTTGTTTTTACTGCAGAGATATTTGATTCTTGGGACTACTAAGCTAAACCAACATATTTATTTCAAAGGTATCTTAAATTCAAAATTTGAGTCTAAGGATATGTTGTTTTAGAAAAGAGTATCTGCTTTTGTTTCCACAGAGGATGAGGACCTATGAATTGCTTCCAGACTAATATGACTTGATTGATCACGACTGCTTGAAAAGTTGTCTTAAACACCCCCCCAAAATAAAACACTTTGCCTAATAAACAGCAGGAAAAAAAATAGACAGAACTATGCCCATAATCCCAAATATTGTCTATAAATGTTTGTTTACATTTACATGTGGATAAGCTATAAAGATTTGCATTGGTATGGATCTTGCTTATTGATACAAATTTAAGGTCAGTTTTGTTGTATGTATATTTCTGCTCTTGATTAAAGTATTTTGTTTGTGCAGCTCATTTAAAATATAATATGTAATTAATAAATATAGGTTAATAGGTAGTCATCTATAATAATCAAGCTTGTAGTCACGTTAGTTAGATTTCCTATATATTCAGAGATGTATTTCAGGTGGTTAGACATTCTTCAAACCTTTCAAAGACTACAGAATATGGCACTTAAAATATTTAAAAAATTTAGGTCTTATCATGACAAGGAGACACATCTACTCCTGGCAGCACTATTACTTCAAGAAGAAGATGGGAATTGAGGAATTGAGGAGGTTCCTTATGAAGTTGGTTAGCCATTTGGGAAAAAAAAAAAAAACCTGCTCTTGCCTGGACTGCTTGATGAACTGGACATACAGGACCCAAAGAAAAATGACTGCTAAACTTGCCTAAAGGTGAGACAATTCTTTGAGGTTCCTGCTTAATGAATGAGTTTGCAAGACATTGTGTAGGACACAGAAGAAAATGACTGACAAACTGCCAATATAGGTGGAACTGTCTTTGAAATTTCCTGCTTCATGTTAAAGTGTGCTGGATACTACTGGCCTGTAAGCTTAAGATGGATGCTTCAACGATACAGAGAAATTTGGGTGACTGTTCAGGCAACAAGATGCCTCTGTTAGTTCTAGAGTTTTGGTAGTTGCTTACAATGCACTTCCAGTTTACTTAGGTAATATTATATCCTTCTGGGGTCTCTGCTGGAGTTGAAGAATTGATAGTTATAATTATAGTTTTACTTAGTTATGATAAAAGATGAAATAGATATAAATATAGTAACTATAATTCTTACTTGATATATGTAATTTTACTATGTTAAAGTTAAAACCTTTTTTTTTATTTAAACAGAAAAGGGGAGGTGATGTTGATTTCCATCTGCATTTTATGAACACTGTTGGTTAATTAAACAACTGCTTTGGGCCTATAGCAGAGCTATAGGGGAACAGAGCTGGGACAAGGGGAACTAAGCTGAATGCTGGGAGAAAGGGGAGCAGAGTCAGAGAGAAGCCATGTAGCCCTGCCAGAGATAGATGTCAGTTGGAATCTTGCCATTAAGCCACAGCCATGTGGCAATACACAAATTACTAGAAATGGATTAAATTAAGATGTGAGAGTTAGCCAATAAGAAGTTAAATCTAATGGGCCAAGCAGTGTTTTAAATAATATAGTTTCTGTGTGATTATTTTGGAGCTAAGCGGCCAGGAACTAACTAGCCACCTCCTACTACAAGAATGAATGGGACAGTTTGTTCTCTCCATGTTCCTAGTATCCAGTCTTCTTTGAAGAAGGTAGTCTCATTGTATTCAAGCTGTATGAACCTTATGCTTGTGGGAAGCTGATACTTATATATGTTTCTGGCTAAAAAGCAGATTCTTAATGGCAGGGTCCATGTCTGTCTCTCTGAAATACTAAATGGTTTCTGCCATTGGAAGGAGTACTGAGAATATTTGTTACATTGGTAATTTTGAAGAAAAAAAATGTTGGTATTATGGGGAAGGGAGAATTGTTATTTAGTAAAAGGTACAGCTGGACTGGTGTTTTAGTTAATACAGCACTGACTTTGCAAGCTTAAGGACCTGAGTTTGATACCAGGTGTGGTGGCAGGTACCATAACCTCAGCACCTGGTAGGTAGGGACATACAGAATCTTGCAGCTCATTGGCCAGCCAGAATATCCTAATTGGTGAGCTCATAGCCAATGAGAGATAATCTCCCAAAGAAATGGAAGGTCTTACTGGCCTCCATGAAAGGTTATCTTCTGGCCTCCACATGACCTCCACATGGCTTCCTACTTCTTTGGGCATGTGTATGTGTGCTCGCGCGTGTGTGCACATACACACACAAATAAAATAAAATGTAGAGATCAAGGGTAAACTTAGAGTGTTCCCCCTCTCTGAATATTCTGCTTCCATTTAAAGCTTCTGCTCCAATTGCCAAGTTTCTGAGGAATTTTCTGTAGCTCAAAACCTGTGTCTTCTAAGGACTCTCCCACCTCTTGTGTGTCTTGTGTGTGTGTGTATGTGTGTGTGTGTGTATGC
The DNA here is from genome assembly GCF_014885135.2 of Alexandromys fortis. NCBI lineage: Eukaryota > Metazoa > Chordata > Mammalia > Rodentia > Cricetidae > Alexandromys > Alexandromys fortis. Next base: position 474,039 of record NW_026068053.1, on the reverse strand, counting down.
ATGCACATTCGTGTGTGTGTTTGTACGTGTTTGAGAGAGAGAGAGAGAGAGAGAGAGAGAATTTACATCCCAGAATTTACTATCATTTCCTTTATTTAAACACCAGGCCCTTTATTCACTGAAAGTGACAGCAGCAACTTAGGGTGGGTATGTCCAGAACTGGAGACATTGACACTAAAAAGAATAACAATGAAGAATTGCATGAAGTCCTGCCAGATCTAACTGCTACCAGGCCAAGGCTCACAGCATACTTCTGAGTCACATGCATATTCTCACATCTGGCCTGACAAGCTATGTAAAATAAATTTGCCAGGTGAGAACTCTGTTGACTGTCCACAAGATTTATCCTTTTAACTCTACACTGTGGCTTCTTAGCCACAGTGCTGGCGTTAGAGTTTGCATCCTACTGAGAAAAAAAAAATGGGACTCCTTTTAAGCTGTCCATCTTAGCATCACCACCAGATTGCCAAAAGTACCTTAAAATCGGACAAAGTAAGAATCTTTCTAACACAAGACTGTTGCTTCTGCCCAGGGATTGCTGTGAGTGTGTCTCGATTCCAGAAGGTTTCAGGGTAAACATCTTTACCAGCTGAACTTTCATTCTCCTTACCTTCCTTCAACTTGTAAGGACCCCTAATGCCCAAAGAGGAACTGATTCTTTTTTTTTTTTTTTTTTTGAGACAGGGTTTCGAGTATCCCAGGCAGGTCTTGCACATGCTACATAACTAAGTTGTTCTTAAACGTTAGTCCTCCTGCCTCCACTTCCAGCAGTGAGCCACTGCTTTGGGCTCAGATGCACATTTTTCACTAAATAAACCCAAATTTCATTAAAATGTTCTTAATTTCTGGCCCACTGTTAATCAGGTCAATGGCTTAATGCTGTAAATAAACTAGGAACATGCTGAAGATAGGAATTCTTGTTAATTCCTCAAGCAGCATTTCAAAATCTGCAAATGAAGCCTTCACAGACAGAAATATCCATGGGAGATGATTCAAGGTGGGAATAAGAAAAATCCCAAAATCTAAGACTTAGAAAGAAATTAAACACTTGCTGTTTGTTATTTTGCATCTCACCTACTCCTCAAATTACTATAGTTTCCTCAGCAAATGTCACTTAATTGTTATTTGAAGACCTCTAATGGTAAGGAACTTAAAACTACTGAAGGCATTTGTTTCAATGGTATAATTTCTAAGCTCTGAAGTTTACTGTTAATGTTGGTCAAAGTCTTCTTTCTAGATAGACTACTACTACTACAGAAATCAGATCACTCCAAGTCTGTCTAGTTTGGTTTTTGCACATTTCCGGCAGTTTCTGAATCTGTCTCTTTTCATATGTCTCATTTCGAGACAGCACTAGGTGGCTTGTGTCCAGTCTCTCACATTAGTCATTCTAGTGATACCACCAGGAGAATTAAGGAAACAATGGGGATAATGTCTTAGCTGTGTGTTTGAGTGATAAGGAGATGGGTGGAAGCACCACAGATGCTGAATTCACCATCTTCTACACTATCTGATAGCCCACTGCATGGGGTACAAGTGTGGTGGGAGGGCAGGAGTTAGAGGAAGGGAATAAATGAGCATATAAAAGCCCATTAGCAGAGGAATCCCCCCCCCCGAATAAAACATGTGATCAAACAGAAAATGTGCAAGTTAAATTCCTGGGCTGGGAATAAAAAGGTAGTTGTACAAATAACCTATTAGAGTACATGGCCCTAAGGCCAGTTCCAACCCACAAGCCTACTGCCCTACTCAAAAATGCCTTTCTTCTTCTTAATAAGCTGTCTGTTGTCACCACTCTCCTTGTGTCTCTGGCCCAATTCTTTGTTCCAGATACAAGAACCTGGAAATACCAATGACTGTCTTGTAGGATGGGATCCACATCTTTAACAGAGAGGCTTTCTGTATCAAGAGCCTCTTCTGTTAGCCAGAGAAGCCATGCTGCATACCTGAGCTTTCACATCTTCCTGAGTCCTCCACAGTCAATAGTAAGGATCTATGCATCTCTGATTCCTGAATTTCATTGGAGTTTTTTAAATGTAAGTATTTATATGGTCCAGTTGGCTGTAGTAGAGACTTTAAGAACGTCTTGAAAGGAAGACACAAGTAAATATTGCAGGGAGGATTCAAGAATGATTTCCCACTAAAGAAGTGTCAATTATTTAAAAGAATTATGCCTTTCAAAGATTAAAGGATTAGCATTTTTCATCCAGCCCTAGTAATTAAGAAAACAGACTTGCTGTGGTGGTGCACATCCATAATCCCACCACTCAGGGGCTGGGGCAGCAAGCCTAAGAGTTCCAGGGAAAGTCTCCCACAAGAATAAACCAAACAACTAAATACTATGGCATTGGGCTGTGTATGGGAGGTTGCATCCCCTTGCTGAAGCTTGTTTGGTATTGTAAGAGCCAAGGTTCTTCTGTAAGCCCCACATGTCCAAGGGTAAGGTAACTTCCTAAAATTCGGGGAGTCATAGTTTTGGGGAAACAATATGTCTGGTGTTTTTACCTCTCAAAACAAGAGTTTTTTTTTTTTTTCCTACTACACCAGATGTACTTGATCACATGTATATGAGAGGTACATAGGTAGAAAATACATCAGGATGTAGTTTTGCCCCTGATTGGACCTGATAGGAAACGCAAAGGTTTGTCTTTTTAAGTCCCTGTAAAGTGTGACTCTTGCAGGAAATCAGAGTGATTCTGATCAGAGTTCATTTTTCTAGTCAATACTTAAGTCAACTTGCTTCAATTCAGTCTCAAAACTGTGCAACTAGTTTTTCTCTCCAAAATCTCAGAATAAACTCTGTGCTATTATGAACAAGTTATTTGATGTCCGTGTACCTCAAGTCTCTAGAACTGTAGAATCCTGGCACAGCAAGAATATTAATTTCAATGGCTAGCCAGATACTAAGAAAGCTAAGCACAGTATGGCCTCATTAGAATACTTGGTTGCAGTGATTCCCGTTGTGCACTTCATGTATTCTTGGCAGTTATATTATCAGAAGTATATTGTGAGTGGTGCAGGCATGTGAAAGCCTACTCTAAAAACACTTTGGGGACAATTGTGTCTGTATACCCATCTTACTGTGGCCCAAAAACACCAGGAGGAAGAGATCCAGGTTAGAAGGGAGAGTACTGGTTGACTCTAAGGAGACCATTCTGGCAGTTCCATGGATTATCTGTCTGCCCAATATGTACCTGCTCGAATTGTCCATGCCCATGGTCGAAAGACAGCCTCACACTCTCAAAAGGCTTGACATGGCAAGACTCAAGATCGGATCTGTTGGCATATTTTTGTACATAATCTTAAAAGTGAGAAGCGGGTGATTAAAGGGCCCTTGGGCTTGAAAACTTAATCAAACCTCCTCCTTTTCCCCTTCTTCTTCCTCCCATTTTTGTCTTTCCCCTCTCTTCCTCTTTACTCGCTTCCTCTTCCTTTTTCTCCTCCTCATTCTTTTCTTTCTCTCCCTTCTTTCTTGCCTATTCATATTTTATTTTTTTCCATCTATGTTAGTCTCAGAATAAATGATATCTGTATCATCTTATGGGCTCCCTATTATTATTTTTGACCTTTAGGCTGGTTCATCCTCCACATTCCCCATGTTTCATTATCAATTATTATGAATAAATGAATAGTTCTTTATTTTCAAGTCATACATAGTACATTGTGAGAAAGATAACACACACACACACACACACACACAAAGAAAAAATAACAAACACCAAAAAAAAAAAAAAAAACGTAGTTTGCAGCTGAGATGCAGACAGGGTCATGTTCATGCTGCCTTTCATGTGTGTCACTTCTGCTGTGGTGTGTCACACCACACTCCACCATAGATCTTAGCTTTGTGGTTCAGATGAATTGTTCAAATGTCTGGAATCCTGTCATGGTACATGGAATAAAACCATATTCCTAACCAAAGGACAGTGCTGTGTGAGATCATGTGATAGGGAAGTATGTATATGTTTCAGTAGCTCATTTGTTCCAGCAACTGCTATACACAGTAAGAGTATGATTTCATAGAGTACTTGGTCACCTCTATTAGGAGGTTCTGTCCTGGAATAGTGTGATTAAAAAGAAATCCTGTGATCATAAATTTTGACTTCCAACTACTGCTGTATGTGTTACCATCAATATTTCTTGCATGATACAATTTCTGTCTTTTTAAAACATTCTTGTATCTATGATGTCCCTTCTTTCCAGAGGTCAATTCACATCATCATCATGTGCTCATGAACATCTCAACTGCTAGATGCTGTAGATAGCTCGAAAACTAAAAAGAGAAGGTTCCTTTGCAAATTCTATTGCCCTGGGAATGTCAACAGCAAAGAAGCAAGATACCAACAAACTGCAGCCTTCAAAAGACACGAGTTCATCTATGCATGTGATGTCAGGGGACAAAGCCCTGGAAGAAGGCATATGTTTTACAAATAATTAATATAATTGCCAGAATGGAAAGAAATAGCAAATTCCATTTATGAATCAGTAGTACTCTTTAGCTAATTAGAATACTCTAAGCCTTACCATTTCAGAGTGGCAAATATCATATATTAACAGTCAGTGACTATAGAGAAAGAGTTGGTGTCTAAGAGAAAGTCAGATTCTCAGAAGTGAGGTTCTGTGTCACAGCATATGGCTCCCACATCCTATTTCTCTGAAAACCTAGACAATGTCCATCTATAAACACAACCACTATTTATGCTTTGCCAGGCCACAGTGAAGAACATGGCAGCAAAGATGACAGATACATGTGGAAACCGCCCTTCTGAAATTCAGACCTCCCTATGATCTTTTATACTTAATGGGTTCCAGCATAGAATAAATAATAAAGAGTCAACACAACATAATCAAGACAAATTAAAGTTGATGAGTTTGAGACCTTGATGGCAAATGAACATGGTCCCAAGATACGAATTATGGCTCACGAAGGTAAAGTGGAAGGAAGCATTCTGCTGAGTCTGCCCAGCTGCTATGCTGTGCTTGGCACTGCCGAGCAGGAGCTATACCTTCCGTCAAGGCTGGTCTTGTGGCTTCCTGCCACCAACACTCACCATTTTTGCAGAGCAGGAGAGCCAGATAATTATGATAAGAGGAATTGAGGAAGAGCAAGAGGCTGGGGGCCTCTGCTGTCACAAAGCTCAGTGTGATGGTTTCCTTTGATGGAGCTGTATCTGCATAGATAGCTGAAGATGACAGGCTTGTGTTCTTGGTCACCGGGTATGGTTCTTGAAACATGTATATAACCGAGCTGCCAGAATCAAAAAGAGCTGAAATCTCTGCAAAAGAAGAAGAAGACGAGAACATACTTTCAATCACATAGCCACTAAGCTACTTGAGGTATGTATAAGGCCTGCTCATTGTTTCCTTGCACAAAGCACCATGTGAGCAGTGTTTAAAAAAATCAGACAATGGCTTCTTACTAATTATGAGGCAGATCAAATCTATTCTTGTGTATATGTTCACATGTGCAGATGAGCATTTGGGTTGACACTGGAGATATGTCCTCCCCTGTCACTCTCTACTTTATTGAGACACTGAACATAGACATCGTGGACTGGTTAGACTGGCTGGCCAGTGAGCTCAGGACTCTTATTATCTCACATCTTTTAGTGAAACATCTTGTTTATCTTGTTTTCTACAGTGTTGCTGGGTATCCAGACTCAGACTCTTATGCTTGTGGGGCAAACATGCTGCTGGCAGAGCCATTTGCCCAGTCCTCTGCATGCATTGTTTATAATTACAAATGTGATTAAGGAAGTTGATCAGAACACTACCCTTTCTTGGTATCTCTACATTGTTTAGTGAGACAGTCTTTGTAAAGCACTGAGGAGGATCGCCCAGCAGGGTTTGGACTTATGGAACCTCTATGTTGCAAGAAAGTGTCACCTAGAGCTGGGGAGATAGCTCAGTTGGTAAAGTGTTTGCTGCACAATTGTCAGGAGGTGATTTTAGACCTCCAGCACCTACATAAAAAGATAGCTGTGGTGTCATGTATACATAACACCAGAGCTGGGGAGGCAGAGACAGGAAGAACCCCTGTGTTCCTTGACTAGTTTGGAAATTGGTGAGTACCAGATTTGTTATGAAATCTTGTCCCAGAAGATAAAATGAAGAGCAACTGAGGAAGACATTTATTAATGATCTCTGGACTCCACATAAGTGTTAATGCATGCATGAGTACACACATACACCAGTCCACAATGCTGCAAATACACAAACACAGAAAAAGAAGATCATTTAACCTAAGTCCATCTCAGTTGCCCTTAAGTAAAATGTCACATTGTTGACTGAATGTCAGTTAACATGCTGAAATATTGAAATACTTATTCTACCAAGGTCCAGCTTGATCTTGAGCTAGATTTGACTTTCTTCTTTTTATATCCAGGTATGAAAGGAAAGTTGCCTTGTATACTAAGACAATTTAGATCTGGGTGCACACGTCTGACTGAAACACTATGTGGTAAGCTTGAGTTAATATGGATATGATTGGTTTCTTTCCTTCTCAAATGAAGGGTGGAGGGTTTCCAATCTTTCTCAACATTCCATGGCTATGTGTGGGACACTGAGAACATAAGCAAACTTGAACTTACTTCGTAATGCCCTTGCCACTGTTCTGCCTCGTGAACACTCTGCTCTAGTCGTGCCACAGAATTAGTGCTACAAGTCTATGCGTACAGTCTGCCAGACCAGGACTACAGTGCAATTTGGACAAGGTTCAGAAAGAATGTTCGGTTTTAATCAAGGAATTCGTATCAGTGATTCTTATGTTAAAAATAGGAGGTATACACAGATGGCCATGAAGATGTTGGCTCATGATCTGCTTGATACAGGTGTTTTCCTTAAGGACTTAACAGGTGCATTTTGAGTGTTTTCTAGTTAACAAAAGCCTTTACTTGATGTTTATGTATACAGTCAAATGTATATGTGATTCATAATATATGAAAAAACATATTAGATATGGGCATATAGATTATGATTTTTTTCTTCTTCTTAGGACAATAATTTTAAAACAGAAAAACATGTATAATTAGACGTGCCACACAAAAATGTTCTTATTCTTTCCCTGAAACTAGTATTAATTATTCCTAATGCTTAGACATTGTTTCAATATAAAACTTAATTCAACAACATTTGTAGATTCTGCTTCTCAAACATTTTCTTCTGCTTCATGACAGGAAATAGAGCTACTGGAATGGGTTTAGTTTCCTCATATTACTTATAAATAAATTCTAAAGTATATTCAGTGAATTTTATTTTTATTATTATTTTAACTTCTGATAGTATAACATTTCAAAAATAGTAAGAGCGAGCATTTGGAGAGAATTTGTATCCTGTATGCAGTATGCACTGAGTGCTAAACATGATCCCTATTATAAAATTCTGCATTTCCCACTCATTATAAATGCAGAAATCAAGGAATTTTGAGATTAAATACTTAACTACTGTCTCAGAGGGACAATGTTAAATGAATAAGAACCAGAACCCAGCTTCTTTCTGCAGAGATTCAGTGGCAGGTGAATTAAGTAAGAGAAAATAGTGCTTGCAATGGGAACTGTTGTAATGGTTAAAACTTCTGTTTACAAGTATTTATGATATATGCAGGAAGTAATTATAGGATGAAATATGTGGCATAAATACAAGATACACCATGATTGCCACATCTCCACTATATCAAATGTAATCAATATTTTTGTTCATTTGTTTATTAAATGATTGTGCAGTTAGGTTTAACTTTCTAGATTTGTAATCAACTTCCAAAGTTATTATCTAGCAGTTTTAGTGATGAAAATATTCAAATGATAGAAGTGATCATTCAGTCAACAATGGAAGAGAGCTGAAGGCAAAGGGGTACATATGGATAAATCCTGATCAGGTATATGGATATTAGCAGGAAAACGAATTGTGTCAAGTCTACCAGCGTGGCTAAGAGGATAAAGAAGTTTGCAACCAAGCCTGAGGATCTGAGCTCAGTCAGTTCAGTTCAGGCCATGAGGTAGACTGAAAGGAGCTGCTCATAAAAGTTGTGCTCTGGCATCCAGGTGCCTGGCATGCTGGTAATCTCTCTCTCTCTCTCTCTCTCTCTCTCTCTCTCTCTCTCTCTCTCTCTCCATTTTCTCCCCCCCCACATGCACACACATGCACACACTAGATAGAGAACATCTAATAAATAAATAATAAAGTAATTGAAATTTGGCAAAGTAAAGAATAAAATCATATAAAGACCAATCTTGCATTAAATATAAAAATAAACTCAAAATGTAACAAGATCCTGAATAGAAGAGCTAAAATTATACTTAGAAGAAATCATAGATATAAATTTTTGTGCTCTTAAACCCACCAATTGTTTCTCATGTATGACAATAAAAGTAGAATCAATAAAAGAAAGAAAAGATAAATTAGGTTCCATCAGAATGTAGGAAATTTTTTGTCTTTCAAAGATAAAATGAAGACTGTGAGAAGAAAATTCACAGAATGAGAGGATAAATTTGCAAATTTTTTTATAAGGAACATATAGTCAGAAAAAAAAGAAAAAAAATGAAAATGAATGGCAACCAGAATAAAGATCTGCAAAAGATTTGAATATGCAGTTTTTCAAATAAGATGTAGCAATGAATGGTAATGATGTAAAACAGTGTTTAGGATGACTAGTCGTTAGGTATGAGCAAGTCGGAAGCACAGTATGACACCATTTCCCATACAGTAGGCTGTCTGCTTAAAGACTGACATACCATAACAAGTGTGTAGGAGTGCAGAAAAACACTAGAGCTTTTGTGCACTTCTGGTAAGGATGGAAAATCTGCAACCTACTTTGAAAAACGATTGGGTCGTTCCTCAAGAAATAAAACACCCTTAGCAAGGTGGTTCAGTAGGTAAGTGCCTTGGTCACTCAACAAGCTTAGTGACCTGAGTTTTATACCCAGTGTTATACAATGATGTTAGGTCTAAAGGGGAAAACCCCATGTATCCCCAAAAATAGAAGGCCAATTTAATTGGTCAAAAATGAAAGTCTAGGCTTAGTTCAAGCTGAACTTTAAGAGGATTTCTGGTGGATATATCAATCAACGCTCACAGGCAGCGTTTCTCAGGAACCTGTGAAATGGGTTTCAGCCTACTGGAAAGGGCCAGTTCCCTTCGCACACACCTCTGGTTACCTATCAAAGCCCAAGGCTAACATCCAGCCTCCCCTGGTACCTGACACATGTACCTGTTACACAGTTCAAATGCTACACTAGAATCCTGGCCTACTGAGCCATCTCACCTCCTCCACTATGCTACTTCCCAGGTTATTATAGATTACAAAACTGGCAAGTCCCCTACTGCTGCCCCGACTCCAGTTTCTCTTGCTAGTCTATCTCTTCTCTTTTCTTCTACTTCTTTGCCAGCCCCCAACCTCTGCAAGGGAGGTTGCCCTGGCCAGTCCTATTTTCTTCTCTTTTCTTGACTCCTCCAGATGCTGCTGTGTGTTCTCTCTTTCCGCAATCAACAAAGGTATACTCTTCATGGAGCAGCCATTTTCATGGTTTCTCTGCTGGGCCATCACTGACAGGGAAAAGACAAGAAACCAATTTCTGATGGTTTCTTCACTGTATCATCACAAACAGATAGAAGAGAAACCAAGTTCTGAAATTTGTTTAACTTCTACAGGACCACATGGCACATATGGACCCCAAGAGTTTAACTTGCTCAAATAAATAAATTCAACAAAGTAACACAAAATTAAAAAGTAAATCAGGACATTTCCAAACATGCACATGAGTCTCAGTGGTAGTTATACTGAGAAGAATCAGAAAGTGGGGAAAATTTAGTGTCCACTGACTGACAAACTGCCAAGCACAGTTAGGAGTATCCACAAAACAGTTTAGCAATAGAAAGAAAAAATCGTCATGGCATGAAGGAAGTGACAGCACTATCTACTGGGAGAAAGGTGACGCAAAGGAGAAATATGTATTAGGGTTCTTTTATAAAAGAGTTCCAGTCTCAGCAAATCCACAGAGACAGAAAAAGGAATGACTTCCAGGGTGGCAGAAGGTTGCTGGTGGCTAGGAGCGTTTGAAGTGGCTGACAAAGAAAAGAATCTGAAACTGTGTAGGGAAGGGCATGTGCAAAAGCAACAAGAACCAGGACAGCCTACCCCTTAACAGATACGATTTCTTTGTGTTTGAATTGTATCTAACTAGCAATAAATAAATGTTTTTAAAACACACACGCACAAAGCTACATTCCTGGAGGGATACTTCTATCATATTTTCATTCAGAATGAAATCAGAATCTCAAATGAGGAAAAGTCCTAAAGCAAAGCAGGAAAACAATTAAATCAAATGTTCTCAGCAAAAAGCGTGATTGGCTTTTACATCTCTTGTTCTAGAGAGATGGCTCAGAGGCACAGCACTCTTCATCTTCCACAGGACCGTAGTTTGGTTCTTGGCACCCATGTCAGGCAGCTAACAACACCCTGTATCCACAGTTCTAAGGAATCCTGATTCTCTCATCTGGTCACCTTAGGCACCCTCACACACATGACATAAAATTACATAATAATCCAAAAATAAAAAAATAAGCCTTTATAAGCAACCCAAGAAGGTAGAGCCTGCTGGATAGCAGCTGGGAGACTGATGGCATGATTTTGAAAGGGAATTTTGGGATCTCCACACACCTCTCTTTCATTTTTGTATCACAAAAGCTGTAAGAAATAGATTTTTCTCTGCCATATGTACCTGTTATGTCCATCTCAACAAGGACACAAAAGCAATAGAGCCAAGGAACTGTGGAATAAAACGTCTGAAACTATAAGTTCAGATGAATGTTTCTTCCTTGTTATAGTACTATAAGGAACAGGAAATGGGTGATTTGGCCCAGGACTGGTAAATGAACACACATCCTTAATTCCATCCTTGATGTCCCATGTGATAACAAACCTCATCTCTGACATACATGACGCTGCACTAAAAAGCAGGAAGAGCACACCAGCAGGGAGCACTCTTTGTTCAGGGTTCTCTCTTAGAGCATGACTCTCCTTTCCAGTTCCAAATTACATTTCCCAGGGGGAATTGTAAAGACGAATATTTGGTTAAGAACATCTTATATCCATTGGTTACGCAGGTGATCATTTAATTTCAATAAAGAGGTAGAAATCAGAAGTCCCAAAGTAGGCAGGACCCTAAAAAGGCTAAGAAGGACACAGTTGTTTATTTAACTGATGGGTTGAAATGAGAAAAAGGTACTTTACCAATGCAGGCAAAAGTTGTATCAGTATTGACAAAGGAAGATGGATACAAATGTTGGAGGAAAGGGGTCTGTAACAGTGAGGCTACATCTATAGGATGGGTTAGATGATATTTGGATGTCCCTTGAGAGATGCAGGAAGGGTCTTTGTTCAAGTTTTCCCCTCTCAGAAGATTTTGACACAGAGGCTACAGGACACTGTAAACTTTGGTGTCATGTCTGGCCTATATCTGCATTTGCTCCTTGTAATGATGGGACTACTCATGAAGGTCCTCCAATCTTACAGAGAGTGTTAGTGGAGTTTTCCCCATGTGAAAACTGAGAACACCTTTGTGTTTGAATTAGTTTATAATGCATTTTTTTAATTACATGTTGTTGTTTGGCCTCATGAGGCCCAGGTGGGAGGCCCAGTGTAATTTCCTTAGCCTAACTTGGCTTGGTGTGAGGCCTAGTCTAACTTCCTGAGCCTAGCTACAGTTTGGAGACCTTTCTCTGGCTATGCAACCTAGACCCGCCTCAGCCCAGCCACCTCTAGCATGTCAGAATACTATTGGCCCTTGTTCCTTACTCTGCCTCAACCCATCCCAAGCTTCACTACCCCTATCACAACCCCGTATAAGTCCCTGCTTGATATCATTAAACAAGATCCTGTTCTGAATGACACTTGATTCAGTGGGTGTGTTTCTCCCCAGTGACCAATGGGGGTGGGGAGAGTGGCTGGGTTGTACTCACCATCCTGCTCAGCCTCAGGGAGAGTCTGGGAGCTCTAGCTTTCTGCCAGAGAACCTGGCAGATTGGTGCCCCATATAAGGAATGGAAGAAACAATGATGGGCCAATTGGTCTGTGGGTGAGTGGGTGAGTGTACCCCCACTAAAAATGGGGCAGTTCTTTACTAAACAAAATCCTGCTTTGGAACCAAGTTCAGTGTACCCGACTAAACAAAATCCCACTTTAGAACTTAAACAAAATCCTGCTTTGGGATTAAGTCTGCCAGTTCTAGCCAAGTCTGATGTGCCACACACCTTATGCCCCTGGTACAAAACGGGATTCCATTGGACAAGGGATTGTAGGTCCAAGTTCAATCTATAGAGAAAGCCTTTAAACTCCCTGAGGGGCCATCTCTAGCCCCATTAAATAAGGGGAAAAGGGCAGTCAAAACACATTGGACCTTTGATACCCAGACTAAGACCAAAGATGGCCCTAACAATATGAGATAGAACCTTTAGGTTCCTTATAGACACTGGGGCCAATCTCATGGTCATCAGGTAAGAGGAGCCCCCCTCCTCTTGGCAGCTGGTCCTGGGAGAGATGTTGGGCCTCATGAGGCCTGGGCGTGAGGCCCAGTGTAATTTCCTGAGCCTAACTTGAGTTGGCATGAGGTCTAGTGTAACTTTCTGAGCCTAACTAGAGTTTGGAGACCTGTATCTGGCTACCCAGCCTAGACCCACCTCAGCCCAACCACCTCTAGCGTGGCAGAATATTATTCGCCCTTGTTCTTTACTCTGCCTCAGTCCATCCCAACCCCATTATAACCCTATATAAGTACCTGCTCAATACTTTAAATGAGATCCTGCTTTGATAGACTCCCAACTCAGTGGGTGTGTTTCTCCTGGTGGCCAAGGGCAGGGGGGTGGGGGGGGGGCTGGGTTGTTCTATACTCATCATCCTGCTCAGCCCTAGTGAGAGTCAGGTAGTTCTGGCTCTACACCCACTCTTTCTGTCAGAAAACCCAGCATGTTGTCTTTGTTAAGTTTTTGTTACCTTGACACAAGTCAGGGTAAACCAGGAAGAGGGAACTTAAATTGAGAAAATTTCCTCATCAGATTGGCCTGTAGGGAAGTATGTAGAGGTCATTTTCTTAATTAATGATTGATGTAGGAGAACCAAGTCTACTCTGGGCAGTAATACCACTGGACAAGTGCTCCTGGATTATCCAAGGAAGCAGACTGAGCAAATCATGGGAAGCAAGCCAGTACACAATGTCCCTCTTGGTCTCTGCTTTAGTTCCTGTCTCTAGGTCCCTGCCTTGGGTTACAGCCTTGTTTCCTGATGATGTACTATGACCTGTAAGCCAGATAAATCCTCTCCATCCCAAGTTAATTTGGTTATAACAGTTATCATAGGAGAAGAGAAAAAACTGAAACAGAAGTTGGGAGCCGTTTCATGGTATGCTGCTGGATATACATAAATGTACTGCTTTAGGGAGGACCATGGCATGGATTTGCCACTTTGGGCTGTTTTCATTTTGACACTATGTTCTCAGAGTCTACTGGGGTATTCTGTAAAACATTGAAACTTAATATTGAAAGCAAAGAAGATGATGGAAGCTTAGCTTGTTAAGTTTCAGGGGGAAAAATAGACTCTTATCAGGATTGTTTGTGTGATATTTTGTATTTACTCTCTTGATACTACAAACTGGTAGTCCAATGTGTGCTATCTAAATCCACATAAAATCTGAGAGAGCTTGGAAAAGAATTCTAGACAGTAAAAAAACAAAGTATAGCCTCATATTTTTCCCCTAATGGTTTTTGCTTGCGAGCGCATTTTATGGCTCTTATGAGAGAGGTCTTCCTGATTCAGTGGTAGCAGAAAAAAAAAAGCCTTGCTTTTGAAATGACTTCCTGGGCTGTGCTGCCAGCATGAACTCTGACTCTTTCTGGAAGTCTGGCTATGGAACATCTAAATGACGTTTGTGAGCAGAGTGCTACAACTTGTTTAATGGCAAGACAGACCTGCTGCAACCAGATCCTGAATCTGGGGTGGAGAGAATGGCTCTTAGAGGCAATAGCTGGATGTCCTCCTACATGTTAGACTGGGCAGAGCTAAAAGGCAAAGCAGCCTTAGTCACAGTAATGTAACTTAGCTTTTAAAGAAGTACTTCTGTTCAGAAGAAAGCTACAGATACCCAATAAAGACAGATTCAGATAAAAAAAAATCCTCTAATTGGGTCACAGTGTTTGGATAAATTTACTTTGGCTTGGTAGACAAAAAGAATATAGTTATAAAAAGAAGTAAATGTTTTTTTTTTTTTTAAAAATAAAAGAAAGTCTTTAAAAAGAATACAGACAGTCATAGACTAAAAGGAGTAGGGAAAAATAAGCCATGTAAAGAGAAAATACATAGTCTGGATCATGAATATCATTGTGCTTTCTTTGATTTTTTTGACTGTGAAGGATCTGAGTAACATATATATATATATGTGTGTGTGTGTGTGTGTGTGTGTGTGTGTGTGTATCATGACTTCATAATTTGGGTCTAAGAATATGTTGCTTTGAAAATGAAGTTCTTCATTTGTTTCTACAGAAAATGAGAATCTGTGGATTTCTTCCAGACTAATGTGATTTGAAGGATCAAGACACCATGAAATGTTGCCATGAACACCCCAAAAAAATTACTTTGCCCAACAAAACTCGGGTAACAATTTAGAGAGAATTACACCAATATTCCTAAATATTGCCTATAAATGTTTGTTTACATTTAAAGGGGGATATGACATAGATATGAATAATTTGCATTGGTATGGATCTTGGTCTATTTATACACATTTAAAGTCAATTTTGTTATATGTGTATTTCTGCTCTTGATTAAGCTATTGTTGTGTAGCTCATTTTAAAATTTAATACATAAGAAATACAGGTTAATAGAAAGTCATCTATAATAGTCAAGCTTGTAGTCATGTTAGGTTTTCTAGATATATAGATATATATTTCAGTTCTATATGTATTCTTCAAATCTTTCAGAGACCTTTATAATATGGCATTTATAATGCTTTAAGAGCTTAAGATTTTTCATGACAGTGAGACACATCTGCTCCTCAAAACCCCAAGCTACATCAGGAGGAAGATGGGCATCAAAGAAGCTACTTAGGAAGTTTGTTAGCCATTTGGGCAAGAAACTGCTCTTTTCCCAGACTGCTTGGTGTTATGCTGTATGAATTGGACATGTACGTCCCACAGAGAAATGACTGCTAAATTTGCCTAAAAGTGAGATGGTCTTTTGGGATTCCTGCTTTATGAGAGAATATGCCAGACATTCTGCAAGACACAGAAGAAAGCAGCTAATGGACTTTGCCACTACAAGGCAAAACAGATTTTCAAATTTCCTGCTTCATGGAAATGTCTCCTGAATACTATGGGCCTGTAGGCTTAAGATAAATGCCCCAATGATACAGAAAACTTTGGGTGATTATCCAGACAGCAAGATGTCTCTGTCAATTCTAGAGTTTTGGAGGTTGCTCACAATGAACTTCCTGTTTACTTGGGTAATACTACATTCTTCTGGAGTCTTTGATGGAGTTGAAGAATAGATAGTTATAATTATAGTTTTCCTTAGTTATGATAAAAGATAAAGTAGATATAAATATTGTAACTGTAATTCTTGCTTAATATCTGTTTTGTTATATATAATTTTACTACATTAAAATTAAAACCTCCCTTTTTATTTAAACAGAAAAAAGGAGGTAATGTGGGATTCCCTTTGTATGCAGTGAATACCATTGGTTAATAAAGAAACTCTCTTAGGCCTGCACAAGGCAGAATATAGGTAGACATGGAAAACTAAAGTGAATACTGGGAGAAAGAATGCAGACTCAGAAGAAGCCATGTAGCCCCACCAGAGACAGATGCTAAAACTTTACTCAGTAAGCCACAGTCTTGTGGCATTACTCAGATTGATGGAGATGGCTTAATTTAAGATATGAATTAGCCAGAAATATGTTTAAGCTACTGGCCAAACAGTATTGCAAATAATATGGTTTCTGTGTGATTATTTCGGGGCTGAGCAGCCAGGAACAAGAAAGCAGACTCCCACAACACAAATCTCTGAAGGTGAAAGGTATAATTCACTGAAAAAACAGATGCTGCTCAGGTGGAGCTGAGGAATTAGCTGTGATTAATAAGAGATCAGCATCGCTCTGGCAAAAGTTTTTGGGAGCTATTTACTCAGGGTTATCACACAAAGTTGTAGGCCAGAGAGGCCACAGTTACATTTCAAGCTGGCACAAAACTTGGTATCATCTAAAAATCTTCCAAATGGTTCTGGTATTGGTGGTGTGAAACTGTAGAATTGAAGTTGTTATAGAGAGAAGCTGAAGCATAGCACCATGAGAGGCCGTTGATGAAGGTATATCTTCAGGTACAGCATAAACCCCAGTTTTAGAGGGGTCATGGAAGAAGTGGAACTTTGGAACCATATGGTAATGTCAGTGTCACCAAAGGGAGTCATTGGTGAAGATAGAGATCTTATCATATTAGTAATGCCAGAACTGTGAGCAGCAGGTGTGGGGTAGAGCTGGTCTGACTGTAGAAGAGGAGCTATGTGTACTAGAGATAGGAGAACCAGAAAAGTAGAGCTGGCGAGGTCCTCAGAAGGTCTAATCATGAGTGAGTACCGGTGCCAAGCACTGAGCTTCTTACACTGTCAACATTTAGTTTTACTTTAGCTTGGTTGTAACTGGGCTCTATTTCTCTTCTTCAAATAAGAAAGGATGTTACTTATTTTTTATTTTAGAGAAACAAATACTTCAGGGACTAGAATAAATACTAGAGAGACTTCAGATATTTAATAAGACTAAAGTTTTAAAAGTGTTTAAATTTTTAAAAACTGTGGGACTTGTAAAAATTGGAATACATGAGCTAGTTCCAGGAGAGCTGGACTGTTAGACAAAAAACTCTGTCTCAAAAATGCCCCCCCCCAAAAAAAAAAGTTGGAATGTTTTATATTTGTGATACTGATATTCTGATATTAATATGAGATCATAGAGACAAACAAGAAAGTAAAGGTTATGGTTTAATAGTAATATATTAGTGTGTGAAGTTGACAAGGGGGCATTTGTCCTTGTTAATTTTGTTAACTTGACACAGGGTGGGAGAATCTGGGAAGAAGGAAATTTAATTAAAAAAAAAATGCCTCCATCAGATTGGCCTATAGGCAAGTCTGGGTGGACATTTTCTTTATTAATGATTAATGTGGGATAGGATAGTGCTGCCCTCTCTGGGCAGTGAAACACCTAGGCAAATGGTCCTGGGTTTGGCAAGGAAACAGTCTGAGCAAGCCAAGAGGGGTAAGCTAGTAAGCAGGATTTCTTCATAGATTTTACTTCATTTCCTGATGGAGGTGGGTCTTGTATCTTATCTGTTGCTTTCATTGGTTAACTAATAAAGAAAAGTGCTTGGTCTGATAGGACAGAAAATTAGGTAGGTGTAGTAGACAGAAGAGAATGCTGGGAGAAAGAAGCCAAGTCAGGCAGTCGCCATGATTCTCCCACCCAATACAGCCGCAAGTTAAGATCTTCCCTGATAAGCCACCTCGTGGGCTACATAGATTATTAGAATTGGGTTAGATCAATATGTAAGAGCTAGCCAATAAGAGGTTAGAACTAATGGGCCAGGCAGTGTTTAAAAGAATGCAGTTTCCTTGTAGTTATTTCAGGTAAAGCTAGCCGGGTGGCTGGACGCAGCCCGCTGCTCCTATCACTACAATTTCCTGCCTCCAAGTTCTGCCATGGATTCTTATTTGCTATTCCCTGATATTGTGCTGTGATTTGTAAGCCAAACAAACACCTTCTTCCCCTAGTCATTTTTGGTCAAGGCATTTTTTATAGCAATAAAAAGCAAACTGAGACACACATCAAATGTATTTTTACCACACCTCCTCTAACCCCTTCCAACTGCATATATTCCCTCTTAACTAGATGTTATTTATTTATTTATCACCCTTTGAGTATAGTTAATGGTGTCTTTATTGGCATGCATGTAAGGCCATCTGAGATAGCATGGACACAGGAACAGTGGTCATAACCCTAAAGAAAACCAACTCTCCATCAACTAATCAGCTAATCAACTGTCAATAGGTTGTCAGATAGGGGCAGGGCCTCATGAGTCCTTCCAAATCCATGTGGAATATTGACCAGATTGATCTTTTGCAGGCCATGTGTAAGTAGATACAACTGCTATAAGTTTATGAGCCCTTATCTACAAAAGTTTTAGGGCTAACAAGTTAGATCAGTGGGTAAAAGCACTTTTCACCCTACCTGAGACCTGAGTTTGACCCATGGACCCACATGGTAGAAGGAGAGGACCAGTGGTCACAAGTTTTCCTCTAACTGCCACATGTGTGTTATAGCACATAAATTCCCTCAACAAAATAAATAAACATAATAGAACAACTTAAATTTTTGTCTTCAGTAAAGGACTATTGGTTAGGGGCTGTTAATTATTCAAGCTCTGATTCTTTACTTAATATCTGGTTGGCACTAAAGTTTGTTCCATTGTTTTATTTTCCCTAGGATTTTACTATGTTTCCTGGAAATAACATGAAAATAATCCCAAGTAGTTGAAGTAAAGCACAGAATGAATGAGAGGAGAAATTACGTTATAGAACCTTTCAAGAAAAACACTGGGTCCTTTTTTTCTTTAATTTACAGATTAAGTTAGACTAAATAAAAAAATTGCTTGGTGGAAGAGCTTGAAAATGTATTTACAAGCTGAAGAGATGTCTCTGTTTTTCTAGTGGCTTACAGTTTTATCCTTAAAACCCATGTTAAAAAATAGTAAGTAGTGTTGGCTGCAATGTAAATGCTGGAGAGACAGAGTCTGGCAGATCCCTATAGCTTGCTTGCCAGTTAGCCTAGCCCATTGGAGCGCTTAGACCACTGAGAAATTCTGCCTCAAAATACAGGGTAGATGTCACCTGAGGAACACATACCCATTTTTTTTTCCTATGGTCTGTACTGGCATGTACATTCCTTATACATAGAAATACACGCGCACACACACACACACACACACACACACACCCAAAGAGAGTGTCTTCATGAATAGATAAGTGTCATGTAGAATGACTGGGCCCTGCAACAGCTAAAATATTTCATTTTAATATTAAATATTGTTCTCTTAACATTGTTTACATTGGGTTCACAGCAAACTCTTCTTTTTTGTAAACAAAAGTTTAAAAATAATTATAATTTTTTTTTTGATTTTTTTCGAGACAGGGTTTCTCCGTAGCTTTTGGTTCCTTTCCTGGAACTAGCTCTTATAGACCAGGCTGAATAAATTTTTTATATTCTTCACATGTATACTTTCAAAAAAATTAAAGATAGCCCAAGTGATTCTATAGCTTATTTTTACTCAACTCTGTTGTCCTTTTATAAATTTTCTAATTGAGGTACCAGAACTAGAAATGTTAGTAAGTTTCCAGCTATTTTTTTAGTCTGGATGATGTGCCCATTTTCAACTAGACCAAGCACAATTGCACTGCCTGCAAACATGCAAGTCCAATGCTAGGAGAGAGGATATGATTATGTTGATGATCTAAGCTAAGTTAACATGGGAGAACTTGAGAGTACAAAGCCAGGGCACTGCTTGAGGGCATGGAGAATATTGCTTTGACCTTTGCCACACATCAAAGCAATGGTATATATTTTGAGTGGAAGCATCATTCTAGCCTCAGGCATCCATATACCCTAAGAGTCTGGAATGTTTAGTTGAAGGGATCACCCCAGACCCTGGCATCCAGATATCCGTAGAGTCTGGAATGTAAGGGTGGGAGTTCTACCCCAATCTCCTTCCCTTGGGAGTTACCTCAGTTCAGACTCTGCCCACAAGAAAGCCTGCCAAATGATGACATCCCCCCGACCCTTGGCCCCAGAGATTCTCAAGAACATTCCTATAGGGTATTTAAATTGCTCCCCAGAGAACAAATATGTGGTTTTCTGATCTTCCTTTCCTGTCTCCTCTCTGGGGGGTGGGAGGGCTGGAAGGTAACCTGAGAACATTTGTATTTATTAAACCTGGGCCTTTTCTAATATGGTTTGATTTAGTCTGATTCAGATTATTGTTTCAGCAGAAAGGCTTATTGGGGTATAGAAACTTTTCAGTATAGATTTCCCAAAGCCTTTGGTATCGTTGGCTTGACCATGCCACGTGGGTATAGGGTATCACATACATGGACATACAGGAGTGTTGGGATTATGGGCCTTGGTGTGCAGATGCTACTGGACTGGACACAGTAGTGGCATGCATACCCAGCTTACCTTTCCGACAGAAAGGTCCTTCATATGGTGAACTGGTACAGTCACAAGAGTAGCCACTGTGCTTTTCCACACACTTGCCACCATTGTGGCAGTTGCTTCCATAGCTGCTGCAGTGACCTGGGCAGCCAGGCCTGACCCCAGATGTGACCTTTGCCCTCTCTTCCAGGTCCACTTTCTGCCCATTCAAGTGTAAAGAGCGGATGCATCCAAGAAAGCCCTTCTGTCTTGACGATGTCCCTCCTAGGGGTAACAAATAAGAAGGAAAACATGAAAGGTGTCTTTGCTGTATTTCACAGATGTGACTGGTAGAACACAGAACCTCTGCCTGTCCCCTCTCCCAGAAATCAGACCACTTCCTGCTGTGGGATCTCTCTTTGGGCACAATGGGAGAGCCTGCTGTGACCATCCAGCTCTTCACAGCTTTGTAGTTGCAAAGAAGGCGGGCCCCTTCCCTATTGTCATGAACCTAGAGGGCCTTGAGCTAAAGCTGGATGCTAATGATGGAATTTAACATGGAGATTGGGGCTTTTGGTGTGGGACTTATGACCGGCTTCTTGAAAATCTGTAACATCAAGATGCCTTCTCTTTGCTCTTTGAACCTAAGAGCTCCTCACTGTCATTTAAGGCTGTTGTGCTTTTGTGGTCTTGATGCTATTACTCTCTGAAGGAAGCTCATCTGCAGGGTAATTTCATCTCACCTTCCTTCTGCTGACCTGTAACATTGTATTTTGTAAGAGTCACTTCTTTTTGTTAACACTTAACTGAGTTGTCAGGGCTGCTGATCTTTTCTTCAAGATCCCAGTGAGAGAAATGAATTTAGAGAATCTTGAAGTCAGGGTTGTGGCTGTAATCTAGTTACTAGAGTACTAGCCTGGCATGCATAAAGTCCTGAGTTCCATTGCCAGTACCACTAAATAAAGCAAGCAACTTGGTACGCACCAATACTCTCAGCACTAAATATGTGAAGGTTGGAGGATCAGAAGTTCAAGGACAGCTTTGACTATAAACCATGTTCAAGGCCACTTTAGGAAACATGAGACCCTGTTTCAAAGGAAAACATTCCCAGAGAGAGAGCAAGACTAAGAAAGAGATGCTTAAGAATGAATGTTTACATGACCATGATCTCTGCATATAAATAAAATATGGATTTTTTGCAGCCTATGGTGTGTTTTATCTGATATAAAAGGGATATAGTCAGATTTTGCCTCTTGGCAAATTTCAAAAAGAGCTTTCAGGTGCACAAAAGAGACAAAACTGCAACCTGTTATGCAGCACAAGGCTATGCACTGGAAGAGGGATAGACAGGTATTTGGGTTCAGCACCATGTCCTTCGCCATATTGAGCACTGAATTCTTTAAATTTCAGCTGTTCCATCTCTCATTCCATGTTTTTATAGTAAAGTTTACTGTAGACCACAGAGTATAGTGTGTGTTCAGTTACTGCTGTCCTCTGGGCCCTTCTCTTGAGTCTTCACCTACTGCCTAGACTCAGTAGATACATTATATATTATCTGTTTATTGATCTGAGAGTTTATCTATAAAATACTATTTTGCAGATAAGATTTCTCCACTCAAATTGAGACTTCGGCTGTAATCTAACTGTCAGCAGATAGACATCTAGATGCTGTCAGGAGACAGTTCTATACCATCCCTTGAGCATTGAGCAGATTTAAACTTTCTCATTGTTTTGTTCACACAGAAAATCCAGCTCTTCCCAGATGTAAGAGAAATGTGTGCTAAGAGACAAGAAGGTGGAAAGTACAGCTAAATCCCATTTGCCTGTACGTATGGTTGCTGAGAATTCTGAGTTCCCAGAAGAGTCAGAGGCCCATTCTTGCTATAGAAAACAGGCATTTAGCATCCTATCCTTGAGCACAAGGTTATATCATAGATGAGTGGAGAGCACATAAAAGTCTTTAAAGTCTGCCTAATGAACTAATGAAAAATAGAAAGAAGAGCAGGAGAATGAAAGGAGGAGGATGGGGATGAGGAAAAAAGGGGAGAAAAAGGAACAGGAGTAAACACTGAATGTAGAAAATACACATCAGTTATATTCTGTGTTTATAGGATGACATAACTGAGACTCATTCCTCTCTACACTTTATGCTGCAACTCTATTAAATTTGGTCTAGAAAGTAACTCGATCTGTGTGCATGCTTGTCAAAAAAGACAGGATAGGCATTGGAAATTTGCCATTTTTGGATAAGAAATATAAATGCAAACAGGAAAATTAACTGTAAATTGATGCTGGTGAGATGGGTCAGCCAGCAAACTCACGAACATGGAGACCTGCATTTGATTCTCAGAACCTAGGGAAAATCTGGGTGATGTGATGCATGCCTATAATCACAGTGATGTAAGGTGTGAGATGGAGACAGGAAGAACTCTGGAAAATCACAGCGCAGATGCTTAGAAATATATTTTCCTTATTCCATCTCATGTATGGTGGTTTGAATGAGAACAGCCTTGTCAAGATCATGTTTGCATACTTGCTCCCCAGTGGGTAGAGCCGTTTGGAAAGGATTAGGAGGTATGACCTTGTTGAAGAATATGTGTCACTTGAGACTGACTTTGAGGATTCGAAAGTCTATGCTATTCCCAGTTAGCTCTCTCTGCCTCATGTTTACATAACAAGATATAAGCTCTCAGCTATTGCCTCAGTGCGATGCCTTCCTGGTTGCTGTCATATTTCCCATCAGGATTGTCATGTACTCTACCCTTCTGTAACTATGAGCACAAACTCTTGTCACAGCAATAGAAAAGTAACTAAGATACCAGATTACCAGACCAGGAAACACATGAGTCACTGCTGGAGTCCAGAGAATAAAATAGAACATTCCCGTGGTACAAGGCTAGTCTCTTACTCTGAAATAACGAAAAACCTTGAGTTTGATTCCAGTTCTGATAAGAATGCAGGCCAAGAGGCCAAACCTCAATTGCACTTTCTTGTCTGTTTCAATTTCAGTGAGTAAGTCTCCTTTAACCACAAGATAAATCAATGGCACATACAAGCCGGTCACAAAGGAAGGCTCATTATTTCTCTTCTAGGGGTTATGCACAATAAAGAGGGGAGGATTTATGGAGTCTAACATTGCTCTGTTTCTCTGACTCTGTATTCACTCCCCTTCGTGGATTTGAATAACTCTTCATCTATCTTCTTAGTGCCATTTTTCTCCGAGAAGAGACAGCGAATGCAAGATCTATTGCACATTTTCTTGTGTGTGTGGCTTAGTCAACAAGCTTATAAATGAAGAAGGGGTGACTGGGAAAATTTTTCTGGTAAAAATGTACTTCTCGATGCAGAGATATATGAAATGTAGTGCGATTTTTGCCAGACTAGCTGCTCATGCTCTTCCACATGCTGATAGAGCAAGGTGATACAAGGCATTGGGCAACTACCTTTCACATGAGCTAAATTTGTGCTTTTTTCAGGCTACATTTTGTTTTTTTCAAAGGAGAAACATCTATAGGACAGATTCTTTTTATTATAAGGAATGAACAGACTAGGATACATGTTGAATAATTTTTAAAAAAAACATGCCAACACAAACACACACGTGTATACATCCATGTACTCACATAGAGAACAAATACCCATAAACATACACATAGACCATACACAAACATACATCTGTACACACATGTACATGTAAAAACAGAGACAACACAACCACACATGCACACATACGTATACACATGTGCACACAGAGCCAACACAAACATGCACACAGAAAAAAAAAAAACAAATACATGTATACACACTCATGTGCATGCACACACAGAGGTACATGTACACACATTTTAAGGGACATGTTGCAAGAGTTTGTTCTCTCCTTCTACCATGTGTGTTCTGAGGACTAAATCAGGTTTTCAGGCTTGTCAAGTGCCTGTATCTGCTAAGACATGTTTTCTTTCCATAGTTGCTAATTTTTAAACGGAAAAAAAAAATACTTGCAAAATTCAAATACGTTTTCCATTGAGAAATCAGATGATGATGTTTGGGCTTTCTTGCTGACTTCTTTCCAAGACTCCACCCATATAGAGCAGGTCGAATTCCTTTGATGTCTTTGCACATATATATTTCAGCCGTCATTCTAATACATTTTCCACTTTGCATTTCTGAATCTTGACTTATATATAGTTGTTTGGTAGCTATTTTTTTTTTCAAATAATAACATTCCTTCCTAGAGAGGCTCATTAAGAAAGATCTGTGACATACACAAAATTTGCACCATTCATAAGCCTCATCCAAAGGTTATTTATAACTATTTTTTTTTATTTGGGGGCCTTCTACAGGCTCCCAAATAAATACATGGAGACTTAGTCTTACTTATGAAAGCCCAGCTTTACCTTGGCTTTTCTAGCAAACATTTTAACTTAAATTGTCCCATTTCTTTTTAACTATGTTTTTAACCTTTCTTTATTCTATACATTTTTCTTTCCTTTTAACTCCATAGTTGACTATGTGCTTCAGTTACTCTCCCCAGGCATCTTCTCCTTCTCCTTTGTCATTCATCCTGTTAATCACTTGAGTCCAGATTTCTCTTCTTTTTTATTCTCCCTATCTGCAATCCTTGCCTATCCTTTCTCCTGTTTAACTATTGGCCATTCAGTTCTTTATTTGAACAATCAAGTGATTTAGGCAAGAAAAATAACATAGCTTTACAGTTTAAAATAATGCAACATAAAAGAATATAACACATCGTTGCATATTTAAACAAATACTCCACAAAATAAGCAAATGCAACAATTTTAACTTAATGTTCCAGAACAATTATATAAGTAATAACAATAGCTTGAATAATGATATATGCTTTAACATCTCCCCCCAACATTCCTGTAAGTGGTTCCGGAATCTTGAGGGATGCTTTTTTGAGTTATTTTTCAGGAAAGACTGAGCTGTCAATGTGGCAGCTACCTGAGCTGCCCAAATTCTGTGAGCAAGCCTCATCTGTAATCATGAAGAAAGCAGTAAATTCCAGCATAAGTTGTTCATCTGTGTTTTTGATCTTGGCCATTCTTACAGGTGTAAGATGGAATCTCAAAGTTGTTTTGATTTGCATTTCTCTGATAACTAAGGATGTTGAACATTTCAGTCATTTTAGATTCCTTTGTTGAGAGTTCTCTATTTATGTCTGTATTCCATTTATTTATTGGATTATTTGTTCTTTTGATGACCAATTTCTTGATTTCTTTGTATATTTTTTTTTCAGATCAGACCTCTATCTAATGTGGGGTTAGTGAAGATCTTTTCCCATTCTGTAGGCTATCATTTTGTCTTGTTGACCATGTCCTTTGCTTTACAATAGCTTTTGAGTTTCTGCAGGTCCCATTTATTAATTGTTTCTCTCAGTGTCTGTGATACTGGGGTTATATTTAGGAAGTGTTCTCCTGTGCCAATGCATTCAAGTGTACTTCCCACTTTCTCTTCTATAAGGTTCAGTGTGGCTGGCTTTATGTTGAGGTCTTTGATCCATCTGGACTTGAGTTTTGTGCATGGTGATAGATATTGGTCTATTTTCATTCTTCTATATGTTGATATCAGAAAATTACAGCCTTCCTCAAGACCCAGCAGTACCACCCTTGGGTATATATCCAAAGGATGCTCAATCATACCACAAGGACACATACTCAACTATAAATATGTTCATATCAGCATTGTTTGTCATAATCAGAACCTGGAAACAACTTAAATGCCTTTTTAATGAAGAATGGATAAGGAAAATGTGGTATATTTACACAATGGAGTACTACACAGCAGAAAAAATAACATCTTGAATTTTGCAGGCAAATGGATAGAGCTAAAAACATCAATTTGAATGAGGTAACCCAACCCCAGAAAGACAATTATCACATGTACTCACTCATAAGTGATTTTTAAACATAAATCAAAGAAAACCAGCCTACAAATCACAATCCCAGAGAACCTAGACAACAATGAGGACCCTAAGAGAGACACACATAGATCTAATCTACATGGGTCATAGAAAGAGACAAGCTCTCCTGAGTAAATTGGGAGTGTGGGGACTTTAGGAAAGGGTTGAAGGGGAGGGTGTGGCAGGGAGAGGAGCAGAGAAAAATGTAGAGCTCAATAAAATTCAATAGACAAAAAGAATCAGTAAACTCAATGTCTCAGTAAACTAGACTTTAGTGGAAATGCTTCTTTGATTTGTTGTTTATTCTTGATACCAACCTCTTGCCTCTCTACATTTATATGTGTGATCACATAAAATATGCTCACACATATGCAAACATGCATACAAACCACACGCATATACAGATATATAAAACCTCACAAAGTAGAAATTATGAACTGTCAAAATTCCCAAGGGTGAGATTGCACCTAAGCTACACATTACATATTTAAAGCTACATTCTATACAATTTCTTGTATTCTAATAACTCAATGCAGGGGACAACATGGCCTTGTTGCAGATATCCCTTACTCTCATGGTGACAAAACAATGTTGAGTTACAATATCGATTCTGGGAGTCCATCAAGCAATGAGTGATTGATCAGCACCTTTCATGCTGTCACATTGAAATAACCAGGGCACTGCCAGAAGACGCATCCTGTCTCATAAGATGCAGTCTGTGTTTGGCACACAGAAAGCACTCCTGATCACAGCAGAAGACCAGTGATCAAAATGCTGCTGGACACTGTACTCTGATTTGAAAATTCTTCCATGGCTAAAGGTAGCTGGAAAGGTATATCTATACTGACACTTTAAAAATTGCCATTCTAAACCTATCCCAGTCAAGAAACATAGTCCAATAATTGTATCGTTTGCTACCTTTGAAAGACAAACATGTAATGTCTCCACATATCTGAGTTAAAAAGGACACAGTTCTTCATTTGGGTAATACAACTGTGATGGCTAGTTTTGCTAATTTGATACAATATAGAATCACCTGTTACAAGATTCTCAATGAGACTGCCTTGATTAGTCTGGCCTTTGGGCATGTCTTTGGGTATCTAGATTAAGTTAATTCATGTGTTAGGAGCTATCATAAAAGTAGGTAGTACTATCTTTCGGATTTGGTCCTGGACAATATAAAAGAAAAGAAAGTGAACTGAAAGTACCCATGCATGTATTCATTCCCTCTCTGTTCTTGACTGTGGATGTGAAGAGCTGTTTTGAGTTTTTGCCTCTACTTTTCCTAGTGATGGATTCTACCCTGGAACTATACACTGAAGAAGCCCTTTCATCTCTGGTGCTTTTATTGGGACATTTTATCACAGCAACTGGATAGGAAATGAGGGGAGTAAGTAAGAAAAACATTCATTCATTCATTCATTGCACAGATAAATTACACAAAAATGCAGTTGTTTGTTCTTCAACTGCCTTTGACCTGATAACATCTGCAAACATACCTATTACTGAACACTAAACAGTGAGGCATAAGCCAGCAGACAGTTTCCCCCTTTCCGGTTTCATGGAGATAAACTCAAAGAAAGCACAGTAATTCCTAAGATGGGACTCACTGGAGGGAACAATAACAGAAGTGAGCATGCTCATTAGACTGACTTTGGCTACAACTCTGTCAAGGTGTCTCATTCCGTCCTTTTCACATGCTTGTACAACTCACTGATTTGTGATCAATTTATATGTCTAGTGAAAAGAACTTGGCACAAAACACTGCTGCTTCTCTTCCCTTTAAGTTGTCCAAAGTTCACCTCATCTCTTTTCTTGGGATAGTCAGGTAGCTATGATGGCATAAAATAACAAATCCTCCACCTTTAGTTTCTGGTTCAGATAGAAAGATTCAAAAACACTGCCTAAAGATAAATTAGACTTTCACATGGAGTATAATTTATGAAAATTATAAAATACTTGAACTTATTCCACCAAAAAAGATATTAAATCTTGATGAGTAGCAAACTTCTTCCAAGAATAAAATGTGATGTTTAAGTAGAACTAAAACAGCAAAATAAATTCAAATTTTTTCACTAGTAAATCATATTACTTACAGGAGTTATTAATTAAGGAAAAGACCTATAATCATTTGAAGGTTTTAAATCACTTGATATTAGATTCTAGTGGATGTGTAAAACACAATTAATGAAGATACATGTATGGTGGGTGATACTATGAAAATGTGATGTTCTCGAATTCTCCTACTATCGCTTTTCCTTTAGCAATTATGTTTTTAGTGGTTATATTTTCAGGTTTAGAAATTACATTAGCCCACATATAAAGAAAACAAATGAAAAATGCACAAGGAATGCAGATGGAATTTCATGACTCGAGGTGAGCTATACAGTGATATATTGTATTGATAGAAAACAGTATAATTCCTGGTCTTATATCAGTACTAGACTAGCATATCTAAAATATTCCCCATCCTTTCTCTGTCTGTCTGTCTGTCTGTCCTGTCTGTCTGTCTGTCTCTGTCTCTGTCTCTCTCTCTCTCACACACACACACACAGACTCATACATATACAGGCATGCATACATACATGCATGCACACAAGGCACATGCCCACACTTATACACACACACACACACACACACACACATACACACACACACATGCATAAGCACCCTGAAAAGCAGTGACTATTGTTAATTCATATTTCTATGCCCACTATCAGACAAGAAATGTTTGAATAGAATTGGTTTCTTTGTGACTATTGATGGGAGAAATGAGTAAGGGAAAAGGGAGGAAGAATGGGGAAAAAGAAGGAGCAAATTCAAAAGGGAAAAGGGAGTGACTTCTGAATCTATCCACTCCCACCACTGTCAGTGGCCACATATTCAGAGATAATATAGTTGCTAATACTGAGTCTCAATCAGGGAATGTCTTAGTTAGTTTTTCTATTGTTGTGACCAAAAACAACTTGGAGAAGAAAGGATTTGTTTTGCTTACACTTCAATATCACACCCCATCATCAAAGGATGTCACGTAAGAAACTCAGCATGGTAGGGGTATGGAGGCAGAAGCTAAAGCAGAGGCTGCCAAGAGGCATGTTTTACATGGCTTGCTCAGCCTGCAGTCTTATAGAAGCCAGGACAAGCAGCCCATGGTGGCATCATGCATAATAGCTAGTCCCCCTCACAGAAACAACTAATTAAGAATACATTCTACAGACTTCCCTAATGACCAGATATATGGAGACATTTTCTCAACTGAGAATCCTTCTTTTAAGTATCTACCTGGTGTCACGATGACATAAATCCAGTCAGCACACTTCCTATTTTTTCTGCCTGAAAACTGAACTTCTTTGGGTTAGTCAAACTTTTTGATCACACTGTTAACAATAGTAATTAGGATTTGGGGTACTAAGAAAAATGATGGGCTAGAATCTCTATACCTATGCTGTAAATTTTTATTACAATAATTCAAAACATAAAATTCCATAGATATTTGAACACAAAGCATACAAGGAGAAACGGTACCAAAACAATCTGAGACAGCTCCTAATTTTGTAAAGGAGTAGCACAAACTTTATTTTGATGATTTATGAAGCTAGAATAAAACAATTTATAAAATGAAACAAATAGTAAAAAGAATAACATATTTAGTTTTTTAGTGTAAAATACTAGGAAGTTTTCTTGAGCTAGGGCAAAAAACTACCTTGTAAGTATTTAGTACAAAGTATGCTGTATGATGTATCCTACCTACAAACAACTGGCTATTCAGCTGAAGTCGGAAATGGCCTTCCTCTGAGGTCTCCTTTGTACTTCGAGGAAGATTGTCCAGCTGCAGGGAGGTCTCCTTGAGGTTTCTCTCAGCCCGGATATAATGCCATTGGTTGTCATTCAGAGGAGAAGGGGACTGGACGAGGAGCTCAACAGGGCCATTCCCAACATCAATGGCAAATGAGACCTCAGAAGGAGCTGTAGCCAAACAAGAAAGAAGGATGAAAACCATTGTCAGTGTGTTGCAGGCACAAGCGTGTTCAGGATGTTTAGGGAAAATCAATCTCCATCAATGTGGAGAGGACATCTCTGGACTCCCTGGAGCACTTGAATCACCATCAGCATTATCAACTGCTAAAGACTAAGAATGCATGTGTTCTATACACTGTCCACTTGAGTCGTTCCTGGTTCTTCAATACAGGTAGCAGGAACCTGTGGCATTTGTATCTGTCTGAATCTCTGCTGAGGTTCTTGGTCTCCTTGGTCTACCCTGGTTTTACCTGTGTCCTACTGTACACAAGGGGCTAGACAATCATCTTCAAGCTGCAGAGACCTATGTCTTTAGAACAACAGTACCACTTGTTGGGATATTTAGTCAATGTATGTGATCCAAACTCTTGTATTTCCATGCCTGAAAATGCCAAAATCAGGCTGGAAAGAAAGTTCAGTGGGTAAGAGCATATGCTGCTCTTGCAGAGAATCAGAGCTTAGCTCCCAACACTCAGATGGTTTAGCCCATGACTGCCTAAAACTCCAGTGCCAGGGATATGATTGCTCTCTGACCTACACAGGATCCTGAACACATATGTACATACCCACAGAGAAACGTACACTTAAAAAATGAATATTTAAAATATTAAGATGGATTTTATGTCCATTGCTTGTCCAGTGGAAAAACTCTGAAAATAGCACTGCTTTAAATGACTCAGAACCCCACCCTTTATGTTGGATACTGTCCAGAAAGCTCTCCCTCTTTTTTTCACAATATATTATGGAAATCAATTGACAGCCATTCATTAATATTAATACTGATAATATTAAAATGATGGTGGCACTGAAGATAGTAATGGTTCTGGCCATGCTGGTAGTGGCATTAATAATAGTCATGGAGATTGTGGTGATATTATTGGATAGTAGGGAGGAACTCGGGAAGAAGGGATGTTGGAGAGCATGGTGATAGTACCTCAGATGGTAGTGATGTTGGTGGTGATGATAAACATGGCAAATGTAATGATGGTATTAGCAATGGTCAGCATTGTGAGCCTGATGGTTAACTATCAACGGGCTTCAGAAGCACCTATGAGATAAGCCTCTGGACAAGATTGTGAGGGCATATCTAGATTGAGTTCGCTGAAGTGAAAAGATCAATGTGAGTAACAATATCCCTTGTGCTGTAAGCCTAACCTAAACACTGAAAAGAAAGTGAATTGAACAGTCACATTCTTTACTCTGTTTCCAGTCTGCATGTGCTGGCACAGACTGCACGGTGAACATTGCTCCTTGCCAAAGTTCAGCTCCAGCATTTTGACATTGCAGACCATACTTATCCAGCACCTTTTTATTTTCCTTTTCAGTGATGCTCAATATTAATGCCTCTCCATTTGTGAAATTTTGTAGGGGCTTTAGTAAAGGATAAAAATGTGCACAATGGTAGCCTCTCTAAACAAAATAATTCTCTTGGGGAAACAAATCAACATGTTAATCTTGATTAACTATTAACTTTGGAGAAGACTAGATGCTCATCAATGATGGCTGTATTTATTTCTGGATCATGTGATTTTCCAATGCAGGAAAATTTGTTTAGCTTACAAAGCCATTCATTGAAAGAATGGGATTGAAATGAATAGATGAGGCAATAAAGAATTAAAAAAAAATTCCTTGAACCATTTTATGAATCTACCTTTTTCATTTCATTTTGTTTCTCTTTTATCCTTCCCCCTTTCTCCTTTATTTCCTCTTTCTCCTCTCCCTCCTCGTTTTCTTTTTTGTTGTTGTTGTTGTTTGCATGTCCAAGTATGTGCATATTCACATGTATGATGTGTGTTTGTATGTGTGTGTGTGGTGTGTGTTGTACATATTTGCGGGTGCATGTGGAGGCTAAAGGTCAACCTCAGATGTCATGACTCAGGTGACATCCACTTTATTTTTGAAACAGAGTTTCTTATTTCCCTGAAGCTTACTGATGAGGCTAGGCTGGCTGACAAGCCGGTCTCTTTTTCTCAATAGTGGGATTATAGCACATGCCACCACACCAGATTTTTTACTGTGTGCTCTGAAGGTTAAACTCAGGTACTCAGGATTAAGGCAACTAAGTCATTCTCCCAGCCTGTTTGAGTTGCTC
>NW_026068053.1:397812-441610 GCF_014885135.2 Alexandromys fortis | reverse complement strand
GTAAGAAGAGCCAGTGCTATTAGCCAGTGAACCATCTCTTTTGCCTCCATTTCTTTTTCTTTCCTTCTTACCTTCTCCCTTTCTCTCTTTCTCTATATCACTCACTTTCTGTCTTTCTTCCTTTTTATTTGTTGAGACAGTGTTTCTCTGTGTATCTCTGGCTGTCCTGGAACTTCTTTGGTAGACCAGACTGGCTTTGAATTCAGAGACATAACACTGCTTTTGCCTTCCCGCTGCTGGGATTAAAGCCACACACACCACCACTTTTTGGATATATTTTTTATTTCTTACTTAGATCAGTAGTTTCATCTTGAAAATCTTCTCATTTCAAAATCAAATATTTATTGAGAGATGACTGGTTCTTTCTCTCTCTCTCTCTCTCTCTCTCTCTCTCTCTCACACACACACACACACACACACACACAGGGAGAGAAAGAGGAGAGAGAAAAAGATTCATAAGAATATGGGGCAGAAATATTAAAGATTTAGGTAAAATTTTCCCTGATGATTAGTCTTAAAGATATTAGGCTACCATCAGACAGCATATATTTGTATGAGGCTTGATGCTTTCCTGTGATTACTGAATTCTGTCACCAAGTTGGGTTTCTTGTCTGTGCGAAGGTTGGCTATACCATGCATCATCTGTACCATATGATCTGACTGCTGTCTGTCTCTCCAGCTCGTCTGAAAGCTGTAGAGCAGTGACTCTCAACTTGTGGGTCATAACACTTTGGGGGCTGAATGACCCTTTCACAGGGGTCACACATCAGATATCCTACATGTCAGATATTTACATTATACTTCATAACAATAGTAAAATTACAGGTTTGAAGTAGCAACAAAAATAATCTTATGCTTGGGGGGGGGGGTCATCACAACATGAGGAACTGCATTAAACGGTAAAAGCATTAGAAAGGTTGAGAAACAGTGCTATAGCGAACATTTTACTTATCACAAACCCGGCCACTAACACTGTGCTTGATTAGAGCAAGCTCACTTACTTACTACAAGCCCAACCCCGAGTCCTCTGCTTGTCTGTATATAGCTCTGGCAAAACCATGGCTAGACTCCTGAAAATGAATAAATGTAGCACTTCCTCTTTATCTTTTTTTTTCTTCCTTTTGTTGTTGTTGTTGTTGTTGCTGTTTTGCTTTGGTTTATTTGCTTTGTTTGTTTGCTTGTTTTCTTTTTTTGAGACAGGGTTTCTCTGTGTAATAGCTATGGAACTTAACGCTGTCTGCTTTTTCTTTATATGCTTGGGTCCTTGTAAAAGTCTTTTTAAATGTTTTGATAATGCTGATATTTATTGAAGTAACTATCAAAGGCCAATACTATGTAAACTACTCCTGGATGTTGAAGAATCAGTGAAATAACATTAGCAGAAACATTAACATTTATTAAGTGCATCATACAAGCCAGAAATACTGCTCAGCATTTTCCGTTATTGAATTCAGTTGGGCCTTAATGCACACTTGACAGGACTATTTCATAAGTGAAGGAACTGAGCACAAGCTGTCACAGTGGCTGGAAGACTAAGATGTAAATCTCAGTAATATACTTTTAGACCTTTTCTACTTTTTGTGACATAATTGTTTATTAATTCTTTGGGAATTTCACATCATGCACTCAAATCCCACTCACCTTCCAGTCCCTCCATGACCCCTTCACTCCTGCAGCATCCCTCCAAAAAATGCTCCAAAAAGTCAACTGAAAACAAACAACAAAGTACCTCGCTCCTCTGTGTTTCCAAGACCTCCTCATTCATCTATGTGCCATTGGTTGCTGCAGTGTATCTACTGTACACCAATTAGCCTCTAGCACACCAGCATCACTGGACTCTCACCAATACCCCTCTCACATATCCTACTGTTGTCACAAGTCATGGAGATGGTGTGGCTAGTGTTCCACAGTACCAGTCTCTTCATGCATTGCAGCAGGTCACAGATGGGGAAGATGTTAGGGTGGACCAACCCAAGGCCCAGGATGTGGGTCTCTTTGGTAGTTGAACTACTTGGTCTGGACCGCTGGGGCTGTATCCCTCAGGGGAGATGCAGTTCTTGCTTTCCTAGGCCTATCTCATCCGGGCAAGGACTCCTATGTCCATGGTTGGTGTGGGAAGCCCTTCCATATATGTGTTGCTTTTATTGGTTAATAAAGAATCTGCTTTTGGCCAATGGCTTAATAGAATGTAGCCATGCTGGAAGATACAAGTCAGTGAGAAGCAATGTAGTCACTACAGGAGACAGATACCTCCATCAGAGCCAGCTGTAACCTTGCCAGTAGGCCACAAGCCACATGGTAAAATATAAAATAATAGAAATGGGTTAATTTAAGTTACAAGAGCTAGATAGCAGTATGCTTAACCTATTGGCCAAGCAGTGGTTTAAATAATATAGTTTCTGTGTGATTATTTTGAGTCAGGGAAATTGGAAACGAGCGAGCAGCCTCTGTCAACAAATTGGTGCCCAATATGGAGGCCGAACCCACAAACCTGAGATTAAGAGTCTCATGCTCTAAAGTAGATATAAATGTTGTAACAGTAATTTTTGCTTGATACCAGTTTTGTTATATGTAATTTTACTATGTTAATGTTAAAATCTTTCTTTTTATTTAGACAGAAAATTCTGTGTGATTCCCTTCTGTGTCATTGGTTAATAAAGAAACTGTTTTTGGCCAATGGATTAACAGAATATATCCTGTCTGGAAAAGATATATAGAGAGTAGGCAGATTCAGGGAGAAGCCATGTAGCTGCCCGCAGAACACAGATTCCTCCACTGGAGCTC
The DNA here is from genome assembly GCF_014885135.2 of Alexandromys fortis. Taxonomy (NCBI): domain Eukaryota; kingdom Metazoa; phylum Chordata; class Mammalia; order Rodentia; family Cricetidae; genus Alexandromys; species Alexandromys fortis. Next base: position 438,826 of record NW_026068053.1, on the reverse strand, counting down.
TCTGAAACTTTGCCCGTAGGCCATGAGCCTCTTGGAAAAATATAAAATAATAGGAATGGGTTAATTTAACATATAAGCGCTTGTTAGTAACACACTAGAGTCATTGGCCAAGCAGTGTAGTAATTAATATAGTTTCTGTGTGAATATTTCAGGTCAGGGCAACCAGGAACGAACTAACAGCCTCCAACAACACCTAGTGAGTGTTGGGGACATCTCTCCCACGTGGAAGAGACAGCTCTCTCATGGGGGTGGGGCCAACTCTCCTGCTATAGTATCCAGCAAGGTCCAGGGCCAAAATTCCCTGGGCCAGTGAGGGGCAGAGCCAGTTCATCATGGCCCTTGGATTTCAACATGCATAATTCCTATGAACCCTTGCTGCAACACTGAAAATGGGCATCATCACAGACCTCAGCTGTAGCAGGACAATAGATCCAGACATGACCCTTGGCAGCAGTTCAGGCCCGGATGATACCATGGCCTTGTGTGGCAGCACAGACTACCCATATTGGTACGTCTGTGTGGCAGCATGGCCCTTAGACTTGACAATGGCTACAGTTTGTTGCCTAGACCCTGGACATCCCTTGGCCTTTGGTGTTACCATGGGTAGAGTTATCTTTTTTGGTATCTTGTTAGAGCTTCTGCCCCCTAATAACAGCTGTACCAAGAACAATAATCTTAATAAATTTAGGAAATATGAGACCTTAGAGTTTGTTGATTTTATGTTTATGTATTTGTTTATTTTCTATTGTAGGGACTGAACTTGGGGTCTTACATATGCTAGCCAGTTCTTCACTCTACTACTGAACTGCATCTATTTTCAGGTCATACACTTAAAAATATTTAATGCAAAATGTTTGTGTTTTAGAAAGTAATAATTGAGAGTATGATGATAGTAAACATCAAACAATTACATTACAGGTTTCATTTGTGTGTTTTTAAATAATTTAATGCTAAATTGAATTTAAAAAAAAATGGTACAGCCTGAAGGGCACAGTGAACTGCTACAAAGCACAAACAAATTGGACACTGATCTGTAATTAACACTCAATCACTGGTGATTATCTTGTGATAATATACCATAACATTGATTTCGACTTTAATGAATGAAAACGCTTTAGGGCCTTTTTTTTTTATTAAATTTTACATTGAGGTTATTATGCCCACACTGTGGAACGGTTGGTATTCAACCTGCTCTTCAGAGTCTGAGCAAGTTAGGTACGAAGGATTTTTATTTTACACAAAAATCATAAGATCTTCCCCCATTAGTAGCTTGTGTCCTTGAACAATTAATGAAAAGTTACATGGAGACACTTTCTTTTCCTGCATGTAGTCTGCAACTGCATAAGAAACACTTAGCCGCTCCCCCATGTGCTGGAGACCCACAAACCCCTCCACCATGCCCTCTGCAAATGTACTTGTCTTTTGTTGGGGAACGCTCAAATTTCCAATATCTGTGGATAAGATGCTTGCTTAGCTTTCAAGGGTATCTCATGGAGTTACATCACTCTGATACGGCCAATCACCTCACTCACACTATTGGAAAACGTCCACTTCACAAGGGTAGAGGGATGCTCAAGGACAAGCTCGATAGGTTGTGGTCAAGAGAAGAATAAGAGCGAGGCGGGGTACAGGTAATGGAGTCCACTTAGTGTAAGGAACCCAAAAGCAACAGAAAGGGCAGCTAAAATAGTTCTAATGTTTATTTTTATGTATTTATCTGTGTTTTTATGTATTCACACTCATGCTGGTACATAAATAAGCAGGTGTGTTCATTCACGTGCATGCACATTCATGAAGCGGCTAGAGGACAATATTGGTGTCGTTCCTCAGGATTACCCCCAAACCATGTTTTCTGACACAGAGATTCTCACAGGCCAAAGGACTCTCTTGGTCTCCCCAAACTGGGATTATAACCACAAACCACTACACCACATCTGGCTTTTTACTTTTTACTTGAGACCGGCAGATAAAATTCAGGTTATCATGCTTGCAGAGTAAGGACTTTAGTGACCGGGCTATCTCTCCAGCACTGAATATCTGTTTGTTTACTTGTTCGTGTGTGGTTTTATAATCATGATCCACTAGTAATTCTAAAATGTGTTGATGATTTAGCACTCCTGCACCAAATGCATGTACAAACACAACACACCAAAGTCACTGTCAGTTTTTAATAATACATGTGTGACTCTTAAATAAGTCCAATTTACTGCTTGTTGCACAGTAAAAGTTATACCCTAGAGAGTAGTGAGCAGCCTCCTAAGCTCCACTGGCTCCATGAGAACCAGGTGTGTGTGTTTGTTTGGAGGAACAACTAGGCAGTGTCAGCCTTCCATCTGTATGACTCCCACTTTCCTCTGTAATCAGACTCTAACATGAGAGTCCACACAGTGACACAAGTGTCAACAGAGAAATCAGAAGAGCTCTAGCCATTGCACACCCAAAAGAGGTCTGTTTAGTGTCTACCTAATGGGGACAAAAACCTGTGATGAATTCTGCATTAAAATAGTTGCTGGAAAGATTTTTGATTACTTAGATATTTTGAAATCACTAGAATTGGGCCTGGTTAAAAAAAGTTATGGAGAGTGTTATAATTTTTGGAGTTGAAATAAAAATGGTTTACTTTACCAAACTTGTCCTTAAGCTGAAAATTCTTTCCAAACTTTTTAAATATCTATGACTTTTTATGAAAAAACAATCATATCAAAAATGATAAAAATATTTCTTCTAAATGCAATAAAAGATAAATGGGCTAATACAATTTGTAGTTTTATTTGAACAAAAACAGCTATAGGAAATTAACTTATATGAAGTCATTGACAACATTGCAGAAAATCAAACTTATGGGCAGACTTTTAAAGTTCTTATTACTAAAAGAGACTAAATTATTGCTATTTTTCCATTTTCATGAAAATTAATCATTGAAATTTTTTTCTTTTTTGTGCTTTCATGTATTTTTGTTAGCATGCTGATATGCAGTGTCCCACTGTAGAATGTCTTGTTATCCGTATTTCTGTAGTGTCCATTTGGCTTAATGATCAGTAAAGCACAGATCCCACAGATGAGGGCAGGGCTATTACAAAGTTGTAATCCATGCATTTAACCCTGAATGCACACTGCTACAGGCAAGAAAGACGTGGGAAACTGGCATAAATTATCACTGACTTGTTACACTCTCCTATTGGGGCAAGAGAAGAAATTGAATGTGTGCATACATGCATGCCTGTGTGTGTGTGTGTGTGTGTGTGTGTGTGTGTGTGTGTGTGTGTATTTCCTGGTCAAGATGTGCTCAGACTTGCCAGAGGTCAATGTCCAAGTTCCTCCTCAATGATTCTCCACCTCATATTTTAAACAGAATCTCTCACTGAACCTGGAGCTCACCAATTCTGCAAGAGGAGCTGCAGGGCTCCACCTGTCTGTGCCTCCTCTGGTATGGTAATGCCTGGCTATGTTACATGAGTTCTGGGGAACTGATTCAGGTCCTCAGGCTTGCATGTATGTGCTTTACTGGTTGAGCTGTCTTCCCAAAAAATGACTTCTGAAGCATGGGTACAGTACTAATGTGGACCCCAAATATGAGGAGAATGTTCAATAGCAATTATCCCTGCTTCCCACAGAGTGCAATCCTGATGCATGGAAACTTAAAGCAATAGGTAAGGGATAACAATGCTGTAATAGAGATTGGAGCCTGTGAGAGGAATGCACAGATACTCCTGGAATGCACATATCCCTTATAACACAACTAACCAATGATGATAGAACATCCTAAGTCATAACACATTAGCAGGGATCTGACAGCTTCAGAGCTAGTTTTTCTGATAGTTGGTGATATTAGCTTGATACTAAAAGTCTGTACTGGTGGCTGGTGATAGAGATAAAAAAGAAGCCCTCTCCATGGACCACTAACATCAAACTCATAAATGAAGGCACTTACAGCTCATTTCAAGTCGGATGAAGTCTTTAATGCCAAGGTTCTCTAGGAAAACTCCAGATAAAGCGGTGGTTTTAAAAAAGAAGGAAATGTCAGCGCTGAATTCGGCATGGAAGGTAGGAAAGTGGAGGTAAGACGCTTCGGTAGAAAACGAGACAGCATTCCAGTAGTGCCCTGTGAAGCAGAGAGTCCTTCAACATGGATTGTGTCTTTCCACCGGGTATAGGAAACAATGGGCTCATGGGTAATTTTTAATACTGAAAGGACACTAAAAGGAAAATGGATAAGGGACCCAAAACATCTTCTGCTCATGCAATTCAGTAAAAGAGGGATGTAGTACTCACGGTCACCATAGCAACGCAAGGGGCCAATTCTCCAAGCAGCTTCTGAGTTTGATCTGTTGGTATCAGTGATAATTATCTGAGTAACAGGCAAGTGATCTTTGAAGGAAAGAAAGCCAGTATCCTTTGTCCTAAGAAACACAAATTTAAAGGGGAAACAAAAAGAAGAAAAAATGTAGATTATCTAGGGAATTTGTGTCAAGACCCCTCTTTGCAAAGTGACTTGGATTGGATTCAGCCTGGCTAGGGTTGGGAGGAGCATAACAGAAAGCCTTTCATCTCTGGGCCTATGTGAATAGTTGGGATACCAATTACAGAACCCATGGCCTGCTTCCAAACACCTCTGGATTTTATATCTTCCCTAAATGTGCTGGCAGGAGCACAGGTAGTTTACAAAGTTCGCTGTGCTTATTGTGGGTGAGAGGACCCCAAGGCTCACTGCAACATTAATGCGACATTAAATGTCACTTCACTTCCCCATAAAAGAAGATCTGCTATCTGAGGAACTAACTTGAAAACAGATAACACAATTCCCTCTCAAAAATTACTCAGAGGACGTGGCTGAACCACCTGCCAACAGTTTTTAATCAGGTTAGAATGTTCCTTATCGCCTTCAAAGCTCTGTTCAAATGAATCTTTATAGTTATTGGTTGCTTTTTGCTTTATTCTTTAGGAAGACCTTGCTTGTTAACAGCTCTGACTTTGTTCTTGTTAATTATTCAAATAAGGAAGTACCTAGTTTTCTGTTAATAGGAAAGTTTAAAAAGAAATAGAGAAAGTCAATGTTTCCTCTTCTTTTAAAGCTGTGTTTTGGAATCAAGGTGAAAATGGTACCACTTGGCAGAGCATAAATTGGAAGTCAAACATGGCATTGTGGTGCTGTGGAGATAGCATAGATAGTCCAATCCACTAGGTGTGTGAATATGAAGACATGAATCCAGATCTGCTGAACCTAAACAAGAAGACCTTCCCTTTTGGAAATCGCTTGTAATCATAGGACTGGATAAGTAGAGATAGGTAGGTATCTGGGACCTGTTAGCCAGCCAATCTAGCTAAATTGGTAAGCTCCAGGCCAATGAGAAAACTTCCTTCAGAAAACAAAAATATTCTCCAGTACCCAAGGTATAATAGCAAAAGCTGGTTTTAGCCTCAGTATATGCACTCATAAACATATACACATGCATCAGTCCACACAAAATAAAAATGTACACACACACATATATATCCACACACACACACACACACACACACACACACACACACACACACAAGGGGGAGCTAGAAAAAGGGAGTGTAGAAGATGGGTGTTATCCAAGTATGCAGTGGGTGCGTGTATGATATTTTCAAAAATAAATAAAAAATAACATTTGAAAAAAATAATATAAATTCAACTAAAATAAATAAATAGACATCAGCAGTGCAGACACTTCCAGGATGAAATTTGTTAAGGAAAAATGTCCACACACTTCTCCTCTGCAGCATATACCACTGTGTCCTCTGCACTGTACACCATTGTGTCCTGTGCACTGTACACCATTGTGTCCTTTGCAGTGTACACCATTGTGTCCTGTGCACTGTACACCATTGTGCCCTCTGCAGTGTACACTACTCTGTCCTCTGCAGTGTACAACACTCTGTCCTATGCAGTGTACACCACTCTGTACTCTGCAGTGCACAACACTCTTTCCTCTGCAGTGTATACTATCATGTCCTCTGCAGTGTATACCACTGTGTCCTCTGCAATGTACATCACCCTGTCCTCTGCAGTGTACACCACTCTGTCCTCTGCAGTGTACAACACTCTGTCCTCTGCAGTGTACAACACTCTTTCCTCTGCAGTGTATACCACTCTTTCCTCTGCAGTGTATACCACTGTGTCCTTTGCAATGTACACCACTCTGTCCTTTGCAGTGTACACCACTGTCTCCTCTGCAGTGTACACCACTGTGTTCTCTGCAGTGTACACCACTCTGTCTCCTCTGCAGTGTACACCACTGTGTTCTCTGCAGTGTACACTACTCTGTCCTCTGCAGTGTATACCACCATGTCCTTTGCAATGTACACCACTCTGTCCTCTGCAGTGTATACCACTCTTTCCTCTGCAGTGTACACCACTTTGTCCTCTGCAGTGTACACTACTCTGTCCTCTGCAGTGTTTATCACTCATTTCTCTGCAGTGTACCACTCTGTCCTCTACAGTGTACACTACTCTGACCTCTGCAGTATATACCACTGTGTTCTCTGCAGTTTACACCACTGAGTCCTCTGCAATGTATACCACTGTGTTCTCTGCAGCAAATACAACTGTGTCCTCTGCATTGTGTACCACTCTGTCCTCTACAGCATATACTACTGTGTCCTCTACAGTGAAAACCATTGTGCCCTCTGCAGTGTACATCACTCTGTCCTCTGCAGTGTACACCACTATGTCCTCTGCAGTGTACACCACTTTGTCCTCTGCAGTGTACACTACTCTGTCTTTTGCAGTGTACACCACTCTGTCCTCTGCTGTGTACACCACTCTGTCCTTTGCAGTATACACCACTGTGTCTTCTTCAGCATCTAGCTCTGTGTCCATTTACAGAATTTGACACTGCCTCAGAGACACATAGTCATTGCCTAGGGTCACAGGACAGAAAGAGCAGGAACCAAGTCATATTTTTGCTTCCCTGGTTTCTGTCTCGTGTTTAAGTACACACATTAGGGTAAATATTTCCTAGTTCTGTAGTGTGGGTGAGTAATATCTTTTTGGAGATGCTTGGTTTGCTGAGTGCACATATGAATAGCAGCTTGCAGAGGATTAAGTGAGATTTGCAGCTACTGGTCACAGTGTCTGGGCTGTATTAAATGCTCAGAATTGGTTTCACTGACACTTTACTTTTCTTCTTTGTCCCTAAACTATTCTGTGGCCTCAGGCATGACAACGTATTTCATATGCATCCAGCTCTGATCTTGGATTTGAGATTTCTTGCTACATAGCACATGTGGAAAATTAAATTTTAAGATTTGGAATTGAGCTCATGAGATTTGGAGAAAACACTCAATAATTTATCAAGGTTATAAATAAACCAAATATCCACCTTAACCCTTACCCTACAGATCTATTAAAATACAAAGAATTTATAATATAATATAATTAATATAATATTATAATATTTGTAATCTGAGTGCTTTTTTAAGAGTCATTCAAATGATAAAATTTTGGTTCAGCTAAAAAGCACACTATATGTGTTGCATAGACAGAGAGAAGAGAGTTGCCTTCTTGTTAAAAAATATTCACAAGTAGAATTGTAAAGTAGAGCTTAAACATCTACGGTGAAGTAAAGAAAAAATCCCATTCTGATGCTCCTCTGAAGAAACCATAACATGCTATGTCATGATGCTCCATTCCATTTTTATTTTCTGGATGCCCATGATGGTTTCTGATGTCTGTCATTAATGCTGAGTTGTCCCACCCTTAGATTCCATGACATCTTGTCTACATCTACCTTGTAACAGCATATTGGCATATATAAAAAGCATGCTAAGTATAAAGAAGCTCTTCTAAATAACAAAGGAAAATTTATATTTGGTTTAATAGCATAGTTCATATTATCAGGAATGATTTTTATCTGGAAACTTTAAACAAGAAAAATAACCCAGGATCTCTTCCTAGGGAATGGAATTTTTCACAGTGAACTTAGTCCTCTTACATAAGACAATCATCCCCAGGCAAACCTGATGCAAATCCTCAATTAAAGCTGACTTTCCTGAAATTCTAGGTTATAGAAAGTTGATGTCTGAACCTAACAACTGTTGTAATATGAGCGGCAGGGCTATGTTCCTGGCACCTGGCCGCCAGCATGGCTAGCTTTACCCGAAATAATTACACAAAACTGTATTCATTTAAACACTGCTTGGCCTATTAGTTCCAGCCTCTTATTGGCTAGCTCTTACATATTAATCTAACCCATTTCTCATAACCTGGGTAGCCCACGAGGTGGCTTATCAGGAAAGATCTTAACCTGCATCTGTCTGGATTGGGAGAATCATGGCAACCCCCTGACTCAGCTTCTTTCTCCCAGCATTCTGTCCTGTTTACTCTGCCTACCTAATTTTCTGTCCTATTAAAGGGCCAAGGCAGTCTCTTTATTTGACCAATGAAATTAACACAAAACAGAAGACTCTCCTCCATCAAACAACCACATTGGAGAATGCAACTGGTTCACGCCAGTGAGGAGAAAGATGTGCCATGAGTGATCTGCAGCTGTTGAATCACAATTGTGTGTCATGCAACCTCGCAGTTTCGCCATTTACCCTGTCTATGCTCTGACTAACACTGACAGCATCCACAGAGGTATTCACTTCTAACACTACTGGTCACTTCTGTTTTCACGTCTAAGCTTTGTTAAGTGAATGGCCACTCTGAAATTCTTTCTCTCAGGGTCCAGGATGTGAAATGGAATGACCAGTTTGTGAAACCAAGAGTGGATTTCTAAATATTAGTGTGTGGGTATACCCTCTGATGTCCTCCTGGCTGGAAGCTGGTGCAGCACCATGTGATCACTATTTCCCAGACATTGCTCGATCCAAAGCAACAGCCCCGAGTCCTTGAACTGTCATCCTAGGTTGGTCTCTGGCTGACCATCCTCATTTTGTTCACAAAGGCTTTCTTCACACACAACACAATTCCATTGATTGGGTTTCAGTTTACTAATTTGCAATCATTTTCACCACTGACTCCCTGAGATTATACCTGGGTCACCTTGGCAGATGCTGTGGGAGACCACAGCCTCCTCAGTTCCACACTAACAGCTGTTTTGCTGCATTCAAACATGCAGGTCTAGGTACTGCATGGTGAATTTAGCAGAAATACCATTTGGGAGTATTTTAGACTTCTGAGTTATCTCCTTGCTCCACCCAGAATTAGATGGTTGAAGGAAATTTTATTACTCTAGCATGGTATTTCTTTCTTGGTGTTAGTCCTTCGAATTCCCATATATATTAATTCATATTTTCATAAACATAAATTTAATATACAAACCAATGTTGCCTCTTATAATTAATTTAAGACTTTGTAATATTACAAAAAATAGTAATAAAAATAACTGCATACTTTTTCAAAGTTGATGACATGCCATATATGATAGCTATGAAGATTATTTGTTAACTCAGTTAGAAATCTCCAGAGATAGCTACCCCACCTTTCGTCATTTTTAAAAATAAAATAAGGACCTGAATTTCCAAGAGGCTGAATGATTTAGAGTCTCTAATTAAGAGATGACAAATGTGTGATTTGATTATCCTGTTCCATAATAAAAATTTAGTTAAGGATTTATTACAGCTAACACCCAGACTGTGACAGTGCTAGTAGAAAAAAAAAAGACTTTAGGAAAAGCTGTGTGTGCTAAATGCATGAGAAGCTCACAATATGAGTGCTGTAGATGTGTGAAGGAGGAGCATTAGTTCTTTCCCCCGTGCATAATGAAAATTACGTGCTTTGAACACACAGTCATTGGGCTTATCTCCAGTAAGCTGGGTGCTTTTTCAGGGGCTGTGGAAACACAGCAAAAGGGATGACATTGGGACTGATATGAGGAGCAGACTGCTCCATCAACTCTGTTCTGAGCCTCACCTAATCAAGGGCTCCAGTAAGTTCTCTGGAGGAGGCTAAGGGATCTCTCTGGGTGGGGCAGTGTGAGACTGGTGAGTACTGCCTCCCTCACCTTCCTGCAGCACATGAGTTACTTCACTGATTGGCGTAATAAGGCAACACATGAAAGGAAAGGTTTATTCTGGCTCCCAGGTCAAGGGAAATGTTCCACATGGTATCAGAAGCTTGAGGCAGGTGGCCACATAAAGTCAGGATGCAAAGAGGTGAATGTTGGGGCTCAGCTCACCCTTCCCCTTCATTCTGTGTGGACCTCCAGGACATGGAATGGTCTTTGGCTCTCAGTTGACTTAATCATGTTTGTCTCCTGGGTGATTCTAGATCCTGTCAAGCTGGTTATCAGTGTTGAACATCACATATGCTGTGTTATCCTGTCAGTGAGTGGGAAGTTCTCTACATGCTCTGAATGACCAGAGCAGCCCACATGGTATTGGATCTGTTGAAATCAGCAAAATGATAAATATCTCCTTAGTCATTTTGCTCAATCTGTCATAATATGTCCTCTAAAGATTCTAAACTGGTGTTCTAGTCAATATAATAATGTATAAAACAATAAAAAATAGAAATCAAAAATCAAGGTTTTTTATTATTTATTTATTAAAGATTTCTGTCTCTTCCCCACCGCCGCCTCCCATTTCCCTCCCCCTCCCCCAATCAAGTCCCCCTCCCTCGTCAGCCCAAAGAGCAATCAGGGTTCCCTGCCCTGTGGGAAGTCCAAGGACCACCCACCTCCATCCAGGTACATTAAGGTGAGCATTCAAACTGCCTAGACTCCCACAAAGCCAACACGTGCCAGTAGGATCAAAAACCCATTGCCATTGTTCTTGAGTTCTCAGTAGTCCTCATTGTCCGCTATGCTCAGCAAGACCGGTTTTATCCCAGGCTTTTTCAGCCCCAGGTCAGCTGGCCTTGGTGAGTTCCCTATAGAACATCCCCATTGTCTCAGTATGTGGGTGCACCCCTTGCGGTCCTGAGTTCCTTGCTCATACTCTCTCTCCTTCTTCTCCTGATTTGGACCTTGAGATGCTGCTCTATTTGCTAATAGCATAAAAACAGCCACAAGTCAAATGCTCATCATGGAAGGTTGGCAATAAGTAATGATAAAAGCAGAATTATGGAGGACTTTGTATCAATTAAAGTCATCAAGATGCCTTAATTTGTATGTTGCTTTAGTGAAGTCAAGGAAAAGGTTTGTAAGAAATTTTTTTCTGGAAGTAGAAAGTTGGAATATAATACACTTAGCTTGATAAATGTTTAGCAATAAATACTGAGTTTCTATAAAATGCTTATATTTAGAAACATCCTACACATCCAATCATTTTTCTCAGGGGTATTTTCCATGTGGAAACATATTATTGGTTACGCCATTGATGAAAATGACACTCATTCCCATGACTACAGTTGACTTCCAAAAATCCTCTCAGGAAGGGTCAGATTTCATGTGTTCGTTCTTCATCCATGATGATTTTCAAGGCTGATATTATTCAGGTCTTACATACTGACTGTATCATTAGTGAAATGGCTAGACATGTACAAATAGAACATTTTTTGTACATTTCTCTTTCTTTGACTCTTATATTTTTCCTACTACATCTTCTGTGATGTTCTCTGATCCTTGGACAGAATGATATCTCTGCTCCATTTAAGAATGAGCAAACTATATTTTTGGTTGCGAGCCTAGCCTTTAAAGGCTGAGCCATCTCTCCAACCCAAAGAATAACATATATTTATCCTCCTGGATATTGGAAGTAGATAAGATCTCTGGGCAAAAGTTGGGAGCACGAGGGTGGGGGTAAGGTGGGGGAAGGGGAGATGGGGAGAGAGAAGGGAGAAGTAGAGGATTGGAGAGACCTTGGGGGAATGGGATGGTTGAGATGGTGGAAGGGTGGATATGGGAGCAGGGAAGAAGATACCTTAACTGAGGGAGCCATTTTAGTGTTTGCAAGAGACATGGCTCTAGAGGGGTTCCCAGGTGTCCAAGGGGATTTCCCCAGATAGGTCCTTGGGCAGCAGAGGAAAGGGTGCCTGAACTGGTTTTATCCCATAGCCACACTGATGAATATCTTGTATATCACCAAAAAACCTTCATCCGGTGATAGATGGAGATAGAGACAGAGACCCACATTGTAGCACTGGACTGAGCTCTCAAGGCCCAGATGAAGAGCAGAAGGAGGGAGAACATGAGCAAGGAAGTCAGGACTGTGAGGGGTGTGTTCACCCACTGAGAAGATGTGACTCATTTAATGGGAGCTCACCAAGGCCACCTAGACTGGGACTAATGGAGCATGTGATCAAACCGGACTCTCTGAATGTGGCTGACAATGAGGGCTGACTAAGAAGCCAATGATAATGACACCGGGTTTTGATTCTACTGCATGTACTGGCTTTTTTTGGAGCCTAGTCTGTTTGGATGCTCACCTTCCTAGACCTGGATGTAGGGGAGAGGGCCTTGGACTTCCCACAGGGCAGGGAACCCTGACTGCTCTTAGGACTGGAGATGGAAGGGGAGGAGGGGAGTGGGAGGAAATTTTTAATAAATAAATAAATAAATAAATAAAATTAAAAAAAGAAAAATGGATCAGGAAAAAAATGAGTAAACTACATTTCCACTCTTTAACACTAACATTTCTATATTGCTCCTACTCTAGTAGGTAGCCTCTCACTCTGTCTTTGGCAAGTAATTATAATTAAATTTAGTGGCCAAACACAAAATGAAGACATGAAAGTAAAAGGGGGTTTACTCAGATGGGCTCCAATAGGGAGCACTGGGCTCAGAGACAGGAATGGAAAAGTTACCAAAGTTCATTATAGAAGTGTAGGAAGCTATCAAACAATTAAAAATAAAAATATTTTACACATGGGCTGGATAGATGAAATTCAAAGCACTGGTGAGGTAAAAACTTTTTTATTCATATATTCTAAAATCTTTGAATATCATAATAAAGGTGTATTTCTTTTTAAATAAATATTAAAGTTACAAATTCAGTGAAATCATTAACCCATGCATCATTTGAAAGGTGGCAGAGTAGGACTTAGAAGTGTAATGAGGCTTGAAGAGCAGATGAAAGATACAAAGGGCTCATTCTGTAGAATCAGGTCTGAGTGTGGGCTACACTTATAGTAAACGCTGGGAGTCACTGGCTCCCCACATTATTTATGAAGGCAGGTCTTCTTCATGGCCTGGAACTTGCTGAGTTGGCCATGTTCCACATATTACTAGGGCTTGGTGTTTCTGTAGGACTTGAAAGATGACAAATGCAGACAGAAACCTCAGTCTACATCTTCATTTCTGTGTGTGTCTAATGTTTATAAATATGTGGGTTTACCTGTATGTATGGATGTGTTTGAATGTGTTTACATATGTGAGCAGAGTCCACATGTATACGTATGGATGTCATTTCCTTGGAAGTTTCCACCTAGCACCAGGATGTGTCCTGTGCTTACGGACTCAACCTTGATGTGCATGACTCCTCATGCCTGGTTCATTTACATGATCACTGGAGACGAGACTTAGGTTCACATTCCTATTCACCAGGTACTTTGACCCTGAGCTATCTCCATGGCCTCATCTTTGTTTCTTACAAACTTTAGAAAGGATGCCCCACAGAGCTGAAGTCAGTCATAGCTAGTCATACTGAGTATGTTCTATTGGTAGATGACAAAATGGCTGCATCATTGAGTCTATTTCCAGAAACCTTCTTAATGCTTCTTTACAAAGCACCAAGTAATTCCACTCCATCCAGAATTAAGAAAAAAAAAAAACTGACATTTAGCTTTAAATTTCAGTCATTTGTTATAAGGACTCCCTACCTCTGTTTTGCACTTTCCTGTCATCTCTGGAGTATGCAATGCCATCTGCTCTCTCCACTGCCTACACTATAAGTCAATTTTATTTTTAATAAATGTTAAAACCAATCTTGGGCTTAAACAAGATGTTATAAAGTGACCTTAGCCTGTATATGCTTAACGGGCAATCAATGATTCAGGCAACAGGAAGGGTTGGGGAGGGAGCTTGGTAGTAGAGAGACTTGGTTGCTTCTCAAGAACCAGAAAAGAGACAACAAATAAAACACAAAGCAGCACAACCACGTACAAGCAGAGAGCAGAGTTAGCCAAGAGGAGATAACAGAAAGGAGTCTTTCCAAGGCCTTCTCTTCACTCGCTCATTCTTTGAACACTGAAAGCAAGTCAGTCTCACAGAGGGAAGACACACTCCTCTCCAACAGAAAGGGCTGACTTGCTGCCAATTCCAGATATGCATGGGAACCCAGTGACTGACAGCTCCTTCAAATACTTGATCACTTACCATTTGTGCCCTCTGGGTGAATGATTCCAAAACAGAGCAAAAAGTAGATTAAGAAACAGATAAACATTTGCAAGTAAAGTGTTCTGATGAGACAGGCTGGCAGAGCCTTCAGATCCGCTTCTGTCCACCTGTCCAGATCAGGAGCTATAAGTGCTTGCAACATGCCTGGAATTTTTTTCCTTTTTAGGTTCTGCATCTGGCTTTTTAATTGGCTATTGAGGATCAAACTGAAGTTTGATGCTTCTGTGGTGCACACTATCATCCAAGTTATCTCTCCAGTCCCAAGAACCACTTTTGAAATAGATTAGAAAATTAATTCACAACAAAAATGCATACAGAACGCTTGATAGTTAGTTCTTATCATAATATTAGAGATGAAAAATGTGTTCAATGCTGGCTAAGTCTGAATTGGATTTAACCCACCTACCAAAAAAGAGAAGGAAACATTTGTCTAAGAGATGCTCTTCAATCAGCATCCATTCATGACTGAAGAATTATACCATAATTAATTTCTATAATTTCTATACAGTACTTTAAGTCTCTGGGGTTCTTTATAATGAAAAAAGAAAAGAAAAGAAAAAATCCCCTAAAAGTATAATGTTTTTAAAAATAAGAATGACAGTTTCCCTATTGACAGTCCAACAGAAACACTGTTTCACAAGAGGAAGCAGCAAGGGCAAATGCAAGGACTAGAACTCAAAACCTCCAAATCCTCTGCATTTTCAACAGTGAAGGGAATATCTGGAAGGTCTCTGTGAAGGGAACTTCACTTTTATTGGTCCTGGTATCTAGATGTGAAACCTTGCATTTCAAGCTAAGGGTTATCACCAGGGTCTTTATTCACAGACTCAAACTAGTATAGAAAGAAAATACTTAAAATAAAATTGTGTTTGACTTGGGCAAGGGCATTTTTTTCTTTTTTATTGATTCCATTGAGCTCTACATTTTTGTCTGCTCCCTTCCCTGACTCTCCCCTTCTCCCCTTCAACCCTCCCCAAAGGTGCAAGAGCAATTTTTAAAGCTTGTCAATGTTCTTAAAAAAAAAAAAAAAACAAGGTAAAACTATTTAAAGGCTATCAACTTTATATGAGGCAATACAATAATCTGATGATGACTGACAGAGGGCTCTACAGATTCCATGTAATTGCTATGCCATTTTATATGAAAGATCAGAACATCTGTGCATTTTAGTATGAGTAGTAGGCCAGGAACCAAACACGAACAGATATGTGAGTTGAGTATGTCTTTGACTGATATATCCAGTTGAGGCTTTCTTTAATTTTAAGCAAAATGGTTCTTCTAGAAATGCTAATTGAGTCACATCTATTTATATTTTTCACCATGTGTCTCTATCTAATTTTCAGCTGCCTTCCCCTTTCAGCAACCATATGATACCCCCTCATTTTCCTAGTTTACCTGATCTCATTGGAACACATGGCAATAAGTGCTTAGTTACCCAGGTATATTGTAATAGAGCAAAGAGCAATCAGTCATAAGCACTGAAAGAGTTTGCCTAAGGCTCCTCATGAAGCCTCACTTAACAAGAAGGAAGATAGATGCTTCTGCAGTGTGACTTCAGAAAGTCTATGAAACCTCTCTGAAATCCTCACTGCTGACCTGCTTCATAATCCCCACATTAGCAGTCTCTGTGGTGGAGTTAAGAGGATCCTTTCACTCAGCTGGAATAGCAAAGATGCTGCTCTGTCACATGATATTTACTATGCCATCACCATCAGAATCTCCAGGATAGGTTTTCTGGGATGTGAATATTGTACATCATTCATGAAGCACTTCAACACTTTTAACTGACATCTTTGTCTAGCATATAGAGAGGATTAATGTGCTCCACAACCCATTTTTTGTCCTAATAATTTTACCCAATAGCCAAAATTGATGGGAATTTAGAGGGAAAAGATCTTGAAGATTCTAACTAACATGCATTCAGAACAGTGGAGATACAAGAGGAATTATAAGGGTCAGAAACAAAAATATTGAAATATGTAGAAATCCAGCTGAGATCTATGTTAACCATGAATGCAGGGGAGGTGGAAACTGATCTATTTGGATTCCGTCAGTTTTGTGCTTTCCTGTCGTCAGCAGACCCTGGAGTTGGGTAGAGAAGTGACAGATGAATTTTCAAATTCTGCCAGATTTGTGACTATTACAAACTTAATACTTTGTACTCACTGGTATTTCCATAAGAAGTTCTGTGATCTGGGCTTAGTAGATAGCTGATAAGGAAATTGCTTGTCATACTAATATAGAGAAACTGAGGCAGGCAATCAAGGTATAGTAGGTACGTATAGTGGCATAAGTTCATAATCCTGGAGTTGGGGAGATGGAGATAGGCAGATCCTTTGCATTTTCTGTCTGACTAACTTAGTCTTCTTGACACCCTCCTTGTTCTAGTAAGAGACACATCTCAAAATAAAGACAGACAGTACATGAAGGACAGCTGAAGTTGACTTCTAATCTTCAAACACACACACACAAACCGTACACATTTTATCATCAAATACTACCTCTTTCTATTTCTTCATTTCAAATACCAACAACCCAGAACGCTTATGTAGTGACTTTATATGCTTACGCATTTCTCAGTTTGAGTGACAAGGTTGTTTCTTTTTATGTCACACTTGTGTATTTGCTCCACCTTAACTCCCTCTTCTCTTTGAAAATCAGCTCTCCCAAATTCTAGACTCAGGTTCTAGACTGAAAATTCTTAACTGCTATCAAATGTATCATATTGATCTACTCATGACTAAGGGAGCACTTCTCCCCTATCTTCTGGATGCTTCAGAGACAGACACTCGGCTTTTCTCTGTCTTTTTCTTGACTATCTGGCACAGAGTGCTATTCAACCAAGACACTTAAAATTAACAATATCACATGCAGCAGAACTTACACTGTGATATAGTATAGTATTTTGGGAATAATATGAAGGTCCTTGGAGTGAAGATTGTCTTAGTTCCATACCCATGGCAACTAACTGCACAGAATGATACAGAAGTAGATAGGTCTATGATCATGGTTATGAAGTTACAGTCACTCTCTAATAAAAAGAGAGGAGGTGATGTTAAGTTTTCTCTCTTGGATTCCAGACATTACTCCTTCCTGTCTTACCCCATATGAATATTATCTTGGAATATACTAGAGTACCTAGGATGTGGAAGGCCTCATGAAGGGGAGACTCCAGGATGCGGTTTCTATAAGGTTATTATTCACGATTGGGTATGACTTTGAAGTGACAAAACTGTTTGGATTCACTCATGTTTCTATAAGTGCTGTATAAGTAAGTTTAATAAACTCCTTGGTTCACTTACTGAGACTTGCAAGAAATTGGCTCTTGGAACTGTCACTGGTTCCCTAACTCAGGTGAAGAGATATTTGGGAAACTCCTAGGAAAGTTAACTCAATAAATCTTTTCATAATGGTATGTCCTAGAAAACACCCACCACAGGATACAACTTCTTCTCAAGTCACCAGTGAAATTTGGAAGAGTTGACTCCAATTTTAGCCTCTTTTTTCATTAGCAGAAAGATGTAAATGTCTAGATCTCTTCTCCCTTAGACTTTACACGTACTTGTTCAACATGGACTCTATTGGGTAAAGCGATTGTCCTAATAGGAACTTTCAGTCCTTTCCTTTGGGTCTTAGTAGGTTGGATGTGGTGGTTAAATGAGAATATCAACCATAGGCTCAGATATTTGAGTGCTTGGTTCCCAGTTGGTGGTGCTGTTTGTGTGGGTTTAGGAGATATAGATTTGATGGAGGAACTACATCACTGGGGGCCATATTTTAGGTTTCAAAGTTCCACACCATTTCTACTTTGCTCACTGGATTCTCTGCTTGTAGTTTAAGATATGAGCTCTCAGTTTTGTGTTTCAGTCACCATGCCTGCCTGCTGCCAAGCTTTCCTACAATTACAGTAATACACACTTATCCCTCTAGAAGTACAACCCTTAATAAAATCCTCTTTCTCTAAGCTGTCTTGTGCATTTTATCACAGCAATAGAGAGCAAGTTAAGACAGCTGTTGAACAAGACCTGTATTTAAAAATGCTGATAACCCTAAGAGAACTTGCTTATTCCACAAAGAAATAGAAAGATTTATGAAACATGTGTTAATCTATATGATGCTAAAAGGTCTTGCAAGTACTGAGGGAATGACTCATTTAGCCAACTGAGTGCTGTGCAAGCAAAAAAACCTGAATCTGACATCCAGAACCCAGCTAAAATTAAGCTGGAGATGGCAGCACATGATTATAATCCCTCTCCTCTGTAGAAGCAGAGACAGGTGGATCCCTAAGGATGACCAGCAAGCTGACCTTGCTAGATAAATGAGATTCAGGACAAACCGAGGTGGATAGAACTTGAGGAACATCACCTAATGTTGGCTTGAGTTCTGAATATACTCATGCGTCTGTGCATCTGTATGTATGCATACCAGTGTGCTGGCAAAGAAAAGTGGGAAAGAGGAATTCTGATAAGTCCCCATAAGCACAGCAGAGGTGATGAAATTAAATCAGCTCGTAAGTGATTCAGAAGTTAGTGAACTAATAATCAAGTCAATAGAGGGTAACTGGGATCGGAGTGGATAGCATAATCAGTAGAATGTTCTGGAGAAGAAAGTACAGGAACACTTTATCTTCAGTAAGTGAGGTACAGCTATTATCTTCACTCTTTACTGTACAATCAACTTAGCCCTGACAATTGTACTTTCAGAAGGGATACACAGTGGCAGTGTCTCTGGGTGAAAAATAGTACACAAAAGAAGAAACGCTCCACTTTCAATGGCAGCTTCCACCTTGCATTTTCTCCCTGTGTCAGCTTCTCCAATCATATGATTTCCAGGGAAGGTATTTTATGCTGAGCCTATAAATGTGTAAATGCTTTCTAATAGCAGACACAGTGAGGGGACATATGACTCAGATTTACAAGTGAAGCTGAGTACCTTGGATTATCGAATTTTAGTTGACTTCTTGTTTATTTGTTTGTTTGTTTTGTAACACAATCACCTAACAAATCTTCACACAACTCTCCTAAGTTTGAAGATGATGCTTAGTTTGATTGTTCCTCTTGACTCCTAACTTAATAGGATGTAGAAACAAACCTCTATTACTTGAAGTAGAAAGGTTTATTCTAAATGTGGGTAGCACCACTTTCTGGACAAAGGTGAGCTGAGCTGCAATATTATTCTCTCTGCTTG
This sequence comes from Alexandromys fortis, assembly GCF_014885135.2. Classification (NCBI taxonomy): domain Eukaryota; kingdom Metazoa; phylum Chordata; class Mammalia; order Rodentia; family Cricetidae; genus Alexandromys; species Alexandromys fortis. Next base: position 419,393 of record NW_026068053.1, on the reverse strand, counting down.
CTGATTTTGGACACAATATGATCAGCTGCCTCAAGCTCTGGCCACCATGATTTCCCAGTCATTATGGACTACACCCTTAGACTATAAGCCAAAATAGATCATTCCTTCCTGGGGTTTCTTTCTTTTGTATTAAGAAAAACAATTAATATATCCCTCTCCAAAGATTTTCTGAATTTGTTTCCATGAAACTTTCATCAAATGTCTATTGCATCAGGACAGATAGAATGAAGGCTAGTGGTACATAGATATTTGTTCTCCATCCAAGACACAAAGGGGAGTTATGTGTAGGCCTTTATAATGCTACAATAAATTGTACTGCAAAGTAAAGAGGGGGACCAAAGAAGAAAGAAGCTGACATCTGGCATTCAGTCAACTTTTTTTTTTTCACATAAAGTGTTAGAGGTAATGGAGGCATCTAAAGGAACTCATCTCTGTACCTAAGCATCTCTGTGTTATTCTGAACTCATGGTCTTCATATATCAGAAGCAGATGGAGACATTGCTTATTCTTTATCTAAGATTATTTGGGGGTGTGTGTATTTTTAGAAGCACATGAGCATTTGCACATGTAAATATGGAGCCCAGAAGACAAATTTGGCTGCCATTGCCCAGGTACTTTCCATCTTTTCTTTTCTTTTCTTTTTTTTTTTTTTTTTTGGTTAGTTGTTTGCTTCGGTATCTTTTTGGATGGTCTTTCACCTGGAACATCCCCAGTGTGCCCAAGGACATACCTGCTTCCACATTACCAGTGCCATGAACTCAAGGCCATACCAACATGGCAACATGTTTAAATTATTTAGTTACATGGGTGATGGGAGTTCAATTAAGAACTCCATCCTTCTGTGGCAGACACTTTACTGAGTGAGTTCTCTCTTCAAAAATTAGTTTATTTCAGTGTTTTGATTAGACATTAAGTCTCACTGAACTGGACTTTACCAGTAACAGTTTCAACAATGAAATAAACTATTGTATGTGACAGGAATTGTAACTGGTCTAAGAGAAGCATCTCTGGGTTTCTCAGATAGAGTTGGGAGATATTTGATGAGGAGAGAGTAAAACCCAGCAAAACTTGAAATGACAGACTGAAGTTCATGAAAAAGAAAAATGGATATGCTGTATGCACATTTTTATATCTGATAAAGTGAAAACGGAAGAGCTTGACTGGAGATTGAAGAAGATGTAGACCTAATAGATATGAGAGCTTAGACATCACTCTGCATAATGGAGATACTGTAGGAGAGCACTAGAGACTGAGTATCCAATGAACAAGGGTTGCATTTTTGGTCTTTCCATTTGACAGAGGTGTATATCATCAGAAACAATCATTTAACTCTTCTGTAACTAATATTTCTCAAGGCAATACTCTTATGGAATATTAAGATTATTATGAGTCACTAAATCAAAATCAATAAGTAAAATAAAAATTTTAATTTTATGTTAAAGGTCTCTTTAACAATGGTGGTAAGTGCACTAAAACATCCAGTGAAAGATAAAAAAATCCATATAATTACACATCTTTCTTCCCAGGCCTTTCCCATCATATGTGTTTCAAATCTAACTCAAGATCTGGACTGATGTTTGGGTGGTAAAGTGCTTTCCTTAAACTTGAAGGACTTGAACTAATCCCCAGAATGCTCGTTTAAAGGCTGGGTGTGTTGGTCAGAGTTTATAATCCCAGCACTGGGGAGTCTGTGACATCATTGCCAGCAAGTTAGCCATGCCTAGTTGGCTAGTTCTGGGCCAGGGAGAGATCCAATTTTGGGAAATCAAGGTGTGTGATGACAATGAAAGTTGTTTTCTGGCTTCCATATGCATGCATGAACACATGCATAGACACTCATACACAGAAGAGCATCTACACACACACACACACACACACACACACACACACACACACGAGAGGGTATAGAAAAAAGGAAAAGCTGACTAAATAGCACATCTCATATTACGTTGCATTCTTTGCTTTGAATGCAAACTTCAGAATACAAAGAGTTGACATAAACCTTAGTATTAGTTCTGAATATACAAGGGCAGGCTTTTAGCATTTTTATTTTTTTGTATATGAGTTTCTTGTTTTTAAGCATGTTTACCATGTGCATGCAGAGTTCACAGGGGCCAGAGAGAACCTCAGATCATTTGTAATTAAAAACAATTGTCAGTCAATACATGGGTGTTGGAAAACAAATCCAGGTCCTTTGGAGGAACAGCCATTGTTCTTAATTGCTAACCTATCTTTCAGCTCAGGCTCCTGGGTCACTTTCTTTCCCTTCTACCTTAATTCCCATTGCATTTTTTATCTGCATTGTTTTCTCTTAGTAGTAATTCTGTGCACCAGACATTTCCCATCATTGAAGGAAAATTGAAGCTCTCCTTACCATTCGTCTGTGTCCGCATCACAATTGCAGAAGTGTCGAATGTCCAAACAGCTCTCCTCTAGGCCACATCCACACTGCTGGACCCCTGGAACAGAGCCTCCCCAGTAAGGGTGTCTTTCATTAGACCTCCCAATCCACCAGGTGAATGGGGCTCCATCTGAAAGACAAGAAGTTTCCTAAGTCAGGAGTGCGAGTTGAAATAGGACAGAGGATCTCATGGTGGTGGTGGTGGTGGTGGTGGTGTGTGTGTGCACATGTGCAAACATATGCAGTCTCTCCTGCCCCCTTTTTCTTACTTTCTGGCTTTAGTTTCTCTTTCTTCCTTTATCTCTGTTATTTCACTATATGTTTTAGTATATATACGTATGCACACATACAGTTATGCATTATAAACTTTTTATTAAAAGAACATAGTTAAACACTGATGAATGATAGCATTAGAAGTTGGGAACATAAACTAAAACAGAGAACAATTAAACAATATTACAACTGAGTTAGTCAGATGAGCTTAAAATCATTTAAAATCATACTTTATTTACAAATGTAGTAATGCAAAATTTACAGTTTGAATAATGCATAATAGACCAATTTGACAGTTTTAAGTAAAATAAAGTGGAAATTACAACACAAATTCTTTTTCTTAGAAAAATAGTTTAGAAAAGTTACTTTAAATGGGTTAGTGCCACATGTGTTTTGAGCGACTGGGTTTTATCTGTGTGCTATTGCACCAACACTCAGTGGAATTAAAAGGAAAACTGAACTTTCACAGCCAGTGCCTCAAAGGGATAGCATATTTGGATATTTTTTGAATGCTAAGATGATCTAGATGGTCTGTTTCACAACACAGAGAAATGAATACATATATACATCATGAAAAAGAACAAAAACATAATGAAGTCAAAACTAGAAAAATTATCTGTATAGTCTCTTTCATGACCCGTGTGTCATTTCTCCTGCATTTGTTCATCCACGTCACCTTAATCACTAGACATTACTCTCTCTGTCTTCTTCTAAAGTTTGAATCTGTTTTTAAACAAACAACACACATACAAACACACACACACACACACCTCCATATATGTGGATAGAATGTCTTCCCTTTGAAACTACCCAAGACAAAATAATACAGTAAGGGCCAAGATTAGCCAATGCTGTGTTCTTTTTGGTAGATATCAAAGAGGGTGGAAATTAAGGTGAAACAGAATGTAAGCACATACAAGAGGAATCCGACACACTGATTTGTTTCAACAATACCAGAAGCAAAATGACCTCATGCTCTAAGAGAAGTCATACACTTTCAGATTCACAGACTTAAGGGAAAAAATGCCTGTGAAGACCATACCCTGGAGACCTTCAGGGAACTGTGATTCATTAAGGAGGAAAAACAAAAACCCAACCTCAGGGTCCTAATTTCATTATGATCTTTCTGTAGTCTTTAATGATTGTGAATACCACAGTAGCCTATAACTGCTATTCAGAAATTGATAGTACATCCCAAGCAAGAACAGGCAGAGATATGTAGGCCTTAAGCAGCGTCAGCTGAATGATCCAAACATGGCTTCCATTGGCTGTCCTCCTGTTGCTTAGTAAATCTCAGATAATTCAAATTTAAAACAACAATAAAAATTACAGGCTCCTTAACTAATTTTTGAGATGCAATATTCCTCTCTTGAGGTTGTGGATATATATATAGTCCAATGGGCACAGATCACTATGCTTGCCTAGTATGTACGAATCCCTGTGTTGGATTCCCAGCACCACACACATAAACTAGGTATAGTGTTGCAGGTCTGGAATCCCAGAACTAGGGATACATAGTCAAGAGAATCAAAAGTTCAATGTTGTCTTTAGCTATACAACAAGTCATGTGCTCACCTGGGCTACAAAAGATACTGCCTCAAAGCAAAACAAACAATCCTTCTAAAGCAGTAGCTAATTTCAGTTTGCATGTGCTAATATATGGGACTTTTACAACAGCAATTTTTTGTTGTACAGGGACATCTTTATTTGCCTACAGTCACTCTCTATATATACAAAGTACCCACTAATTTGTTCTCTGAATTGTCCCCACGACTGACTACTCCTGGAAGTCTTCACAGCAAGCAGACAGAGAGAAGACAATCAGAAGACCAATTCTAAAATCCATGAGAAAAATTGGGAACTATTTATGAGAAACATAGTCATTTTAATGGGCTGCTTCACTAAGAAGAGCTGGAAATATCCACCTTCAGCCACTACATGTGTCTTATATTCTACAACCCCGTTGGTGCTGTCTTCCTGCTTAGAATTCCCATGTGGATGATTGTGAACTGGTACTCTTCTCTCCCTAAATAACAAAGAAACATCTTTCTCATTTCAAGTAAATGTCAGATAAATTGCCTTCCTCCTAAATCCCTGGCTACAATTCACTCTCAAGGACCCTGAACAGCTGACAGGTTATTTATTTTAACTATATACAAAGAAAGGAAAAGGAAGGAAACAAAAAATATTAAATATATCCATATTTAAATATGTGTGTATGAAGGTTCAATTTTTTTTATTGGATGACCCATCTTTATTTCTTCACTATTGTAAAAGTAATGGAGAGAGAAAATAAGGAACCTGAGAACCACAAACAACTGTGGTTTGCCTTAACTCACGACTCAATCATATAGTCAAGGAAATCATCTATACTTTAACTGCAAATTTTGGCCTTTGAGACATTTCTATTGACCGAAAACTGCTCCGTCAGTGAATGGATAAAATGTTGTTAATTATTTATATTTAAAATATTAAGTTGTTCAACAAACATTTATCAAAGCTTTTAATCTATTTTGGACACTATCTTAAGCACTGCATCATCAGGGATAAATAATAGAACAAAAGCAAAGCAAATAAACAAATTGTGCCTCGGACTTTACACTGTTAACAGCAAAAATTTATTAAAATTATAGGTGGGGAGAAATCATAGGCAGTCAAGTGTTGGTCTTGTTAGCTAAAGACCTGATCCCTAACCATATAACCTACATTACAAGAAAAAAAGAAAGAAAAAGAAAAAAATTAAAAAGAAAAGGAAAGTCCAGATACTGTGGTGCTCTCTTGTGAACCTAGTGTTGAGAAGGTGGAGACAGACGGATGTCCAGGCTCCGTAGCCAACTAGCCTATACTTCGCAGAGCTCCAGTCCAGTGAGGGAGAAAGCATGGTGGCAGGAACCTAGAGAAAACACTCAATGTTGTTCTCTGACCTCCACATGCATGCATGTGCACACATGCACACAACAGAAAGAGTCATGAGAGCCAAGTGTGTGTGTGCACATGTGTGTGGGTGTGCACATGCGTGCATGTGTGTGAGTGAGAGAGAGAAATACAGGGAAGAAGTAAGAACAAGACAGGAAAAAATGATAAAGAAAGAGGAGGATCAAGAAAAAAGAATGGAAGGAGGAAAGGAAGATGAGAGAGGAAAGAGGAATATTAGCCCATAGGTACTTCCTCATGAACTGTTAAAGAACAGTATTGGATCTGCATTCCAACCATTGTATAAGAACAAATCCAAAATTTTTATTAATAAGTAAGACCCACCAGGTTGCTTTTACAGTTTCCCCAATGAATGTGACTATGTAACTTACAGAGAAATGGCTTAAGAAGACAAGAAAACATAATATTTGTGTACTTGTGTGTGTATTCATGTGTGTGCAGGTACATATTACAGATGAGTGTCCAGAGTCTTCCTCAAATGCACTGCACCTTATTTTTTGAGATAGGATCATTCCTTTAACCTGGAATATAACAAGTTACCTAGACCAGGAGGCTCCAGGGATCCTCTTGTTTCTATTTCCCTTAAACTAGGGCTGTATGTAATGATGGGCATACCCAGATTTACACCAACACATCTGGCTTTTTATTTGTCTTTTTTATTAAAGTAAGTATTGAGGATTAAACTCAGGTTCTCATAATTGAAAAACAAACACTTGAGCCATGGTAGCACCTCCTCATCCTGAAAACAATCCATTGAATAGAATAATTAGGTATGGGACTATTTTGTGAAGGCTTAGGTCAATTATGGTTTTCCTGATACAATAAATCCACATGAAGCCAAGGACCAGCCTCTGTGCACAACTGGGGTTTAATGAACAGAATTCAAACTGGAGATTCTCTTGAGTTTTGAATTGTTAAAGTTTAAAAGACTGCAAACACACAGACTCTCAGTGATATCTGCACAAAAGCCAGGACAGTTTAGCTGTACTTACTTATAGGAGTAGTGCAGGCAGCTCATGAACAATACAAGCAAGTAGCTAGAGAGCTCTGGAGTTCAGAGGCCTGCTGTGCTGAGCTGTGGCTGCCACAATTATTACTGCTTTAATTCATTTTATTTTGTTTTGTCTCACATTCTTCAGAGAATTATTTTCCTCCTTTTCTTATTGTTAATTTTAATTAAGATGTAATTACATCATGTTCTTGCTTCCCTTTCCTTTCTCAATCCCCTTCAATGCCCCACTCTTCCAAGTACTTCCTTTTACATTGCTAGTCTCATTATCTTTTTATTAAACATATATTCATGAATATATAAATACAATCTGCTGATTACATTCATTTTTGCTTGTTTGCATATGATTTCTGGGCTGACCACTTGGTACTGGAAAGCCAATTAGGGGACTAATCTCTAGGAAAGACTAACTCTCCCTCTCTCTGCAGTCATTAGTTGCCTGAAGCTTCTTGTCTAGCAGTGGGGCCCCAACAGAATTCCCCTTTCCATATTGGCATGAATTTGGTTTTTTCATTATTTATGTCTTGTTTAAGCAGCCCCTTCGTTGATGTATCATGGATGTAGCTTTCCTGTCTTTTTTTGGAGAAGCAGTTTCATAGCATCTTCCTGACCTTCTGGCTCTCACAGCTTTCCATTCCTTTCTTCATGATATTCCCTGAGCATTTGTTGTTTTGATATGGTACATGGGCACAGGTTTATATTCTGGCAAGCTCAATAAGTCAAAACGAAGAGTAAGGTCAATCTTATCTTCAACCCAGACCTGTTTTGTGCCGTGCAACCTTTATATCTACACCTTTCAGCCCTTCCAAATAGGGTGTTTGTAAGTTTCTTCAATTTATATGGCCTGGTTTCCTAAAAATGATGGTCTCATCTCATCTCTAAAGCTTTTTTCTTAAGACAGGGTCTTTTATATTCCTGGGTGGTCTCAAGCTCACTATGTCACCTAGGATGACCTGGAACTCCTGATCATTTTGTCTCAGTGTGATACCCAGTATATTCAGTGCTAGGGAGAGAACCAGGGCTTCAGGCATGCTAGATAAGCAGTCCACGAAGTGAGCTCCACCTCCAGCTCTTCCTCTGTGTCTAACACCTTTCATTCATGTGTTCATTTAGCATCTCTTCTGAAAATGTTGGAAAAACTATTTTCATGGCTAATCACTTACAACCTCATTAAGCACGCACTCTTTCCTACAACTTCAAAAAAAAAATCTCTAACCAAGTCAACTTAAAAGGAAGAGGGTTCTTTTGGATCACTGTTCCAAAGCCTATCATGACCAAGAAGACATGGTGACAGGAGCAGAAGGCTGGATGTTCACATTTCATTTGCACTCAATCCATACTAGGAAAAAAAGGAGGTCTTGAGCTACAAACACTACTTCTGTGACTTACTTTCTCCTATGAGACTTCATCTTATAAACTTCCCCCAATCCCCCTCAATGCGCAAGTAAGAGCTCAAACACATGAAGCTGTGTGGGACACTTCATATCCAAACAACAAAACCACAAGTCAACCCCCCATGTGTGTGTATATATGTGTGCCAGACATATACATATATGTATATATATATATACATGTAAAGCAAATATGAATAATTAAGTATGATGAATTATTCATGGAATAATATAAAAAGTATATACAATCATTATGTTTACAGTTTCTCATATCTATGTTGTGCAAGGTCATGCTGTGATTCATTAGTCACAGAAATTTTAAAAAGCTTTGCCTACATTGAATTTCTCTTAATTTCTAGAGGAAGAAGAGAATGTCTTCAGCTGTGAGTAACATAAATCTGAGTGAGGTAAGTATTCAAATAAAACTCAGACCAAGAGTCTGACTTTTGCCAAATAATCCTAAAGAGTCTCATGGAAACAGTGACTCTTGTCTGGATGTTCCATGTTGAGGACTTCCATCAATACTGTCTTAGAGAGGGAAGTATTTGGGCAGGTGAGGACCCCACAGAAGAGAGATCTGATGTATTACAGTATCTTTAGAGAAACAGGACTCCACATGTACATTGTCTGTTATTGATTGCAGCTAGAGGGTGTGGGAATAGAAAATAAGAAAGAAAGTTGAGGTCACTGAAATTCTAAGGCCAAATAATTACTTCTATAATGAGAACACAATGCAACTTGGTGTGGGAAGTCCTTCTATAAATGTGTTGCTTTTATTGTTTAATGAGTAAAGCTGCTTTGGCTTGTGGCAGGGCAGAATGGAGCTAGGCAGGAAAACTAAACTGAATGCTGGGAGAAATAAGGCAGAGTCAGACATCTGGGAACTTTATTGGTAAACTACGAGCATTGTGGTAAAATACTAAATAATAGGAATGGGTTAATTTAAGATGTAAGTGTTAGTTCACAAGAAGCCTGAGCTAATAGGGTAACCAGTGTTGCAATTAATGTAGTTTCTCTGTGATTATTTTGGGTCTGGGATGCTGGGAACGAACAAGCAGTCTCTGCCTACAGCAAGTCAGCTAAACAATGGTATAGGAGAAGAGATAGACACACAGTAGGGCTGGAGAAATGGCTCAGTCAGCAAAGTATTTTGGTGAACATGTGTGAGGACCAGCCCATCTAAAGCCAGGGCAGGCAGTATGTTGGTATCTTAGCACCAGACAGCCACAGCCAGGCCATGGTGCCTACCTGTCAGCTAAACTAACTGGATCAGTTAACTCTGGTAACAGACTTTGTCACACACACACACACACACACACACACACACACACATACACACACAAACACACACAAAGTTAGCTGTGGAGGAGAATGACTGAGGAAGACAGTCAACATCAGCATCTGTGCCCACATGCATTTATACATTCCTATATATGTATACACACACACACACACACACATACACAAACACATTGTATGCATCCTTTCTTTATATACAGCCTATTATTTCTGAGGGGGAAAAAACAACAACTAACATTTAGTTAGAGAGAAAGCAACCTCATCCATATCAGAAGATAATGATAGACATTTATCAATGTCCATCCTGGTCTTCGTGCTTGTTGGCCAGGATGATTAAATCAGAGAATACACTTAATGGTGTGATTAAGAGCTACTCAGCCACAGTAGGAATTAACATTTCCATAATGTTGTTCATTGTTCTCTTTCCTGCTTATTCAGCTGAAGTGAACCCAAAGGGGAGGAGGAGAAATAGAAGAGATTAATGACACTGCTGCTCCAAACAAATGATAGACATCCCTTTGATGAGGTCGCTTAAAGCCAGAATAGCCAAGGCTCTGGAGCACAGCACAGGGTCGAAAGGGGCAGGCGAGGAATAATCCTAAATTATTCTATTAGCCTTAACATTTTATGAGAAAAATTACTAATTTTTTGAGAATTTTCCTTTTTCTGAAGAATGGTGATAAAGAACTCAAAATATTAAATGATGTGTTCAAAGTCACATGGCAAATACATCAGCGACAGGGATTCAGGTCTTGACCAATAAGCTTTTCAAAAGTGTGGTCCTATCCTAAGCTCTACCCACATTTACATAGACTAATAAACTTTTCAATGAACCAGAAGCATTGAAACGTGTGAAATTCACAGATAAAATTTGTTCGTTGGGGACATTTTGATAAATTTATGGGAACTGATAATAATTTGGAGAAATTTAGCATGGGAGTAAAATCTTTCATTTACCACACAAGTTATTTATTCCTTGTTTAATCTTTGTGGGTAATCATGTGGTGGTGGTGGTGGTGGTGGTGGTGGTGGTGTGTGTGTGTGTTAGTGAGGGTGTATATACCTGCCATATCATTACACACGTATGGAGGCTAGAAGTCAACATTCAGTATTCATCCTTGCCTTAAATCTTGTTTGAGACAGGTTGCTTCTCTAGAAATTCTCCCATTGCTGCCTCTCTTCTTGCTCTACAAGCAGTTGGCTTAAGCACATGTGCAACACATTGTGGCTTCACAAGAGTTCTAGGGATCCCACCTCAGAATTTTACTTATGTGGAAAACTCTTTAACCATTGATCAATCCTGCATCCCTCCAAGATTTACCACAAAATTTCTGATATGAACCTTTTGAAGTTCAATCTTAGAAATACAAAACATAGTAGGGTTACCGATCTGTATCCAAGTGTGATGCGAGAAGGGGTAAACCATCACTGAGTGAGCCAGAGTCAGCTGTGAGATATGGTGATGACAACGCATGTTAACCTGTGCTGAGTGATAAAAGAAAATATAACAAGTGACAAAAGAGCTGGTCAAGCAAAACAGCTGTTCCATGGGTACCACTGGAGAGAGTGTGGATTGCTTTAAATAAAGGAGCAAAAGCCCAGGAGTGTCTTTATGCTAAGCTCTTGCCCATTCTGAACTCTTAAAATGCTCCAGCCAGTTTCCAGCCATGTTGGACATTGCTTTATTTAAAATTCAAAACACTTTAAAGGTAAATACCTTAATCCACATTTTGTACATGAGTAATAAAGATGCAGAAATAGGTAAGAAACAGCAACTTTAGGAAGATCATATCAAAGCAATAACCAAGTTTAGATCACCATGGCCACCTTTTTAGGCTTTCTCATTTGCTATAATAAACAGAAATGCAAAATGTCAGACTCTACCAATTCTCCAGCCAATGAATGTTGTTCTCACAAGATGGAAAACACTTTAAATCATTCAGTTATCTACAGTACTAATAAAATGAGCACATGCATCTGTGCATACGTGTGTGTGTGTTGGGGGTTGTGGATATATGTACCCACATGTAGAAGTCAAAGAACAACTTATAAGAGTCTGTTCTGTCCTTTTACTATGTGGGTCTCAGAGATCTCACTCAGGTCAACAGGCTTAGCAGCAAGCCCCTCTTTCCACTGAGTTCTCTCACCAGTTCTCAAAGACCATTTGATGAGAAACTGGTTCCTGGAACCTGAGAATATCAAACCATGGAGCACCTAAAGTCCCTCATAGACAATGACAAGGAGTTTTTATAGAACTCACATTGTTGTCCTCTGAAGTTCAAATCATGCCTAGATCATTTATAATATGCAATTTAAATGTAAATGTAAAGTAAACAATCATACAATAGTTTATGGAAAGGACACATTTTAAAGCTCAAACATATTTACTACAAATACATTCAAACATACATCCCTTTTCATTTGGATGTAGGGTGTGCAGATAGGGACTGATGGTGGATAACTCACCACCATAGAAATGATTCACCTTTCTATATACAGTCCTTCTGGATTTCCCCTAAAGACAGTAATAAAATTCACAGACCCATGAGACTCTACAGCAGAGGTTTTTCAACCTGACACTCACATACCATAACAATTATAAAAGTAACAAAATTAGTTAGGAAGTAGTAATAAAATATTTTTATGGTGGCAGGTCAGCACAATGTGTAGAATTGTATTAAAGGGTCACAGCATTATGAAGGCTGAGGCCCTCTGCACTAAGGACATTTCCCTGTCATAGACTGTGGTTTTACATTATTTTACTTCAAAACAGCTCAAGCAGCAGGCTCCAAACAGACTGCAGTCTTAGCAGCTCTCACATCCGCCCTTCCCATTGGCTACACTCTGTCCTAACCTCTCCTCAGGTCTTTACAGTAGCTGACTGCTGAATATTTGGGGTCTGAAGTTAAATCACATGTCTTTCTTGTTTACTAGACCAAAAAAGTACTGCAAATCATTTTCTTATGATCTTAAACATGCTTGTTATCCTATGAAACTATTTGGCTTTTTATTTTACTTTTAATCATGCAGATATGGTGTGTTTGTGTATGAGATTCCAGGTGCCAGCTGAGACAGAATAGTGGAAGATACAGGAGGCTACCTGACTTGGATGCTGGGAAGCTAACATGGTTCTGCTGCAATGGTAGTGCATGCTCCTTAGCACTGAGCCACCTTTCAGCATCATGCATAATGCTTTTTCTTATTTTATTTATGAATTATTTTATTTGTAAAATATTATAGAATGTTTGTTGGATTTCTCTCACTCTTCACGTGAATTATGATAAAACTGTCTATGCCTATACATAACTATTACCCCGTACATAGGATGGTGCCTAATGTGTATGTGAAATTAAAATAAGAACTTGCATAAAGATCATGTAGCTTTATGGGGAAACAGCTCTATGGTTAAAATCACTTGTTTTTCTTTCAAAAGCCCTGGGTTTGATTCTCAGCATCCATACGGTAGCTTATAGCCAACTCCAGTTCCATGCAATTAGCTGCTCTCTTCTGACTTCTGTGAGCACTGAACACACACAAGATGGAACATATGAATAAAATATATATATATATATATATATATATATACATTCATACATACATACACTCATACATATAGGCAAAACACTCATAAATACTCATAAACATAAAATGAAATAAAAATTTTCAAAAAAGAATAGTCAAATACTAAGAATTTCCAGAATTTCCCACAGATGATGAACATTATAAAAAGCAAAACAAGTCAAATAAAACAACACCAAAAACATTTCCTGTACTATTTTTTTTCACTCTATGTTATTCTCACAAAATCTCTATGTAAAATATTTTGGAGGAGAAAAGTTTTATTTTGACTCAGGGTGTCTGAGTTCACAGTCTGTTGTTTCTGGAACAGAAGGGATAAGAGGATCACTATAGAAGGCTGAGTTAGAGAACCATGGCTTACTTTACAGTATCTGGAAATTGGTACCCGCAGAACACATTCAGAGACAGGATGCACTCTTCAAAGCACACATCCTATCAGATAATTTCTATGCCCTACTTTCTACCACATCATAATAGACTCACCACACCAATGAATTCATCCATATATGAAGCCAGATGGCCCTCATAACAATGACCTCTCAAGAATTAGACCCAACAGCTGAGGACCAAGTCTTTAACATTTTAAACTTTGATTGTATGGTTTCTAACCAAAAACCGTAACACAAAGTACATATGATTAAAATATTTCCAGCTTGTACGTGAATGAATGTGTGTGCCTGTGTGTGTGCGCATGTGCTTGCATGTGTGTGTGCACACATGTATGTGCATGTGCATTCGTGTGTAGGCCAGAAGCTAACATAGGTATATTCTTCAATTGTCTTCTTATTTTTTTAATTTATTTATTTTTTATTGAAAAAAAATTTCTGCCTCCTCCCAGCCTCCCATTTCCCTCCCCCTCCTCCCACTCCTCTCCCCTTCCCCCCACTCCTCTCCTCTTCCCTCTCCAGTCCGAAGAGCAGTCAGGGTTCCCTGTGGAAAGTCCAAGGTCCTCCCCCCTCCATCCAGGCCTAGGACGATGAGTATCCAAACTGGCTAGGCTCCCACAAAGCCAGAACATGAAGTAGGATCAAAACCCAGTGCCATTGTCCTTGGCTTCTCAGTAGCCCTCATTGTGGGGCTGATTTATTGGGAGCTCACCAAGGCCAGCTGGATTAGGACTGAAAAAGCATGGGATAAAACCGGACTCTCTGAACTTGGTGGACAATAAGGGCTGTCTTCTTATTTTTTAAAGAGTTATTATGTATAGTGTTTTGCCTGTTTGTATGCCTACAGGCCAGAAGAGAGCCCTAGATCTCATTACAGATGGTTGTGAGACAACACATGGTTGCTGGAAATTCAACAATGGACCTTTGAAAGAGCAGCCAGCTCTTTTAACCTCTGAGTCATCCCTTCAGACCCTCTCTATCTTATTTTCTGAGTCAGCTTCTCACTGAGCCTGAGTTTTCTGGACTGTAAACCACAGGGGTCTTCCTACCCTACTCCTCTCACCACTGGTGTCACACACATGTACCATTCATAGTACTGTTTTGTACGTGGGTCTTAGAGATGGAATTCACGTTCTCGTCTTTGTGGCAGCTAGTACTTAACCAAAAGATTCATTTTTCTAGCTCTACTATCTCTCTTATCTTCACAGAGATCCAGTCACATACTGTATAATGCCATTTTGATAAACAATGGACCACCAGACAACATGGTTCCAAAAACTTAGGTTATCAAGTGGCTTCATAAGAATCTTTGTCTCTTTTAGGGTCCTCATTGTTGTTTAAGTTCTCTGGAGTTGTTTTTTGTGGGCTAGTTTTCTTTGCTTTATGTTTAAAAACCACTTATGAGGAGTACATGTGATAATTGCCTTTCTGTTTTTGTGTACTCTATTATGGTTACACAATAACAAAATCTCATAATGTTCCTAAAATATCTACTATGTTCATGCAAATGGTAATAATCCTATTATCGAGATTTCAAAATATGGTACAGGAATAAAATAAAAATTGACCATTAGCTTTAATTCAAATCAGAATGGCATAAATCTGAAGTACAATTTGGACAATATGTGGAAGTCAATGAGATAAAAATGCTACTATTGAGAGGAGAGTACAATTCTTGGGAAACATATCAAATATATCAATTCTATTATAAATATACCTGACCATTTCTTTCCATTTTCTAACAAAGGAATCCAATTTGGACTCCCATATCATTAGCATTCAAAACAAGGCACACATATCATATCTCACTTAGCCATTCCAACAATGCTATGAACATTTATCCTCTCATTTTGTAGATAAAGAAATGGAAGTGAGCAAAGGAGTAGTCAAATCTTCAACTTCACATAAGGAAGACTTGACTTCAGATTGTATGACTCCAAACTTCAGCAATACTTTCTTTAAATTATGTCAAACCACTCCAATTATAGAAGGGAATGACAAGATATCATAGTCCCTCAGAGCAATTGTTCTTGAACCAATTCACAATCATTACTTTGGAAATGCTGCAGATGTTTATTGAGTATGAAGCATCAGCTTTCTTAGGGATTCTCTCAAGTACACATTGTCTCCTCAGTTATGCTCATATGTCTACTCATCTGTATTGAAAATCTGACAATGAAAGAAAAGACACCTGCACAGATAAGTATTCTAATAATCATCCTTGCTGTTAAATAGTCCAGTTTGCCTAAACTTGTGTAAAGCTGTTCTATAAAATTCACAATGATGTTGAACAAAATAATTCAAATGAAGGGATGATTGGCTATAAAAACATGCTAGAGTCTTCATTTATGTTGTCTAAATAATAAATAACGAATTTTTATTGTTTGTACACAAACTCCCTCCCTCTGACTTCCTCGGGGACCACATAGCATCTCCTAACTTCTTGTCCTCTTTACTAAAATAAGCAATCCACCGAATCTCTGTATGCTGCAAACAGGAAACTACCTTTGATCTTTCTTATATACATGTATATGCAAAATACATATGAAAATTTCAAAATCCTCTAAAATAAGACATCAAAAATATGAATTATTTTCTCAAGATAGCTGGAAAATGCTTGTTATATAACAAGAACCAACTGAGTCCTTTCTCTAAAATTCCAAACTTAGTGCCTGTCAAAAGGGAGCCTATGGCCTCTTGGCTTAAAATGTTCTGTAAAGCTTGAAAAAAAAAAAAAAACACAAGTCACTGAGCAGGAAATTGTTTAAAATTTTGCAGAGGTTAGAAGAGCAGAGTTCAAATTCATACAATTGCTTATTACTCTAATCCTGTTTGCAGCAGAATTCAGTTAACACAGTTTCAAATCCTTTCTCAGATGGCTTCACACACGCATTAGCCACACTCATTTGAGAAGAACAATGAGGGCACTTCCTTATGTCCATTCTTTTCCTCTGTCAGGCTACCCATCATTAGTCCATCTATTCACATAAGAGCTAGGCTGTATTCACAACACTGCTTCGATCCTCCACCACAGTACTGGGTCTGGCTCTCACAGGTATTCTTTATCATTCTGTATAGATATTTCATCTCTTTCTTGTACCTAAATCCTTTACAAACCACCTTATCCAGCCCTACATCTTCAAGAACCATGTGATGGACATGTCCAGCAATGTCTCACAACAACATATGTGCTCCTGTCCACCTTAGTTTTTCTCCTGTTTCCTTCCCTCCTTAGGTTTCTAGGCTAACAAGCTGAGAGCCATAATCAAGCACAGGAAATTCCCTAATTAACAAGGCATGAAAGACAGCCATGTTCTTACAAGAAAGCTTTGTTCAAGTGAACCCACACTTCCTGAATCTTCAGACATACCCCAACAGTTGTGCATGCACGCACCTCCACTCCACCCTGAAATGAAGCACTATTCATCTAACGCTTCCATTAGGGCTTTTTCTGGCCACAAAATATTCAACAATATCTTATTGCCAAATTAACTTTTAAAGAGAAACACCATTTGTAGCATGAAATATAGATGCTCTGAGCCCTTGACCTCTGAGGGTTTTCAGATGTGTTTATTTTTCCTAGATGTATGCTAACTCTTCAATCAAAACTGCCAAGTTCATCCTTTTAACATTTTGAGAAAAACATCTTGTTTTACTTTGTATGTCTCGATGCCTACAGAATTCTCTCCTCTGGATGTGCTTGACCTCTGCATTTCCCCAGTCTGACACCTACAATTTCTAGTCTCTTTTCTTTGAAAGTCCCTCTAACCCTCCCCCATTTTTGGCTAAGAATTCATCTGTGAAACTTTAGATTGAAAGTGTTTCTTATCAATTGGGAAATATAGGCATTATTGAGTTCATGCTATCTTATACTGGCTTGTTTCTGTAGTGACACACAAGCACTATCTACTTCTAGCTCCATCCATTTGCATG
Source organism: Alexandromys fortis (assembly GCF_014885135.2). Taxonomy (NCBI): domain Eukaryota; kingdom Metazoa; phylum Chordata; class Mammalia; order Rodentia; family Cricetidae; genus Alexandromys; species Alexandromys fortis. The sequence goes on along the minus strand of NW_026068053.1, from coordinate 402,188 downwards.
CAAACTTCAAGATGTAATTGGGTTTTTTTTTTGTTTGTTTGTTTGTTTTTTACCACTGAGTCGTACTCTGTGAATTCTGAACAGAAGAATCTCAAATTGCCAAAAGACACTTAAGGAAATGTTCAACATTCTTAGCCAACAGGGAAATCCAAATCAAAACATCTCTGAGATACCATCTTACACCAGTCAGAATGGCTAAGATCAAAAACACCAATGATAGCTTATGATGGAGGGGATGTGGAGCAAGGGGAATACTCATCCCTATCAACTAGGCCAAGGCAGTTTCTTTATTCATTAACCAATGAAAGCCACACATGAGCAGAAGAACCTCCTACACCACATGGTGACTCAACATGAATAACTAATCATTTCCTGACAGAGTCACATTAGGGACTATACTTCAACCTATAAATTTTGGGTAACACAAATATTTAGATCATAGCAATAATAAAACATTTTAAAATGCTAACAGCACTTTCTAGGAGAATTGTGAGCATAGCAGGACAAAGATGTTAAGTACCACAAGTTTAACCATGCTCCCTTCTTCTGTCTACACAACACTTATTCGTATTTATTGCACACAAGCCCACCATTTAACAAAAGGAAATTTGATTCTCACATAGAAACCAATAAAATTATGATATGGATCCTGGCCAGAAGGTTAATTGCTTTTTGCTTTATTATTTAATAATCTTCTAACTCTAGATAGTTATGCCCACATACAGATGGACTTAGGATCATACAATGCTGTACGGAACAGCTTCTCCTTGCACCTGAAGGAAAAGTGACTTTCTTTTACCCAGCAGGCATCAGATACCAGTGGCTCCTCATCAGGTGACAGGTATTTGGAGCCCTTTTTAGAACCTTTGGACTCCTCTGATCTTGTGGAGGTCACTGTGCAGGTCACTACAACTGCTACAGCCCCATAATGGCAAGATGTCAGCATTTCACAACACTTTTCTTTGTGCAATATCATTTACATTCTCTCAGCCCCCCTCGATGTGACGTTCCCTAAATCTTAGGCATGAGGACTGATATAAATGTTTCATCTATAGTTGAATACTCATGACAACTTATTCTCAGAACTTTGAACAGTGAGAAATCTCTGCCTTAAACACTGTCCTTTACAATAAGAGGTTTCTCTGATCAAGGTTAAGAGCTGCACAAGGCTTTCATTCCAAGAGCTAGTTTGTTTGTTTATGTATTTATAACAAAATATACTAAAATTAAAGGCTGAACATGTTGACAGTAAACGAATAAAATTTCACTCAGGCATTTAACAAAGTTACTTAAACAAATGGAAGACTAAGTATAAATATTTAGTAGAAATTTAGCTTATTTTACTTGATTAAAATTACTTATCTCTAAGAGCATGTGTGCAGATGTGCACATGTTCATACATACAAACACATGTACACACACTTAAATCATTTTACTTATGGGTATTTGTCTACATGTACTTTTTATTGATTCTTCTTTTCACATCTCTCTATTTCTGATTTTCTGTCTCTATCTCCTTCCCTCTTGCCTTTTGTATTTTTTCTCTATATCCTTCTTCTGTCTCTTTCTTTCAGTGAGTCAGTGATCCTTTCCATAAATTGTCTGTCCCTCTTTTACTGTATACACATCTGTGACATGCTATCAGGAAAATCTGTTCAATTCTTTTAAAACACATACAATCACAAAAATGACACAATTGTTTGCAAGTTGAAACTCTAGCAGGTTGCATAGAGAGTTAACAGGCATTTTCTGATTATTGCAAATAATGAAATAAAAAGAAAAAAACAAAGCAAGAAGACTTGATGTGAATGCCTACATAAATCAAATTTTCTTTCCAATTGGTTTTAAGAGGTGAACAAATTTATCAAAGATAACATGAAGGAGATAAAGTGATTTGGCTTTCATAATACTAATAGAAAACAAAAACTTTATTCATTTGTTTCTTACTTGAATTAATGGGTACAAGTCTAATGCTCATTATAGGCTCGAGCAAATCACAGGCAGCAATTGGATGGAGCCACGGATCGCACCCATCAGGATGTGTTGGGCACAGCACAGCAGCAGCATAAGAGGAATGGGCACAGAGAAGCTCTACTAATGAATAAAATATGAAGACTATGCAATTACACCGACCAGAGAGAAGTGGTCAGAGGATCATCAGCATAATGATAGCAATAAAAACAGGATTTCACGCCCGTGTCTCCTATTTCCCATGCCTAAATCTGAATAATATTTATTAACCACTCTCCTGTTTATGATTATGTGCAAAGCACACAACAAAACATAAAAATAAAAATAAAGCAAGGCTGTGGATTTCCTGCCCTCAAGGATTTTCTGTTCCATGCTTGCAAATAGAGGTCATTTAATTCTTCTGGCAGATATTTCACAGCCAGAAAACACATCAAAGCTGTAATTTAGATGCCTTAGTTGTGGTACACCAATTAAAGATGACCTTACGTGCTGAGAAATTAGAGTGAATGACCACATGATGTGATTTGTTTTTCATGTTGGTATAAAGCAGTTCTCTAAACATAACACTGAAAACCTTAACTAATTTTTACTGGGAACACACAATGCACTTATGATTGTGTTTCCATGGCATAAAAGGTAGAGAGCAAGAAATGAGTTATGAGCTGATGAGATGGCTCACTGGATAAAGGCACCTGCCGTCAAGCCCTATAAACTGAGTTCAGCCCCTGGAACCCTTGTGGTGGAAAAAGAGAATAAACTCTAACTAGTTGTCCTCTGACCTCCAAACATGTGTTATGTCATAATAAAGCCTTAAAGTGGAGTTATGAGATGCTAACAGCAATCTACATAATGGTAGAGATGCTTAGTAACCATTGTATACCCTAAGCATAGATTACTATTGCTTCAGTAACTGAATGAATTGTGTGTGGATATGCATACATGACATCTACACATTCACTGCAGCACAACCAAGTCTCACTTTGCAGTTCTGCTGGCCCCTGGAAGATAAGAATGGGTCAACGAGCAAGTTAAAATGTAATATGCCGCAGAAACAGGATAATGTGTAGAAAATATATGATCATCTTAAAGGACAAGATTTTTCTGTAAATTCAAAAATTACATATGAAATGGATGTATATCAATACATGCCAATCAGAGATAATGAAGCTGTTTCTAATATATTCAAGAGCAACAGTTTAAAGCTTTTTACGATAAAGAATAAGTCTGGAAATGTATGACCAACAAAAAGTGTTGAAATCCTTATCATATCAGTTAGCAGAAGCAATGATTAAAAAATCAGTAAGGTTTCTACAGACTAAACAAGCTATTTGTAAAAGAAAAGGAAATCAACTCCAGATGTAATAATCTGTTTTTTTTCCAAAAAAATGAAATAATTAGAAATAAAATTAGTCAAAAAGAGAAAAATTTTGCACTTGGAAAGATTTAAAATACTAACAAATAAAAGTAAAATAAAATATATCTTATGTTCATAAATTAGAATGTTTTATATTACTAATATAAGTATACCACTCAATTTACTCTGTAGGTATAACACAGTCACTAATGAAATTCTAATATCATTTGCAACAGAGATATAAACGTAGTTCTATAATTTATACAAAACTAGAAAATTTCTTAAAAGCCAAAACAAACATAAACAATAGAAGCATGATAGCAATTGATTACAAAATATACTACAAGCAGCAAATAAAAGTGGCAAGATTCAGCATATAGGATGACATAGATCACAAGGACAGGATACAAAGCTGAGAAATATGTACCCACTCAATAAAATGATCACTAACTAGACTGCTAAGCATAAAAGTTGGAAATATAGTTTTTGTAATAAAGTATGTTAAGAAAACTGGATATAGATAAGTATGTTATCTGACACCATTTACAAAAGACAATCCAAAACAAATATTTACATAGAAGATTGGCAATACTAAAACTACTAGAAGAAAAGATTTGGCAAAAAATCTCGATGTTGTCCTGGGAATGAAAATTTAGGATGTGAACACTCTCCAAAACACACATACAACATAATCAAAACCTGACAGGCAGTACTATACCAAATTAAAAAGCTCCTGCGAGGAGCACAAAAAAATCACAAAATATGAGTACATTAACAGATTGCCATGGCTTATATTTCAAAACATATGCACAACCCAAATAACTCAATGGCTCACAGCAAGGAAGCCATTTAAATAAGAGGGAATGACCTAAACAAAACTTTCCTAAGATATGTAGACTTGGCAGTATGGTAAACAGTCTCAGAAGTCAGCAAAATTTAAACCAAATTTCTAATGGGATATCATCTCTGAGCTCTTAAGAGGAATGTTACTGAAATATCTGTAGAAAACAACCCTTGAATGTCATTGTTAGCATAGGAAGTTGGTATTTAA
>NW_026068053.1:390688-396511 GCF_014885135.2 Alexandromys fortis | reverse complement strand
ATACTAGATATACAGATAGATAATATATACTAGAATATGCTTCTATTTGTACAACAATAGTTGTAGACACTTAAAAGCCCGCTTTGTTCCTTTTTTTCTCAGAACTAACAGCACCTAATTAGTTTATTTTCACCCAGAGAAAATTCAAACTAGACTAAAGGCTATTTGTAAATAGATCATAAGTTTGAAACTTCATAGTTATACACAAGGTCACAGTTGCAGGTGTTCAACCCAGGTTGTTACAAAAAGCATCCTAAGAAAAGCATGCCAATTCTTCACTTGTTGGTCTACTAACAATAGACTTAAGTCTTAAAGTTTGTCACTGGGCACTGCTCTCACCCCTGCCCCCTGTCTGGTTATGGTCTTGGTCCTATAACCTTGGAACCTTGTGTTGCCGTGGCAATGGCTCAGCTCCTTATAACTTACCCTAGGAATGTACTTTTGATCAACAAGATCTAGGTAAATCTTACATTTTTTCATTGCTTCAAGGTTCCTGTAAGAAGACTTTTCAGGCTACAGGAGAGTAAGCTAGGAGGAATTAGAATTATGACAAGAGAATTAGAATAGAATTTGAAGAATAAAGAGACTTGTTCAGAACAGGTGGTGTAAGAGAGTTCATTCACCCTCAGATACCCTAAGGAAGGAATTTCTTTCACTTGCTATAGTGTAGAATTTTTAAATCTGAACAGGGCCTTGGGGCTGGAGCCCAAATGCCCTTGATAGACCTACTGGAAGTGAGGCCTAGTGAAAAGTATTTAAGTCATTAGGGGTATGCCCCTGAAAAAGACTCTTAAGATTCCTCTCCTGTTTCCATGATGGAAGCAGTTTGCTCTGCCACACAGTTCCTGCTATTACCATCTTGTATGGCTTCAGGAGACAAAAAGTCACATTTCCACTTAATCTCCAATTTGAATTCTTAAAGAATAAAATAAGATTTCACAGTTTTATTTATAGTTACAGAAAGCAAGTAAGAAAGATATTAATCTATTCATGGTTGTTGTAACCACCCAGAAACTATTAATTAAAACAGTGCTTGGCCCATTATATCTAGCCTCTTATTGGCTAACTCTCACATCTTGATTTAATCCAACTCCATTAATCTGTATATTGCCACGTGGCAGTGGCTTACCGGGAAATATTCTAACCAGCATCTGTCTCAGGCAGAGGATCCATGGCATCTCTCTCTCACTCTGCTTTCTTCCTCCCAGCATTCAGTTCTGTTTTCTCCACCTACTTAAGTTCCGCCCTATCAACTAGGCCAAGGCAGTTTCTTTATTCATTAACCAATGAAAGCCGCACATGAGCAGAAGAACCTCCTACACCACATGGTGACTCAACATGAATAACTAATCATTTCCTGACAGAGTCACATTAGGGACTATACTTCAACCTATAAATTTTGGGTAACACAAATATTTAGATCATAGCAATAATAAAACATTTTAAAATGCTAACAGCACTTTCTAGGAGAATTGTGAGCATAGCAGGACAAAGATGTTAAGTACCACAAGTTTAACCATGCTCCCTTCTTCTGTCTACACAACACTTATTCGTATTTATTGCACACAAGCCCACCATTTAACAAAAGGAAATTTGATTCTCACATAGAAACCAATAAAATTATTATATGGATCCTGGCCAGAAGGTTATAATTGCTTTTTGCTTTATTATTTAATAATCTTCTAACTCTAGATAGTTATGCCCACATACAGATGGACTTAGGATCATACAATGCTGTATGGAACAGCTTCTCCTTGCACCTGAAGGAAAAGTGACTTTCTTTTACCCAGCAGGCATCAGATACCAGTGGCTCCTCATCAGGTGACAGGTATTTGGAGCCCTTTTTAGAACCTTTGGACTCCTCTGATCTTGTGGAGGTCACTGTGCAGGTCACTACAACTGCTACAGCCCCATAATGGCAAGATGTCAGCATTTCACAACACTTTTCTTTGTGCAATATCATTTACATTCTCTCAGCCCCCCTCGATGTGATGTTCCCTAAATCTTAGGCATGAGGACTGATATAAATGTTTCATCTATAGTTGATTACTCATGACAACTTATTCTCAGAACTTTGAACAGTGAGAAACCTCTGCCTTAAACACTGTCCTTTACAATAAGAGGTTTCTCTGATCAAGGTTAAGAGCTGCACAAGGCTTTCATTCCAAGAGCTAGTTTGTTTGTTTATGTATTTATAACAAAATATACTAAAATTTAAGGCTGAACATGTTGACAGTAAACGAATAAAATTTCACTCAGGCATTTAACAAAGTTACTTAAACAAATGGAAGACTAAGTATAAATATTTAGTAGAAATTTAGCTTATTTTACTTGATTAAAATTACTTATCTCTAAGAGCATGTGTGCAGATGTGCACATGTTCATACATACAAACACATGTACACACACTTAAATCATTTTACTTATGGGTATTTGTCTACATGTACTTTTTATTGATTCTTCTTTTCACATCTCTCTATTTCTGATTTTCTGTCTCTATCTCCTTCCCTCTTGCCTTTTGTATTTTTTCTCTATATCCTTCTTCTGTCTCTTTCTTTCAGTGAGTCAGTGATCCTTTCCATAAATTGTCTGTCCCTCTTTTACTGTATACACATCTGTGACATGCTATCAGGAAAATCTGTTCAATTCTTTTAAAACACATACAATCACAAAAATGACACAATTGTTTGCAAGTTGAAACTCTAGCAGGTTGCATAGAGAGTTAACAGGCATTTTCTGATTATTGCAAATAATGAAATAAAAAGAAAAAAACAAAGCAAGAAGACTTGATGTGAATGCCTACATAAATCAAATTTTCTTTCCAATTGGTTTTAAGAGGTGAACAAATTTATCAAAGATAACATGAAGGAGATAAAGTGATTTGGCTTTCATAATACTAATAGAAAACAAAAACTTTATTCATTTGTTTCTTACTTGAATTAATGGGTACAAGTCTAATGCTCATTATAGGCTCGAGCAAATCACAGGCAGCAATTGGATGGAGCCACGGATCGCACCCATCAGGATGTGTTGGGCACAGCACAGCAGCAGCATAAGAGGAATGGGCACAGAGAAGCTCTACTAATGAATAAAATATGAAGACTATGCAATTACACCGACCAGAGAGAAGTGGTCAGAGGATCATCAGCATAATGATAGCAATAAAAACAGGATTTCACGCCTGTGTCTCCTATTTCCCATGCCTAAATCTGAATAATATTTATTAACCACTCTCCTGTTTATGATTATGTGCAAAGCACACAACAAAACATAAAAATAAAAATAAAGCAAGGCTGTGGATTTCCTGCCCTCAAGGATTTTCTGTTCCATGCTTGCAAATAGAGGTCATTTAATTCTTCTGGCAGATATTTCACAGCCAGAAAACACATCAAAGCTGTAATTTAGATGCCTTAGTTGTGGTACACCAATTAAAGATGACCTTACGTGCTGAGAAATTAGAGTGAATGACCACATGATGTGATTTGTTTTTCATGTTGGTATAAAGCAGTTCTCTAAACATAACACTGAAAACCTTAACTAATTTTTACTGGGAACACACAATGCACTTATGATTGTGTTTCCATGGCATAAAAGGTAGAGAGCAAGAAATGAGTTATGAGCTGATGAGATGGCTCACTGGATAAAGGCACCTGCCGTCAAGCCCTATAAACTGAGTTCAGCCCCTGGAACCCTTGTGGTGGAAAAAGAGAATAAACTCTAACTAGTTGTCCTCTGACCTCCAAACATGTGTTATGTCATAATAAAGCCTTAAAGTGGAGTTATGAGATGCTAACAGCAATCTACATAATGGTAGAGATGCTTAGTAACCATTGTATACCCTAAGCATAGATTACTATTGCTTCAGTAACTGAATGAATTGTGTGTGGATATGCATACATGACATCTACACATTCACTGCAGCACAACCAAGTCTCACTTTGCAGTTCTGCTGGCCCCTGGAAGATAAGAAAGGGTCAACGAGCAAGTTAAAATGTAATATGCCGCAGAAACAGGATAATGTGTAGAAAATATATGATCATCTTAAAGGACAAGATTTTTCTGTAAATTCAAAAATTACTTATGAAATGGATGTATATCAATACATGCCAATCAGAGATAATGAAGCTGTTTCTAATATATTCAAGAGCAACAGTTTAAAGCTTTTTACGATAAAGAATAAGTCTGGAAATGTATGACCAACAAAAAGTGTTGAAATCCTTATCATATCAGTTAGCAGAAGCAATGATTAAAAAATCAGTAAGGTTTCTACAGACTAAACAAGCTATTTGTAAAAGAAAAGGAAATCAACTCCAGATGTAATAATCTGTTTTTTTTCCAAAAAAATGAAATAATTAGAAATAAAATTAGTCAAAAAGAGAAAAATTTTGCACTTGGAAAGATTTAAAATACTAACAAATAAAAGTAAAATAAAATATATCTTATGTTCATAAATTAGAATGTTTTATATTACTAATATAAGTATACCACTCAATTTACTCTATAGGTATAACACAGTCACTAATGAAATTCTAATATCATTTGCAACAGAGATATAAACGTAGTTCTATAATTTATACAAAACTAGAAAATTTCTTAAAAGCCAAAACAAACATAAACAATAGAAGCATGATAGCAATTGATTACAAAATATACTACAAGCAGCAAATAAAAGTGGCAAGATTCAGCATATAGGATGACATAGATCACAAGGACAGGATACAAAGCTGAGAAATATGTACCCACTCAATAAAATGATCACTAACTAGACTGCTAAGCATAAAAGTTGGAAATATAGTTTTTGTAATAAAGTATGTTAAGAAAACTGGATATAGATAAGTATGTTATCTGACACCATTTACAAAACACAATCCAAAACAAATATTTACATAGAAGATTGGCAATACTAAAACTACTAGAAGAAAACATTTGGCAAAACATCTCGATGTTGTCCTGGGAATGAAAATTTAGGATGTGAACACTCTCCAAAACACACATACAACATAATCAAAACCTGACAGGCAGTACTACACCAAATTAAAAAGCTCCTGCTAGGAGCACAAAAAAATCACAAAATATGAGTACATTAACAGATTGCCATGGCTTATATTTCAAAACATATGCACAACCCAAATAACTCAATGGCTCACAGCAAGGAAGCCATTTAAATAAGAGGGAATGACCTAAACAAAACTTTCCTAAGATATGTAGACTTGGCAGTATGGTAAACAGTCTCAGAAGTCAGCAAAATTTAAACCAAATTTCTAATGGGATATCATCTCTGAGCTCTTAAGAGGAATGTTACTGAAATATCTGTAGAAAACAACCCTTGAATGTCATTGTTAGCATAGGAAGTTGGTATTTAACCACATAGGTGTTTCTCAACAACCAAAAATAAGTGTTATGTAACTGGAGAGTTCATTCAGTGGTTAAGTATGAGTCAATACTACCTTTATAGAAGGCCATTTTGATTATCTGTATTCTCACTCTGGCTGACAAGACCATTACTTCACTGACATTTCAGCCTACTTCTTCAGGATTCTGACATATACAGAAGACTGTGGTCTAAGCAACCACTGGATTCTTGGACTTTCGATTGATAGAGAGTCATTGACAGACTAGTAGGACCACAGCCTGTAAGTTGTTCTAGTAAATCCCATATCTATAGTTGGATAGATAGGAATTAGATAGATAGATAGATAGATAGATAGATAGATAGATCTATTTTAATATATTTAGGATATTCTCTTTATAATTATATGTATATAACATACATTCTGTATATATTCATTCTATCTGATCAGTTTCTCTAGAGAACTTGAGATT
>NW_026068053.1:364903-390109 GCF_014885135.2 Alexandromys fortis | reverse complement strand
AGAGAGAGAGAGAGAGAGAGAGAGAGAGAGAGAGAGAAATATCTAGGATTTATAAAATACCATGAAAAGACTAAATTTTCATACTATAGACATGGACTAGAGAGAATAATCCAACTTCAGTGACATAAAGCAGTGCTTCAATACCCATACAGGTACTAGGAGCACACAGAACAGCAACTAGACAAGATCAGAAAAGATAATCCCCACAGCATATTATAATATTAACTAAATATACATAATAAAGAGAGGGTATTGAAACCTGTAAGAGAAAAGTCAATAGTTACATATGAAGGGACACTGTCATGATAACATCTGATTTTCTCACTGGAAATGTGAAAATTCAGAAGAGCCTGGAACAATGCATGCAGTTGTTAAAAGATCATGGACACCAGCATTGAGTACTGAATTTTCTCAACAAAGCTAGTTACCACAGCAGAAGAGAAAGAGAAGACTTTCCATGATGCAAATAGGTTAAAAGAATTTTTGTGTACCAAACTAGCCCCACATTAAAAATGTAACTATAAACTTTAGTATACTTTATAGAAATTATTAGAATATTGCAAGCTGTGTCTGTAAAATATAAACATAAAATGATTGTGATGGACTTAGGTCTCTCTCCCAGGCTTATTATGTAGACAAAAATACTCTAAAATGTGACAAAACCCCTCAACTCAAAATCTCTTCTAGTCCAAAGCATTGCACGAGGTTATTTTCCCTGTTCACTAAAGGAAGAGAAAGGAAAATGATGGGAATGACATCCTCTGTGTGATCTCATAAAGTACAGAATTCCTGCTAGTTCCAAAACAATATAATCTCTGCATTGTCATAGCATCAGGGTTTCAGGTCCAAAAGTGACACATGTATCATTTTTAAATTATGAAAACTACAACAAATGTACTTCTGTTATAAATGGACACAAACTTGACAGTTTAATTTGTAAATATTGTGTTTGGTATTTTTCAGGTCCCTAAGGCTTTTTCTTTGAAAATAAATATTTTTGGCTATTATTTTCCTCTCCTTGTCTGAACAGTCTTGATATATCTAGCAAAACAGTAGAGCCATCTAATAATTTAAAATGGAATGTAAAAAATAATCTTCTGAGTCCTTTAAATATTTCATCTTGGAAAGAAAGTTATCTCGGAAATGCCATCAGGTGTGAGCTATTTCTGCTTAGATCAATTGCAGTGTTGAGTATCATAACAGCAGAATGGGAGAGGAGGAAGCCAGTAGATGCTGCTTGTATCTGCACCAAGAGAAGGAAAGCTCATGTTTTCAGGAACCATTCAAAGAGGGAAACCACACGGTATCTCAGGGCTTTACTGACAACACCTAATAGCTATAATGCTTCAGGGAGAAACACTGAAAACTACTAATAGATTAAGTCAGCTCAGAGAATCCAAGCAATAGCCACGGCTATAAGTAGAAGCTAAAGTTCAATCCCCCAGAACATACTTGAAAGAAAAAAAAAAAAGACTAGCAAATTGGCACAAATTTGTAATCCCAGGAGTAGCAAGACAGAGTCAGAGGCAGACTGATAGCCTGCTGGGCTTGTTCTAAACCAACAAGGCCTCATGTCCTCATTTTGGAAGTCAAGTAGACTGCGACTGAGGAATAACCAATGGGTTTGGCCTCTGGCCTCTGTATGCATACACACATGCACGTGCATCTCTCATACACACACCCAGTCACACATGCACATACACAGGCACTCTAAGGTAAATCTAAATTAAATTGAAGAATTAAAATAAGATGTCCACTATCATGGTTTTTATGAGAGTAAAAATAGAAAGCCTAAGGGTACACCTTATATTTCTTCACCAATTAAACAATAAACTCTCATGGAGTCACTAAAAAATCCTGATTTGGCACTGACAGTAACCATGCATAAGTTTCCAAATTTCTACTGATACGGAAAGAAAAAGTAAAATGTCATTAAAACTGTTATTGTATACCAGAAATCAAAATAAATGACTTCTCCATCTTTAGACCCTTGCTGAGCATATTCATTTGTTCAGCTATTCTTGGTTTGTGTGATGTATATGTCCCTTTAGTTCATACCCACCCAGAGACCAGAACTGTGATTCTATTTATTATGCAAAGAATTCTTTGTATCAGACAAAATTAAAGGAAGTTTTGCATCCCTGTACCAGGTTATGATGGAAAGTAAGTTTTATTAGTAGTATTATTTGTTGGTTATCACAGGAGGTGATTTAAATATTTAATCAGTTTGTCCCATCTTTTCAATAGCTTATAAAGAGAGTTTTACTATACAAATTTAATGGCTGAAAATAAAAATAAGACACTAAACTCTCAAAGAGAGAAGGGGTGAGGGAGATGCATGACCCAGCAAAGTCCACAAGCTTGAGGATCTAAGCGTGAATCTCAGGAGCCATGAGCAAAGCTGTGTTCAGTGGCGCATGCTTGCACTCAGAGGCCAGAAGGCAGTGACCAGAAGATTATTTGTATTTGCTGACCATCAACCCAAGGATAAGTTAGTGAGCTCCAGGTTCAGTGAGTGACTCTGAATCAGAGATTAAGATGGAGGAAAATTGAGAAAGACATCTGACATCAACCTCTTCTTCCACATGTGTGTGGACACACACACAGACACGTGCACAAACAGAAGTACACATGCATGCAAAGAGGAGGGAGTAACTCCATGTACTGGAGCTGACCTTTATATGAAATATGTATGATGTGAAATATTCAGATTTCCTGTTATTTTCAAGAGTAGAGATATGATGATGGAAAGAAAGCTAAACTTTGTGAGAAGAACCAAACCAACAGAGCAGAGAAAGCGAGAACAAAATCTGAGATAAAGCTGAGCTGACTATAGGCTCAAAAGCAGAGAGCTTGCAACGCAGAATCAAAAATGGGTAAACCTTGAACACTAACTTCTCTGCCAGTGGAAGAAGCAAAACCAGCCCTGCCGAGTTCAGCTTTCTCCATGTTCACTGATTTTACTAGTGTCCCTTTGCTTTACCTTACTTGAAAAACACTTTCTTTTTTTACTTATTCATTTTAATTGAATTCTCTTCTTTTTCCTCTGTTTTCTTCTTTTTCTTTTTTTCCCATTTTGTTTTTGCTGCTATCCTTTACACCTCTGTTTACTCTTGGTACCTCCTTTGCAATCTTGTGCCATTTACATTTTTTGTATCATTTTAACTAATGTTTAACTTCTAAGGGTATTTGGTATTACCTCTCTCTCTCTCTCTCTCTCTCTCTCTCTCTCTCTCTCTATCTCTATCTCTATCTCTATCTCTATCTCCAAGACAGAGTTTAGTTATTTAGCTCTGGCTGTCCTGGAACTCACTCTGTAGACCAGACTGGCCTCAAACTCACAGAGATTTGACTGCCTCTGCCTCCCTAGTTTTGGGATTAAAGGTGTGTGCCACCACTGCCAAGCTACTTACTTCTCTTTTTAATATTATTATAGCTGCTGTAGTTTTGGTTACAGTTTTTATATATACACTTTGCTTAAGTAGAGAAGATTCTGATGTTAACTGACATCCTCCTGGGCAGTGCTAGGGGTACAGCCTAGAACCCAACCTTTTTTAGTACACACCTCTATCTCAGATGAAATAAATAACAACTTACTTTCACCATGGCTTGGCTCCAGTGGGACCTTTGGGGAGAGCTCACCTTGAGTAATTCAGTGTGTGATTTTATACTTTTGACTGTTGATTTGAAGTAACATAAACTCATCTGAGAGGAGATTTCCATTGAAGAAATTTCTAGATCAAATTGGCCTCTGGGCATATTTATGGAAGGTTGACTTGATTGTTAATTGATGTAGGAAGACTTGTGAACTGTGGCCAGCACCATGCACTAGGCTGGCCCTTGACTGTGTCAGAGAAGAGAGAGCAAGGCTGCCTATGTTTGCTTCTCCGTATTCATGACTGTGGATATGATGTAGGACGAGCTGCCTCAAGCTTCTGCACAGTCATTTCTCTGTTATTATGGACTCTAACCTGAAATGATGAGCACATACACTTTCTTCACTAAGCTGCTTTGGACAGAGTGTTTTTGTTGTAGCAAAAGCAATGAAACTGGAGCACAGTGAGTAAAAGTCTTCAACTACGATCTTGCCTTAAGCACTAGAGGCTGAGAAGGCTTGAGAATGAAGTCCATGTCATTTCACCATAGCTGTAACAAACAGAAAGAATGCAACTCCCCTACTAGCCCTTCATGTAATCTCTTTCACTTTTCGTCATAAGCACCTAGGCTGATGAAGCAGGAGTAACAATATAAAGCTCCAGTTCTGTACTACATGCTGGTTTTAGGGGGACAGTCCTTTCAGATCTGATAGAAAATCTAATCCTCCAACTCTTTTATTAACAAACAGTGAAAACCAAGTTATACTTCCAGGGACTGGATAGAGCTCTGTGGCTACAAGCATGTGCTGCTTTTGAAGAGGACTCAGGTTTTCCCAGCACTCATTTCATATCGCCAACTGAAACTTCAGCTCTAGGGATCCTGGCACCATTTCCTGTTCTTCATGGGCACCATACACACATGTACCCACACACACACAAACACACACACATAATCAAAAGCAAAATAAATCATCAACAACAGGGAAATGACATAGTCTACTTTTAAATAAACTCAATAAGTTTTGTTTATATTTTCCCCTGATTCTGCATAAATACTTCACATACATGGTCTGTAGCTAGTTTTATGTAATATTGTCAGTACCACCAGAATGTTGGCTATATATTACGACATCAGGTATGGAGATTTCCTGTTGTTATATCATGTTGTTTTAGATTGGAAGATTACACCTTTCAGAGCTCTCCACTGATGGATGCTGTCTCAGCATTTGTGCATGTCCTTCTGCCCAGGACATTGCCTCTTTTTCTATTATTGGGAGCTAGGTGTCTTTCATTCAGTAAAATCCTTTGCTTAACTGAGTCCATGTAATTCCCTTTTCTCAGTGGTTCCATTTCACCTGAAGGTCACCAAAATTGAAGTCCATGACATGCCAGGAGGAACCATTCAACATGAATAGTCACAATTACAATTTAGCACCAGCACATGTAATAAGATAGTTGAATATTAAGATGCTTATTCTTACTCCTGGATGGGGATATTGATTGTGAAGACCCACTCTCCTTCCTGGCATGAATGTAATATGATCAGTTGCCTTACACTACTACTCCTGTGATTCCTTTAACTCTATGATATACAACAGTCTCAAATTGTGAGTTAAAATAATTAACAAACAACAAACAAAACCTTTTGTCATTGGTTGTACTAAATTGTTAGGACCTAAAGTCACCTGACAGACCTGTCTCTAAAAATGTCTAAGGGGCATTCTCTTGACTTTTCATTGTAAAGACCAAACTACTGTGGATGCTACCTTGCCCTGACAGGGATCATGGACTCTTTCTATCAGTAGAGAAAGGGAACTGAGCTGTAGCATCCATTTACCTCTCTCTGCTTACAGACTGTGTACGTGATGAATAACTGCTTCAAGCCTCTGTTGCCATGACTTTCCTCTCATGATAGACTATAATCTTGAACTTTGAAACAGCATAAACCCATTTCCTCTAGTTACTTTTGTCGGTGTATTTTATCACAGTAATACTGAGTAGCTAAGATGTCTTTTTTTCTTAGGTCACATTCATCAAGCATTTTGTCACAGCAACAAGGAAGCTAACTGATGCAATTTTGTTCATTTACTTTCTGGGACTCACGCATCATGATCTCATTATTTCCACTTGATAACTTATACTGTGACACACTCTGACACCCTCACGCAACACGAGAAAAGAAATAAGAGAAAAAATACAAGCAACGACTTCACTGTTCTTCCATTCTTTGAAAGTTGGCCTGGGGAGAGTTTGTTTGAATGATGTTGATATTGTGTTCTTGATGGCTTTATAAAGTGAAGTTGAAAAGTCATCTTTCTTCATCATGTCCTACTGAACACAGTTTCTTCAGATAGGGATGAGGTACAATAATGTTTCACTTCTGGGTAATTTGTGTCTATAGGTTAAGGCTTTAATATTCTACTTTTGTATTGTGAGACCATGACCAGTATGGGAAGGAGTGGGCAAACCTGTTCAGAGAGCAAAGAACTTTCTCCTTCATATTCCAGTTATTTGGATTAAAGATGTGAAGTAGCTACAATGGGTAGGCTCTGAGGTTGTTGGAACTCTTTTAATAAGAATGTCCCAAGTTTCCTTTCTCATCCATTCATCTGTATGGACTCTTTTAAGTCTCTGCTTTGTTGTATTGTAACTACCAGGTAATAAACAGGAACTTGTACTTTGGAGGGGATGATATTGATGTTCCATTTAAGACTGGACTCTCAACATCACTTACTCTAAGCTTTTTGACAAGCTGCTGGTCTTAGCATTAACTACCATTCTACAGAAGCTCCTTTGACCAAGACTCAAAACAGCCCTAATCAATGGGTATAATTGTAAATATTTACACCTTCCAAGGCTGAGAAGATTGAAGAAGCTACTGGTGGGGGGAGAACGTGATAGCTAGAAGATGGGAAGGAATTCCATGCAATGCTATCTTCTGTTCTTACTTCTGCTGTGCTCACAAGCTCAGCTCCACTGGCTACCTTCACAAGACCGTGCCCAGCAACCTTTCGTAATGGATGATGTCACGTGTACACATGAGAGTACCAGTGCAATAGTTCACTGAGTAGAGACACTTGCTACCAAGCCTGACGACTTGAGTTTGATTCACACAGCCTACACGGTAGAAGAAAATCAGCCCCTGAAAGCTGTTCTCTGACCTCCATCCACATGCATGCTATGGCATGCCACTCTTCCTTCAGGAAAACGGTTTTAAAGACATGAAAGTTGGAGGGGATATATTTAGAAGCAGGCATTTGGTGGGAGGAAGGTAGTGATAAGAGGGGCTAATGGACAAACATGATCAAGAGACTACATATATATATATATAACAAATCCCGTTCCTGCTTCTCCATGCTGCACTGTCCTTTTAGACCGAAATGGCTTAGAATAGTGTTTTCACACTTACCCCATATCCTTCCCAAACTGGCAAGCCTGAAACAGCTGCACCAGACTCCAGCTGGGGTCATTGCTGATCCTCTCAAGTGGCAGATTGCAGACCCTAATGTCACATACACTTAAATTTGAATTTCCCAGGATATGTATTGACTTCAGAGAAAGCTACTCAGATAACTCTTATACATGCCAGTGCTTGCAGGGGAACTGTGTCAAATCAATGCCTTTATGTGTGTCTGTGTTTCAATGTAATTAAAGCAATGTTTACTGAGTGCTCCAGGCAGGTTTTACTGTTGCACATGCTGAAGTGCATTGCTCAGCACATCCAAGAATTCCCTGGATGCTAAACTAGTATCAACCCACATCTTTTACAAGAAAGGTGAACCCCCTAAAAGGCACAGATTGCACTGTAGGGCAGCAGGCACCCTCTGGTCTTCATTAAGACACATCTCAGAGTGAACACCCATTGGCTCCATTCCCTTGAAAAGGCCATCACAAAACAAAACAAATTGGATTCTCACCATTTTAATTTTCTATCCTCATTTGAAAACAGAATCATTTGTTGTCACAGTTAAAGGAGTTGAAGGAGGTGGTGTTCCTGGATCAGATAATTCCACAGTAAGAGCAGGCAGATGAAAACAGTCTGAAGGAAGAGCACCAGGGATTAAGAAACATATTCAAGAACAGAGGGTCTCAACCTGTGGGTTTCGACCCCTTGGGGGCCAACGGTATTTTTCACAAGGGTTGCCTAAGGCAATCAGAAAGCACAGGTTCATTACAGAAAACACTATGATTTGTAACATTAGCATAATTCCAGTTATGAAGTGGCAACAAAAATAATTTTGTGGTGAGCAGTCATCACATCATGAGAAACTGCACTAAAGGGTCACTGCGTTAGGAATGATGAGAACCGCTGTTGTAAAGGATGAGCACCCAGGATGCTAAGACATGGTGATCATACATCATGGAGGGAACCAGGTCAGCAGAGGACCATGGCAGAACACCACAGAAAGTGTCAGAATGGCCCTGAGTGGAGTCCCCAAGGAAAGGGTATTTAGTCACAGGCTACTGGACCAAACCAAGAACCTCCTTTCATTCCCTCATATTCTGTTTCTGTACTACACTGTCAGCTAATCAATATCTATTTTCTCTTCATCTTACATTTGCCGTTTCTTAAGAAACCCTGAGTATGTTTTGTTCTCAATTCATTTAGAGTATTATTGATAGCTATAGTGAATATTTACATGCAGTAGGTATTTGATGAAATTTTAAACAAGAAAAGGAGATGGAGACATGAAGAACCTTGTTTACTACTCTTAAGTTACTTTAAGTTACTTGTAGTCTTTTTTTTTTCTGAGACAAGGTTTTTCTGTGTAGTTTTAGATCTTGTCCTGGAACTCACTCTATAGAGCAGTTTTTCTCTCTGAACCGACAGAAATCTACCTGCCTCTGCCTACCGAGTGCTGGGATTAAAGGCATGTGCCTCTACTGCCCAGTAATTTATTTATAGTCTTATATAACTACAAGAAAAATATATTGGCCTGAGATGACAACTTGATGAGCAAAGCCCTTGCCATGTAAGTGTGAGGACCTAAGTGAAAATCTATTGAACACAAGTAAAGTGGGCATGTTAGCACACTACTGTATTCTGAGTTCACCTATGACAAGGAGGAGGTAGAGATAGGAGAATCTGTAAAAGATGTATGATCAACACAGCAGCGAAGAACAAAAGACCCTCTCTCAATCAAGGAGTATGAGGCTGCTCTGGTCTTTACACAAACACACACATTATAGTACATGCACACATACTTACAAACCTACAGTATGTACAGACATGCACATTATATAAACACAAAATGCAAATGTATGAAAAGATGCTGTAGTTTTAAAGATATTTATGTGTTACCTGACTGACAGCTTCAGCTATTTCTACTGGTGGCATCTGATACTTCTAACAGCTTAAGAGATTTCCTGTTAGTTTCTTTTGTGCATGTGTGTGAGCATGCATACTTGGGTGCCTTTGTCTTTGTGTCTCCGGGTTTATGTGTGTATGGGTGCATATGCATGTGGAATCCAGAGATCAACCTTTGATGTTGTTTCTCATGACTTGGTTTTTGAGACAGAGTGTTTCTGTGACCTGAACTCACCAAGTAGGCTGTACTGGATACCCAGCAATTGCCAGAAATCCATATGTCTCAGCCTACCCAGCACTGAGATTACAAGCCTTGTGTGGCTACATTTGTATTTTCTACATGGGTTCCGAAAGATCAAACCAAGGTCCTTGGCTTGCACAAGTGCTCTACTGACTGAGGTACCTCCATGGCTTCAAATATGTTTTCAAAATACAGCATCTCAATTATAAATGAGCTAATTCTAATGACTGGCTTACTTTTTCATCATCTGTGATAAGCCTACTACCTCGCCCAGTTTAATTCTTGAGTATTTAAAGCAGAGTTGACTGTTCATTAGATCTAACTCAGAAAAGTACCAATTAAATTCAGCTATAGCTATCTCATGTGTTTGACCCCTGACAGTTCCAGGCTCAAAAACAAGATTACCTTGCTTGTTATTATGGTGATGCACTGTCCTGCTGTCAGGCCCCTAGTAGCTCTCTCCAATACATAAAATTGTATTTGCTAATTTGTCTTACAAGTTAATTAACAAAATTGCTGGAGTTTAGCTTAAAGAATCAATGAGGCATTTCCTATAATCCAAAAGCATGTATTTGGAAATCTGTTTTCATGGGCCTGTGGGTTTTTGATTGTCTAGAGTTTCTGCATTCTTGATTATTTTAGAAAGCTAAAATCTATAATTACATAGGCTCCTACTGCATATACTGGCCTTGTGGAAGCCTAGTCTGTTTGGATGCTCACCTTCCTAGACCTGGATGGAGGGGAGAGGACCTTGGACTTCACACAGGGCAGGGAACCCTTTGAGCTGGAGAGGCAGGGGGAGGGGGGGGAAGGTGAGAGAAATGGGAGGAGGGGAGGAGGTGGAAATTTTTACGTAAAAATAAAAAAAAATGTAGGTTACAAACTGAATAAGTAACTATGCTTTACAAATATATTTGTATATATTTGATTATGTTTTACCCAGTATAGAGTATGGATGTACAATATAGTTTACAGATTATATATTTCTTTATAGAGTATGTATTTGGCTGCATCATTTAAAACCCTTGTATTGAAAAATTAGTACCCAAGGGACAGTTTTGAGAGTTACAAAATATAAGAATGATTTATAGATTTAAAAAAATATCTTATTGTTTGCTTGGGAACTTTACACCAGCTCCTGGAATAAGCTCCCTCCCCTGGGAGTTGCCTCAGTTTAAAGCCCCCCAAATGGTGATCCCTTCACAGGGAAGGTCCGGACTACTCCCACAGGCTATTTAAACTGCCCCTCAGAGAATGATTATGTGGTGTCCGGGTTTTGTGTGGTCTTACCCTCTCCATGTTTTACCACAGCCACCCAGGAGTAAGGTAATCTATTAAACATGGACATCTTTAATTCAGTCTAATTTTATTTGATTGGAATTATTTGCTCCAGTGGAGAAGCTTATCTAAGACAAAATACCTAACACATATGGCAATTCTTTTGTTAAAAGTGAGTTTAAAAGCTGAAGAGACTGCTCAATAGCTTAGTCCACTTGCTGCTCTTGCAGAGGGCCCAGATTTGGTTTTCAGCACCCACAATGTTGTCAATAACTCCAGGTTTAGGGGACCTAGCACCCTCTTCTGGCCTCTATAGGCACCAGGTACACATACTGGGTATATATGTACATACAGGCAAAGACTTGTGCACATAAAATAAAAATAAACAAATCCTTAAAATAATAAAATGACTGGGCATGGTGATTTCATGTCTTTAATCCCAGCACTCAGAAGAGAGGCAGGATTTCTGGGAGTTCAAGGCCAGCTTGGTCTATGTAGTGACTTAGTATTCATGTTTGTTCTCTCCCTGTCTTTGTCTCCATCTCTTGGTTTACTTTCAAGAGACAGAAACTTTTTATAATTATCAATAATTAATTCTGTATGACCACCTAAAATCCAGGTATTTGATAAAGATAATATTTGACACAGACTTCACACAAGCCCCCCACAACTCTCCGTGTGCAGGGATGCCTCCCAGTAGCCCATCAAGCTCTATTTAATGTTTATCTACAAGAACATTTAACTCCTAAGGTGAAATCTGGCCAGTCCTCTGCATGTAGTCAGGTTCTAAAGTGAGAACCCTGAAGTGCACACCAATACAAGGAAACATTTCAGGATGAGCCTGATGACAGGAAACAGGGACAGGAGCCAGAGACAAATGGCCTCTTAAATTGTGTATTGTCTTTTTCTAAGCCATTTCAGAGGCAGATAATGAACTGAAGACAGATGACCACCACCAGTGATGTCACATGAATGTGTGTGCCACTGCAAACCTCACTCTACAATAAGAGAAACTGAGTCTGAGAAGACGGTTTAGTTGGGAAAATGTTTACTGCTCTAGGAACTTAGTGGATGCACACAAATCTATATTTCTTGGACCAAGTGTTTTCTTTCTTCTCACATTCTGCCCATGAACAAAAAATGGAATGTCTGCCCTCTGTCACCCACATATCTAAACTCTGTATTTAGTCTATATTGCCCGTAGGACTTAGCTAGTATATATTTCCTCCATGAGTCATGGATCAAGATCATCAAGGTAGCTTGAAACACCAGAAAATATTCTCCAAAAATAAGACACGGATTCACCAAAGACTGTACTTGAAAACTAACCCAGTAGAAAAATCTATGGTGTCACTTATTTAATGAGGAGGCAGCAGCTGTCAGTATCAAACAGCCACATGAACCACCAAAGGTGACAGCCATTAAAAATAACTGGAGAAAGGTGCTTCTTAGCACCAGAGGAGGTCAGGTACGGGAACACAGGAGGCTTAAATGGTAAATTAGGTGAACAGACTTAGACACACCCAAATCCTCTTTCCAGAATGTACTTCTTAGTAGACTACTTGAAAGTACTATTCTTCATTGAGTGTGGCCTCTCTGGTGAGCATCACACAGCTTTCACTCCCACATCTTTTAGTCCACAGATTCAGGTCTGGCTCCTGTACTGTGCAAAGATTGTGGTCACATCACATCTTCTTCCTCGTTTTTATTTCCTTGTTCACCCTAGATAGACTGAGATGACCAGTAACTACAATTAGTGCAGATTTTTAAACCTCTCTGTCTCTCTTTGTCTCTTTTTTTGTTTGTGTGTGTGTGTGTGTGTGGGTGGGTGCATCAGTGCCATGGAGAGCATGTGTAAATCAGAGAACATCTCAAGTGTCACTCCATTAATGTCCACCTGTTTGAGGCAAGGTCTCTTGCTTACTGCTGTGTACATGGGGCTCACTGGTCTATAAACTTCCAGGGAGGTTCCCAACTATATCTGCCATCTCTCCATAGGAGTACAAGGATTTCAGACACTACTACATTCAAGATATACATGGATTCTTGGAATCTTAGCTTAAGTCCTCACATCCACACAGCCAAGCTTTAATAAGCCATCTACTAAGGCTAATGTTTTGTTTTTAATATTAAATTTCTATACATCAAATACCTCATAAGTGATATTATAGCTAACTGTGAGTCATCATGTAAAGCAAGAATTAATGCTCCCTGTCCTTTTGTCCTTTTTTATCTCCAACTACAGGGTTGAGATTTTACTCTTCAACAATAGCAACTCTTTGAGGAAAATGGTCATCACCTTTCAGAGGATAAACTGAGAGTTTACACACAGCTGGGGTCTGTTTATGAACCATTTTTATGATATAACATTTCTTAAACTATTTAAATACTTAATTTCAAATGATTTCCTTACCACAACTTCATTTGTTTCTGTATATTCATTTGATGAGAATCTATATTAAGTGCTTTTCCATGATGTCCTACTTACACAGAAATGAGTGAGGACCAATAACCAGTGACATGGAGTTCACAGAGCCTTGATGGGGGAAGGGGCACAACTAAAAGGCATATTGCATACATCCTAATCTGAGGGGAATCCTGGCAACTGGGATAGAGTTCATCAACCAATGAGAACTAGGAAGAAGACATATAGCAAGAGAGACATTAAGCTGATCTAAGTAGACTAAGAGCATTCATGGTGTGGCATTTAGAATGAGAAACGTGACACTAGGCGCACATATCTGAGCACTTTTTCCTCCAAGGGTTGCTGCTTAATCAGGTTGTGGAGCCTTGAGACTGTGGAGTCTTGCTGGAGGAAGTGCATTCCTGGGGGTCAGCATTCACCTTACTTCCTCCTCTTCTCTCTTTCTGCTCCGTGTGTGTGTGTGTGTGTGTGTGTGTGTGTGTGTGTGTGTTTGTGGATGAAATGCGATCTCTTTGCTTCCTGTTCCTGCTATCATGCCTTCCCTGTGATTAAAGACTCTACCCCTTGGGAACTGTAAGCTAAATAATCCTTCCTTTCGTTTGATCATGGATATTTTATCACAGCAACAGAAAAGCAACCGAGATAAATAATAATAATAAGCAACAATAATATTAGTAACACTTGCTATAGTAGTAATGATAGTAATGATAATAATGTAACAAATGCATTTAAAAGTATAGTACATGATCACTGTCAATTTATGGTATTAAAATTTCTATGAAAACAAATCTGGGCATTGTCTACCATCTATTAATTCAACTTCAATAGTAAAAATGGGATCTACATCCAATTTTTATTCTGTTATTGTTGGATCACTGCCTTCCCTTTTAAGAAACTGGTCACTCTAAGAGACCAGATGTCACAACTTGAAATAATCAGACCATATCCTGCTCTGTCAGGATATTAGCTTTTATTGTCTTACCTGGCTCCTACATGATCTGTGCCACATACGTTATACTGAACTAAGTCACATGTTGTTGAACTTCCTGCCAGATCCTAAATGATATGCAAGTACAATATTTTCCTTTGTTTAGAAAAAAATCTCTGAAGGCTCCTTTGGCCTCTTCCCAATATGTTATCCATGATTGCCCTCTTTCTTAATTTTACAATAAAAATTACAGAAAGCTACCTACCTTTCTTAATGAAGTTCCTTCCCAGGGTTTAGAGGGTAAGATCCCTTTCCCTTTAAGGTCCCATCATATTGTCTCTGATAGGATGTAATGATCCTTTTAATGCTTTTCTTCCTCAAGGCTTAATCTTGGCTCCTGTGGCCTCTGGGTCATTTGTTCTAATGAATGCCATTTCTGATTCTGTGTCATTTTCATTCCCAAACCATCTGACCCACTGCCATTTCTTTTACAGTTTGTAACAGTATAAGAATTCAAAGGAAAAGATAAATTTTATATGTCATATTTACAAATCTTAAAAAATAATGGAAGAGTTCTAATGTTAAGAAAAATTAAATATTTCTTCATAAAGAAAGGTATTGGAAGCATGGATGGAAAGACAAAAGGGTCATGATCTTCCAATGTCACATTGAAGCCTTGTTTATTGAGACTTCCTGATATGGAAATTAACTCTCTTGAACAGCATCTAATTGTCCATGGGATTAATTATTTCATTATGGCTTCATCTTTGTTTGATGTTCTCTTTACCATTGATTAGTACTACAATACAAGTCAACTTATAGAGTCTATGTGGTGGCCATAAAAATTATTTTTAGCTCCAAAGTGATTCTTTATTGTCTGAGACAGTAACTTTTTTCCTTTGTGGATACTGGAAGTAAACACTGCTGAATATTTTTGAGAGTACAGGGATGTCATTCTTCAAGTACTCTGTGAACCACATTACTACCCTGCTAGTTACCTCACTAATGAATTATAAACTTGAACTTTAGGCTTATTCTACATTTATATATGAGAGCCATATTTTAAAATCGGTCTTAATATGACCTTGTTCTTCTTGACGTAATGTGTTTAGTGTATTGTCATCATAGAGTAGGTCATACCTTGGTCATGGAATGGCCACTAAGAAGAAAAATAACCCAGTAGTAGTCAGATTCATGTTAATGGTGATGGAGCTGTTGACAGTGCATAGAAGATGGGAACATTCCCCAGTAGCCTTGGTAGGTAGAAGTTTGATTGAATGTGGGAATCCATGATGCAACATCTGTAAGATCTTCATCCACAACGGATAGGATTTCTCACTGATTAAGCTGCTTGGGACTAATCTACACTCAGGACCCTACAATTAGCTCTTTACTCATTCTCTATAAGTAAGCCCAGGAAACCAGATGGAATCATTACTTTGATCTCCCATTGGTGCCCTACACGGGATGAATACCTGATTTTTTAAGGGCTTCCCAAGAAAAAGTTAGTACAATAAACTTTCTGAAAAGCGTAAATTTAAGATAGGCCAAATCTTGCTTAAATATTTGTTATTTAAGCAAGCTATATTTTTGTTGAAATGTCTTTATTTGTGTTACTGGCTTGGCTTGAGGTGGTAATGTTCTTAGATAAGAACTCATTCATTCCCTTCCAAGAAAGTAGGAAGTGCTTCTTCAAACTACTTATAACTTGGCACCAATGTGAGTTCTAATTGTAGTAAAATTTGACTCCTAAAAGTTGATAATTTTAGAAAAGCCAGTGACAAAAAATAAACAATTTGTTAAGTACCAATAATATCAGATATGCCCACCTCACAACTGTGTCCATAGTAGGCCAGAAAGCCCACAATTGAATGATGAGCTGGTATTGAGTTTTGCTATGCAGAAAGTTAGATCACAGTTCTTCTAGCTGCCTCTCCACCTCACTGAGATATCTAACCATGCTCCTGCTGCAGCTTTTTCTGGGACAGCAAGTTAATTAGAAGCTGTGCTCTGGCCTTGTAACTCCTCTTCCCTACATACAATAATATCAAGATAATTTTATGTTCCCACCCAGTGTCTGCGTACATGACTTCAGGCATGTTGCTTAGGCCATGACACAGGTGAAAGATTTGACCTCTATTCTGTTGAAAACTTACAGGACAGAGACAGTCCCTTTGTTTCAGGATCTGAAGAAAACTGAAGAATCTAGAAATTTCTATATTTTCTAGTGAGTTCTCTCTTGGCTGCCTATGGCTTTGAATCTGTAAGTTTCTTCATGCTTTCTCACATCAGGGCCTTTTCCTGCAGGAGTATAGCAATAGACCTGTAACTTCAGTGTCTATTGCCAGGGCCTCACCATGACTGTCTGGGGTCATAAGCTGATAACTCTCCTAATAACTCTTATCTGGAGTATGATTTTCTGCACTCTATTCTATGAACTTGAATCAAGTTCACAGACCATACTTTCATTACCTTGCCCTTTTCTGTTCAGGGAAGAAAGGAGAAAGATCCCATTTTTGAGCTTCTCTGTAGTCAGGCCAGATAACATCACAGAGAAACTCTGTTTGAATAAATACTGACTCAACACAGTTGTCAATTGTTGAACTATTAGGGATTTGAGAACTCAACAATTAATGTCAATAGTTAATGAACACTGACAGTGTGGGAATTCATAACCACCAGAAATGAAGTATCACATCAATGTTAGAGTAAACAGAGGGGCATACTTTGTAACATCATTGTGGTATGGCATTCTTGCAAACAGTCCTGTAAAGTATATGTAAATGCGAATATCTCAATAAGATGTATTATTCATCACCTCCCCTTTGGGCTGGCCATTGTTCTTGTCTTTCAAACCTAGAAGAATTACACATTGGCATGTATTTTATGTGTCCTTTAAGGCTGTTTCTCACGGAACACAGAGATCCCATAAGACATCAAGAGGAGGTCTTGGACTATTTAAGACAAAGCTAAGGTGCATTTCTTCGGGCTTCCTTGAGTCTCCTAGCTAAGGACAGCTTTCATGGGCAACCCTCTTCCACAGTGCTAGATCTTGCTCTCATAGTAGTGGAGGTGACTTCCTGCTTTTGCTGCAAGTTTTATTTCACCTATTAGAACTTCTTTCCCTGGCAGCACCCTATGTAGCACGTTCTTCCTTGAAGTTGCTTCTTTTTAACTGAGTTAGTCTACTTCATACAATCACAATTCTAAAGGGAAGCTGTGCTTTATCTTCCTCTGCACTAATAATAAACACAAAGAATGCTATAAATTCAGTTGTAAATATTCTGATGATGTAGAAAACAAAACCTAGAACATAACATAATTAATTACTTAATACATTAATTTTCTTCTGCCCGTAGCAGCACTTTCTATTGGTATTACTGACAGCATATTTATTCTCAGTTTAGTCTTGGAGACATTTCTAGTATATGCAGTTATTCATTCTTACATATACATTAATATATCTTTAAAGACTGCATGCAATCCTGTTTGCAGAGAAAGGCAATTCATAATGCATGAGACTGATGAGAAGTATTATCATTATTTTTGTAACTATAACCAATACCCGGAATAATCAATTAAGGAAGGAGGATTGTTTACTTTGGTTTGCAGTATTAGGACTGCAGTCCATTTCTATAAATGATAAAAGTATTTTCCTTCATGATTCCTTATGTGGATTGTGTTCTGGAATTATGTAGATAATCAGATAATGTGTTGGAGTACCAGAGATGTGTGATTTTCTGAGATATTTCTATGCCTACTTACTTGATGAATTGCAGTTTTCCCCTACCAAAGATGAAAACCTCATTTCTATGGCTGTTTTAGTGTGTAGGGGTGAGTGCAGTGCAAGGCTTTCTTACACATGTGTGTATGGAGGAGGTGCTTGGGCATGTGTGCACTTGCACAGGCCAGAGGTTGATGCCAGAAACCTCTATCTATCACTCTGCCCTTAATATTTGAGAGAGGATCTCTGACTGGTGCTGAAGCTCACCACATGAGAAAACGAGACAGCCAAGGCGTCCCAGGAATTTTCCCTTCTCTGTCCCTTTGTGCTAGTATTGCATTGATCCACTAAGACTAGCTTTCAGTGTGGGTGTTGGAATGTAAACATAGGTACTCATGCTGACAAGTCAAGCTATTCACTGCTGAGTCATTTCCCGTGCCCCCATTTTCTGCTTGGATGGGCCCATTTCCTCCATTGCTTTATTTGTCCTTTCTGTGAACCAAGTCAGTAGTGTCAAACTACCAAGCAGAGAGGGTTATCTTCTCTCTTCTGAACCAGCAAACAAATGCACAGTTCTGTTCTTGTCACACTGTACTGCTGAGGACAACAGAGGTCATGATAAATGAGCCACCAGGTAGCAAGTGATGCACACAAGAGAACCTGACAACCTTTCATCCTGGCTCTGAAGGCCTCACCCACTCTGTGGAGATATAGGTAGGTAAGGGTAATAATTGCTGGAGGAAGAAGGAGTGAGATTTGTGAAAATCCTCAGTGGTATTGCCTATGAGCAATCACACTTGCTTAAATTAATAACCTCTCCATTCATGCTCTCACAGAAAACCCCAATTAAATGAAATTGGTCACAAACAAACATAAAAAGACATGAAAGTAAGAGGGACATTTGTTGGAAAGAAGATGGAAAAGGGAAAGGGGATAAAAATGATAATTAGGAGAAATATGTTCAGAGTAAATCACATATACATATGAAATGATGAAAGAATAAATTAAAAGGGGACATAAGCAGAGTTTCACACCACTGTAATTTCTAATAAAATAAACTGTTCTGAAGCTAGGCATTTGCATTAAGCTTTGGCTCGGCAGACAACATCAGGAGAGCTGGTACCATCAAAACTGTAAAATCCACCTGTTCATCAACCTCCAATCACAGCAGTCAATCATTTAGAAGGTTTACAAAGTAACACTTTTCCATTTGCCTAACTTCCTTACTGACAGTGACAAAACCTGAGTTGATAACACAGTCTGGGACACCATGATTTCTCATGCAATAACAAACTTACAAACTCACCTTCATCCTCTGGGCCCAGGGTCTGGAATGCAGGCAAGAGGGATGGAACTTTGGAAAAATAATCTGTTGGATTACCCATCTCATGAGATGAGAAGAGACCTGGAGGGCGAGGACTACCATACTGATGTTGGGAGCTGTGAACTTCCAGATTCTGAATTTTTTGTAAACAACTTGTTTTCCCCTGATCTGAATGCCTACAGCTGCTCTGAGCATGAGACCCTCAGGAGTTCCTGATGGCAGGGAAATGGTTTCTGGTATGTTTGGCTGGGGCATGGCTATCAGTTAAGGATCCCTATATAAGCTGCCCCTGGACACAATAAAAGGGGCATTCTTGTTTCAAGGATGACTTGTGTCTCTGTCTGTGGGTCTTTGTGTTTCAATCTCCAGCCCCTTGTCTGGTTGACGAACTATATGGTGGCACATAGAGCACAGATGGGTGTGGTGCGCCTCACACTAGGACTTGGGTTGTTCATGTTAGACATCACAAGAGGTGGTACGGTAGTAAAATGGGCCTCACTATGGATGCTCCATGAGTTACATACCAGGATATTTCTGGTTGTTTCCTCAGATTTTGTTACTCCTAGTCTCTCCACATTCAAATAACCATTTGTGGGTTGGCATCCCTTCAATCTCAGCACTCTGAAGGCAGAGCTATGTGGATCTCTATAAATTCAAGGCCAGCCTAAACCACAGAGTAGTTTCAGAACAACCAGGGTCACGTAGTAAGATATCTTTACAAATTTTATTCTCTATTCTGATTATGAGTCACCAACCAACCAACCCCTATCCATTCACTCTCAATCCACAAAGCACTTAGAAACACTGCCTTAACAGCAACAGACAGAGTGCTACATTTAAGTGGAGCAAGAACATTTGCTGCCCTGGGATGGGGTGGGTAGGAGGTTAGGACACATTCCTGATAGGAGGGTTGCACACACTTTGTAGTCTATAAAATAATATATAACTGTATTCAGCCATGTGACAAGATACAATGACAAATTTATTTATTGCTGCTGTAGAAAATACAATTAAAATTTAAAATTTAGTTTAGTGAAGTGTGTGTGTATGTGTGAGAGAGAGAGACAGAGACACAGAGAGACGGAGAGAGAGAGACAGAGAGAGAGCAGGTTAATATGTCTCTCTATATAGTCATTCCTTGATGATAACCTGGTTTATAATTTTAGATTCCCCTGATGTACCAAACACAATGTATGATCAATCCTTCACATATGATAGCACAACACTAGCCTGTAATGTATAGATATTCCTCTACATATTGTAGAACTCTAAAATAACTCTGAGGCCTCTCAGCCTTAGTGCTTTTCCCGCTCCCCTGGGAACCAGGAATCTAACAATTACCCACACACATACTGAAATGTTGGGAACTTTCCATCTCCCCGAGTCCCTGTGAGTGTTCTCCAAATAGAGCTTCATTCCTGGAATTGGGACAAGATAACCCACAGATGTCCACAGATGTTTTTACTTAGTCTCTGGGAAGGGGACAATGTGACCCTCATAAGTTACCACTTATCTCACCTGATCTGGCTACCACTCTCCAGCCAATTATTGGTAATAGCCTTTTGAATAAGCCAAGCATAATAGTTAAAGAACAACCCCCAGACTTCCCCTTTGTTTTGTGGATATTTGCTTTAAAAGTAGCCTGTACAAGTTATTTGGGGTCTTTCTGGCTTCTCAAATGCTGAAAGACCCTGTCATGTCAGAATTACCTAAATCCTCATGCTTTTACATCAACTGTGATGTGAGGGTGGTCTTCTTGGGGCATCTCCTCCTTGGTGTTGGACTCCAAGTTCTAACATCATAAATCATCTGCACATAACCTAAGTAACATAGTATTCATGTTATACAGCAATGTATTACAGTTCTGTAAACTTCATAGCACATAGATGAAGAAGCTGAACCCTTCTAGAAAGTTTATGTGACCTCTGTAACATACATGGTTTGCACAGTATACTTGTTTTTCCATGGTTTAAGACTGAGCCGTCTGCAAAAAGCTTAGCAGTACAGTTTTGTTCTCCTGTACAGACTGAAAATTTGCTTCAGGTCCTTACTACATGATCTGCATTAATAAAAAGTGTCACTCATCTTCATATGTGTCTCAACCTGAAACCCTCTAGGGCTCCCCAACACATGATAGTATCTTAAGATACTATAACAAAAAAGTTCATAGATGTTCTTTGAAGGAAGTTTTTTTTTATTTGTTTGCTTATTTGTTTCTACCTTGAGTGTGATGTTAGTTAAATCTTAGAGTGTGGCACTCACACCTATGAGGATCTGTATAGAGAACAGAGGCAGAGTAAAGAAGACAAGGCAGAACACTCTACATGAAGTTCTCCAGGAGAAACCTAAAAGAAAATTACACCTGACTCCATTAGGATGGACGTGGGCAATGCACCAACAGTCATATGCCATCAGCAGACTGGCTGGGAAGAGAGCTACTTAGGGGACAAACAGGCCAATTTAGTTGGAAATCCAGTTTGGTGGGATGGGAGTTGGAGTGAGAGAGAAGAAAAAGCATGCTGATGAGTGGACTTGTTGGCCATTACAAAGAATAGCCAGTCACACTCCCCATATTTTAAATGTGCTAATGTAACATTAATGATGTTTCATTAATTATACAACACAGTCATTTCCTGTTATATACATATTTGTATAAGGACATGTTTAAAGACAGTATGATAATCTTATATTTCCTACAATACATAGGCCAGGAATTAGAGACAGCTCATACTATATTTCTGGAATAATGGTATTATAAATAATTAGTTTCACACATGTATGTTATATTTGCTTAATTCTTTCTGCAAAAAGCATGAAAAAAAGGTGAAAAATATAAGACCACTTCAACATTAACATTTTTTTTGAAGTTGATTTATTGGGCCCAGGTTAACAAGAACTTCAGACACTAAGAAACACCTGTATTTGCAATACAGGAAGGGGCTGGCCCCCTGTTTATATCTGGAAATGAAGTTAACTTCATTGCAATCCTTAGAGGATTAAACCCAGTTGAGAAGTAAATCCATGTATCACTATCTTAATAAGGAATGCAGAAGTAGAATAATCAAATGGAGGAATCCCTGTCCTTCCAGGTTTTGTACCAGAACAGAAAAATAAATCATTCATCAAACTCAGCTGTTCAAAGGGTGCCAGTTCTCAGAATGCACGTCCATTCCTCCTCAGGTTGTGACCAGTCTTTCATAGCTGTGGAAGGAAATTTCAAAACAACCTAAATCTGAGATAAATTCTTTAAACTCCCTTCTGTTGGCACAAGGATGAAAGTGTGTCAATCCCTGACTTGGCTGATGCCGTAGTGCATGGACCGCTTTCATACATTTACACACAGGAAATATTTTCCCAAGAAAATTTGATTCTTTCTAAAGAAAAACAATGAACGAAGGAAGGAAAGATGCACTGGAGGGAGTGGAAGCTAGGCTCTTCCCATGGATATGTATGAGCAAAGGAGTTTAAAGGGCTTCCTTTCACCTTTAAAGAAAATGCATAAAAGCTTACCCTGACAGGAGAGCAGCTGGTGCATTTAACATTATAATGTAAACATCTGTTCATGTTCATGTGTTGAAATAAGCATATCAAATGTTCATGTTCCAAAAATTAACTTGGTTTAAAATAGTCCGTTCTCATAACTGTGAAATAAATGCCGAAATCCAGGAGAAGAAAGGCAAATCAATGCTGTCCCTGTGCCCCCGAGTCTGTGATGCTTTTTTCATCTTTGCCAACTGTCTTACATTCAGCTGCACCTTCCTCAGAGCTGCTTTTACACAAGGCGAAATTTTGTTTGAATTCTCTTTTCCCAGAGCTGTGCAAAATTAATACAGGGCAGACGTTCCTTGACAGGCAATTCTCCAGTCCTTCTGAAATTCTGCTGAAGTTTCTCTTTGGAGCAAATAACACAGGTGAACTCAGCAGCCATTGAATTCACATTGTTAGATTCAGGGACATGCAGGATGACACAAAATGTCAGCAATTCTCACTCACAGTCTTAACAAACCTTGGATGTTATTATTTTCATTCCTTCCTAAGCAATTAATTCTGCTGTTAGGATATCATAAAGAGTGTGGGGCTAATTGTGCTTGCCAGCCAACTAGCAGGATCTGGAATCACCTGGCAAACTGTCAGGTACACCTGTAAGGGACTGCCTTAATTATGTTAATCAAAATGGGAAGATCTACTTTAAATTAAGATGGAACAGTTCCTTGGCATTGGGTCCTGGATGGTATAAAACAATAAAACTAAGCACAGGCATTCATCTCCCTTTGCCTCCAGGATGTTTGAACATGTGAGCAGCTGATTTCATGACCTTCCTGACTTTATGAACTGTACCTTCACACTGTGAGCCAAAATAAATCTCTTTCCCCTTAAAGTTACTGCTTATCATGCCTTTTGTCACAATAGTGGAAAATAGACCCAATAAAGGTAATATTTAAGCCTGTTGTTACCTGAGATTTCTCTCACTAATGAAAGGAGATAGTGAGTTTATACTTGTGGAAATCATTGATAGATTTCAAAAGGTTCACATGATGCCTGCTGTTCCACATAAGGTGAAAAAGGATGTATACAGGATGCACTAGGTCCAGACAATGGCTGTAGCTCTACAGTAGACACCTTAGATAGGGTACACAAGGCCCAGGTTTAGATTTCCTAAACTCCTACTCCTGAGACAAGGAATTGCTAATAAGATCCTTGCTAATTAATACATTGGAACTTTGATTTCCATATGATGTGCTGAATAGAAGAGCTTCAACCAAACATCATTCTTATGGCAACTAATTAGAGCACCCTCAAATGCAGCTATTTAATACAAATGAGGACTTATTTGATGACCAATTTGGTTGTGAGGTTACTACCAGTTCTGAAGAATCACAGCTTTAATGGGTATTGAGAAATATACCAAAGTTTTGGAAAGTAAAGAGTGGTTCTAGGAATGGCCATTAAGATGGAAGTTAAAGTGAAATTGATAATTGTGGAGGCTGAAAATGAAGGCCCATTTCTACCTTCTCTGACAAAGAGTTTAGAGATTGACAAACATAGTTACACATCCCAAATCAGGATAAGATTGCTTGTTTTTTTTTGAAATTAAAATAGGAACTTGCTATTTTCATTTCAAAAGAACCAAGCAATCATATCCTGATTTGGGATGTGCAACTATGTTTGTCAATCTCGGACAATGAGGACTACTGAGAACTCAAGAACAATGGCAGTGGGTTTTTGATCCTACTGCACATACTGGCTTTGTGGGAGCCTAGGCAGTTTGGATGCTCACCTTACTAGACCTGGATGGAGGTGGGTGGTCCTTGCACTTCCCAAAGGGCAGGGAACCCTGATGGCTCTTTGGGCAGATGAGGGAGAGGGACTTGATCGGGGGAGGGGGAGAGAAATGGGAGGTGGTGGCAGGGAGGAGGCAGAAATCATAAATAAATAAATAAATAAATAAATAAATAAATAAATAAATAAATAAATAAATAAAAATAGGTAATTCTAGTAAGTCCATGCCATCCTGACAGGTGGTCAGGATATGCAAATGGACTTCTGTGCCTTCTTTTGTAACTATGAGGTCACCTGAGGAGGGGCGGTCTTCAGGACACATAATCTGGAGCACCTTTGCTACTCCCCCCCACTTACATTAGCTATAAACGCTCTGGAAAAAATAAACATGGGAGGATTTCAGTCATTAGAATGCCGTCCCAGTATTATTCTATGTTCTTCTGTCTTAATATTATTATACATATTCAAAATTTTTACTTATATTTCTCCCATTTCCATGACCCTACCATGGTAAGAAGTATTTTTGTCAAGGCTGGTCCTCATCAGATAATCACTGAGGTTTAGATGGCTCAGTGGGTAAGAACCCCTACATCACGAGAATGAGACCTTGAATTCAAACCTCGAAAACAGAGATAAAATATTGCATGTAGTGACATTTGTGCCTGTAAATCATACTCAGTGCCCAGCTAATAAAACAGGAATAGCTATATACAAATCACCCTAATCCCAGTCATTACAGAAAACAAAGTAGATATTTCTAAATACATCAAATAAATAATGAATGCATGACCCAGTAAATCAACTTCTGAGTATATAACCTCTAGTGGCTAATCTTAATTGACAATTTGACTGGATCTGAAATCAATTAAAAAGATTCTATGGTGATATGAAAGATATTCGTCAGTATCCCATAGCAATACTGATGAATATCTTTCATATCACCATAGAACCTTCATCTGGTGATGGATGGAGATAGAGACAGAGACCCACACTGGAGCACTGGACTGAGCTCCCAAGGTCCCAATGAGGAGCAGATGGAGGGAGAACACGAGCAAGGATGTCAGGACCACGGGGGGTGCACCCACCCACTGAGACAGTGGGG
>NW_026068053.1:302575-363615 GCF_014885135.2 Alexandromys fortis | reverse complement strand
ATTAACCAATGGCAATAAAGCATACTCACAGCATACAGAGGGGAATCCCATATCACCAGCTTCCCTCTCTCCAGGGCTTTATCATGGCAGTCTATGGGATGACTCTAAATGACTATCCTAATCAAGCTCTTCTTCAGGGAAAGGGTGGCAATTTATTTAATCCTTTCTCTGTATAACTTACAACATCTTTATATTAATAACAGCAACCTCAAGAAGATGCATGCATTCCCAAGTCCATTACAACAGCCAAAATGTGAACGGAATATACATATTTATTAATTTAAAAAGAGTATGTGTGGGCCGGGCGATGGTGGTGCATGCCTTTAATCCCAGCACTCGGGATGCAGAGGCAGGCGGATCTCTGTGAGTTTGAGACCAGCCTGGTCTACAGAGCTAGTTCCAGGACAGGCTCCAAAGTCACAGAGAAACCCTGTCTCGAAAAACAAAACAAAACAAAACAAAAAAGTATGTGTGATACTCAGTTTTAAAAGAGATCTGTCCATTTTCCATAACTTAGTTGAATCTGGAGGATAAACTGATAACCAAATATGCAAGATACAAAACAAGATTATTGCATGATTTTATTTATGCTTAAATAAATATACACATAAAGAATAGACAATAAATTAATATGAAATGTGGGAGCATGTAACACAAAGATACAAGTCATTGTAAAATATAAATGATACAACAGGACACACAATAGAAAAATGAACTGTAGGCCATGTATGCATTAGCTTTCCCCTAGCTAAGTGCTCAATAAATGTATGACAGAATATCATAAGGACAAAAAGACTCATTTTGTCTCAGAGCTTCAGTTCAGCAATTTCATATCAGTTCTTTCTTGGCCTCATGACTTTGTCACACCATCAAGAAAGTTGGAACATGAAGCAAAAGAGATTCTTAATCCCAAGTCAGACAGGAGGCAGGATTTGGGGAGTGGCCAAGATACCCTAATCACTACCCCAATCACTTACTTCTTTTAGCTAGGTCTTATCTTTACCACATAACCCCATTAGCTGCTCACCAGGCATTCGAAATATGACCCTCTGTGGGAACACTTTACATTCAAACTATAACTAGAGATCCAACATACATCAAAAAGATTATATGCAATATGTGTAATTATAAACAGGAAGGATAACAAGGGTACTCAGAGATCAGGCACTACCCCTCTATATTTATAGCATGGTCAGAATCTTTACATACTTTTCAGGACTCAGCATTTGGAATATGTACCAAGTTATATTGATATTAGTAGTTACCTTAGATTAATGTTTATCAAGCCATTCTCTGCTATGGAGTTGAGTAAGACTAATTCCTCAGACACAAAAAGAATCAACCAATAGTCTCAAGAAAAGGCATTTTTCTGACAAATGGGTTCAGATTCAAATCTAACTAGTAAAAAAATTATTTTTTGCTCACCAATACCTGTCAAAAAGATTACTCTCAAATATAAATCAACTAATACATGATGACAGATATAAATATTTATTTATATAACCACTTGTGTTTTGAATGGAAATGCCCTCCCTAGTTTCCACACTTGATCTGCAGTTTGAAGGATTGTTTGATACGGATTGGAATGTGTGGGCTTTTTGGAGGAAGTGTTTTCACTGAAGGAAGAATTTGTTGTTTCAAAAATAAAAAACTCATGCCATTTTTAGTATACACTCTGCCTTCGGCATGTGGCTCAAATTGTGAGCTCTCAGCTTCTTCTTTAACTGTCTGGCATCTTTACTGCTCTGGCATCAGAAACTTTATTCCAAAATCAAAATCTCCAAAGAAACTTTCTTCTGTAAACTCCCTTGGTCATAATATCTTACCACAGCAATATAAAAGTAACTAATGTATCATTAAATGAATGTATTTACACACACATAAACACACACACATGCACAAATAAATAATTTAGCTATAAATTAACCAGAAGTATACATTAATATGTAATAAATATGCTCAATAATAACAATGAATTACAAAATGGAGTATTACACAGCAGAAAAAATATTGATATCTTGAAATTTGAAGGCAAATGGATGGATCTAGAAAATATCATATCGAGACCCATAAAGACAAATATCATATATACTCACTCATAAATGGCTTTTAGACATAAAGCAAAGAAAACCAACCTACAATTCACAATCCCAGAGAACTTAGACAACAAAAAGGGCCCTAAAAGAAACATACATGGATGTTATCTACATGGAAATAGAAAAAGACAAGATCTCCTGAGTAAATTAGGAGTATCAGGACCATGAGAGATGGTTGAAGGGAAGGAAAGAGGAAGGGAGTGGAGCAGAGAAAAATGTTTAACTCAATAAAAATCAATAAAAAAAGAGAACGATCGCAAGTACAGCCTGTGTAAACAACCAAGCATGACCCCATCTCAAAATACCTTTTAGAAAGAAGGCTGCAGCTGCAGCTAAGAGGTAAAACCCACCTAGCATGTGGATAACCTCAGATATAATCCTCAATGAGAAACCTCCTTTGGCAGAGCCAAGAGATTGACATACTTGGCATTACCATGGTGGGAAATTTTCCCCACTTTACCATTCAGACCATCCATTCCACCTAGATTGCCCAGCATGCTTCATCTAGTCTATGTACTCACTTGGTACCCTACAAGAAAGCCAGCTCCTTAAAATACAAGTCTGAGAAATCATCTACCATTTTATGGCCCGTCTACTATTTCTTGTTTATACATAGGAAGATCTGTGGCCTTTGAATGGTTAACAAGATTCTCCAGGTTGTGGCCCTGCTCATTAAACCAGCCCTGTCATTCACTCCTTTTCATGAAATGATTTGAGTGCACTGCAGGTCACATTGTGTCTCTAAACAGAGCTTGGTACACACTGCTTCCAATTAAGTGCCCTTTATTTCCTCATATGAAATGAGTATAATGAAAAACCTTAGCTCATAAAGATGATTTCAGATTAACTAATGCAAGTGTAAGAGAATGTGTCTAATATTTGGAAGACAGAGTGAGATAAAAAAGAATTACAAAAAAGGCTGAGTTACTAGCAGTTGACAGAGGGCTGCCGCTGTGCTGCCCTGATGAAGAACATCTGTGCTCTGGAAGGCATTTACAAGATCAAGGTGTCCCTGAAGCACATATAAACTTTTGTCACACTCCTCAAGGGCATATTAATATTGTTGTTAATGATGGTAGCCAGTGTCTGTGTATACATGTGGAGGCCAGAGATCAACCACGGTGTCATCCTCAGGACTGCTTTCCACCTCCTTTAAGACAGGTTTTTCCTTAATCTGGAGCTCACTGATTAGTGCATACCAGCTGCACAGTGAACTTATGTTATCTACTTCTCTCTTCTTCCCCAGCAATGAGATCACAAACATAGGTCGCTGTACCCAGTGTGTCTATAAGTGTTCAGAGATGAATTCAGCTCTGCATTCCCACAAAATAAACACCTTACAGGCTCAGCCATCCTCCCAGCCATTGCTGTCTACTAAGCAAACAAAGCAAAAAGTCCTCAGACACACCCATTGGTTTACCCATGAACACTGTCCTTTAAGATAAGATAGGTTTTGCTGGGGGACGTGCCAATACAAAAAGGCTGCACTACTCGTATGTAGCATTATTTTAGTAATATGTGGTAGCTACTCTTGGATGTCAACTTGACTACATTTGAATTAACTTTAAAAATGGAGTATACACCTGTGAGGGATTTTTTGCTTAATGCTAAGGAGGAAGATCTAATTCCTCCTAATCCAGATCTTTGAGGCGTGTAGGTTTGCCTTTAATCCAGGTCATTAAACTACAGAAAGACACATCTTCAATGCAGATATTTAATGGAGATATAATCTAGGCCAAGATTTCTGCTTGAAGAATATATAAGGACATGTAAGAAGGGAAATTTTGCTCTTTGCTAGCATGTCTTTGCTTTTCTAGCACATCCATTCCTTCACTGGTGGTAGAGCCTACTTCTTTGGGATTCTGCCATATACTGAAGACCAGCTGTGACATTCACCCTTGGGGACTGAGCAGCTACTGGATTCTTCAACTTTCTGTTCATAGTCAGCCATTGTTGGATTAGCTGCACCACAGCCTGTAAATCATTCTAATCAATTTTATATATGTGTGTATATGCATATACATATGCATACATATGTGTGTGTGTGAGGAGAGAGAGAGAGATTCATTCTGTAAATTCTGCTACTAAAGAAAGCAGTAACCCCTGACTAATATACTAGAAAAGAAAACAATGCAAGAATGCACGAAGATCAAACAACAGACTTCAGTGCCTTTTAAGCTCCACAGTGGTTTCTGGGGAAGAACAGAAGTGGTACTTCTGTCTTTCCATCAGTCTAGTCATCTCAGTCTTGAAGATGGGAAATTAGCACCAGCTGTTTGTTCATCCAAATGCCCTCTATCTGGACCAAATGGGGACTTTTGCTTCTTAAACCAACCAGGTTAATTTTGCTCAAAACATTCATTATTTAAAGATGATAAATATTCTTTATATCCTAGTAATCAATGATATTTCAATGCCCTTGGTTCCTTTTAAATGGTTTGAAAATGTCTATCGATTAAGATATGCAAAACCTAGCAGGAGAAACTATCTTTTTTCCTATGAGCCAATTCTTCAGCTATACCTGTGCTATGTTTTATTTTTTTCTTTTCTTTTCTTTTTTTTTTCTTTTTTTGGTTTTTCAAGACAGAGTTTCTCTGTGGCTTTGGAGCCTGTCCTTGAACTATCTCTGTAGACCAGGCTTGTCTAGAACTCACAGAGATCCGCCTGCTTCTGCCTCCCAAGTGCTGGGATTAAAGGCGTGCGCCACCAAGACCCTGCTTGTGCTATGTTTTAATAGGTCAGTTATAGTAGCCTATGGACACTGATTACAAAATATAAAGAAATATGGAGCATTGACTGTGAAGTACAGTTATTACTAAATCAAATCATATGTATTTATAACTAAAATATGTTAAAAACAAAGAAATGTATAATCAGATGATTCATTGGTTTTCTCAGCCACATGCTGAGAAAGCTTGATGACCTGAGTTATTAAACTCAACCCTCAAACACAAAGAAAAGTGAAAAGAGAGGACATATGTCAAAGTTGTCCTCTGACCTCCACATACCCACAAATGTATACCATACATAACCACATAATAATAATTACAAATTAAAAAATCAAGAATATCTACATATAATGCTAATAACAAACTGTAAGAAAGTTCAATGGGTACAAGACTGACAGCACAGGTTAAACCTATGGAGACCTTGCAAGGGCCAGATATAGCACCACCATCTGCATTTCTGGCACTCCTGCAGACAAAATATGCAGAAAAAGAAAGTCTTTTTAACTAAGCTAAAGGTGAGAACCTTCTCTCAAATGGTGTCCTCAGTCTTTCAAACAAACATGATCTGACGGACATGCACACATAGCAGATTTTATTATGTATACAATATTCTGTCTGTGTGTATGTCTGAAGGCCAGAAGAGGGCACCAGACCTCATTACAGATGGTTGTGAGCCACCATGTGTTAGCTGGGAATTGAACTCAGAACCTTTGGAAGAGCAGGCAATGCTCTTAACCACTGAGCCATCTCTCCAGCCCCACATAGCAGATTTTAAATAATTATTTTTTCTAAATATTAAAATACTAAATCACTTTCCGGTAATGTTAGCTAAATTTTACAACTGCTTATTCTCCTGACGTTGTTACTTATTTTGTGGCTCTCTGAAGGGATCCTAATTCATGTTTGCTGGGCAAGTGTTCTAACATTGAGCTGCAGCTGAACCCTAAAATTGTTTGCTGTCTGTTGAAAGTGTGCAGCATGGCAGAAGTAGCAAACTACTGGTTAGACCTGGAATCTCTTCCCAGCTCCCTTTATAGGTATAGCACATAGGTAGGTAAATCCTGTTATAAGGAAAGTACTCACAACACACACACACATATAAAAAGATAAACACTACAAATGAGGCTCAATGCACAGGTCCACTGTTTTCCAGATCTGAGAAAGTGATGGATGAAAGCCAGTAACAAACACTAAACAACTCAGGGATCCATAGCACCCTGTTACCCACTGCAGTGTAGCAATTCCAAGAGCACTGGTGAGACAGCCTCCTAATGTTCAGAGACTCTGTCTGATTATTCTAAGCTGCCTACATCTTTGGGAAGCCAGTGCCCTTTCCACGTCGGCCTCTACAGTTTTACTTCTTTCTCATTAGTGTGAATGAAAATATCAACTGGTAGTGCATGTGGCATTATAGACATTCATCAATGATAATTGTAAGTTAAACACAAATACCAGAATAGGTCACACAACCTCAACCTGAACTTAAAATGGATTTACGCAGTCTACAGAAAGAAAATGTATATCATGTTTTTACTATCACCTGTGAATTATATTCTTTTTATCAGCAAATTTATAAGGAAGCTATTTTCATATACATGAGTATACACATGCATACACACACAGAGAGAAAACAAAACAGAAATAGGAGGGTATTATAAATGCTCTATTTCCGGTTCCAGACAACAGGAGCCAAATTTATAGTTTAGTGGTTCTACAAATTCACATCTTTGCCATGGGTTTGGGTAGATCCTTCACATAAAATACATTGCCTCTGTAAAGAATTCCAGAATTCACAATATGAGATGCATGTGCCATGGAAACACTCTATCTGGTTCAAAACAACAGTTGGATGCTTCTTTGAGGAGCGGCCAGCAAGTTCTGAGAATGAATAAAAGTGGCTACACATAGCAAGAGTCCTTTCATCACTGGTCACATTTCTCAAAACCTACCAGTTCTCTGCCTTGGCTTTTAAGTGGTTCATTCTTGGATTCCATTTGGAAACCATAGGAAATGGTATATAAAGTGACTTTCATCCTGAGTGGGTTATCCAGGACACATTTGCTCTTGAGTTTTGTCTGTATCAATCAATCCTCATGCACTGGCTGTCATCAACAGTCTTGTAGATGACTCAGCTTTTGATGAAGTCTTTCCCAGAGATCAAGCTTGACTGTCAACTTAGAAGGATTTTGAATCACCATGGAGTCCAGTTCTGTGTCTGTGAGAGGATATCTACATTGGGTTACTTGAGACATGAAGATTTACACTGCATGCATGTGCCCACACCATCCATGGCCTGGGTACTTGAACTAAATAAGAAAAGTAAAGCAAGCTGAGGACCAGCTTCTGGCTGCTTCCTGACAGCCGATGTAATGTGATTGGCACCCTTGTGCTTTGACGTCTTTGCCGTTGCTGCTATGGTGGACGGTACTCCCACATCAGTGAAATCAACCCTTCTTCGAGCCATTTGTCTTGTGTATTGTTGCAATAGCCAGGAAAGTGATCAAGATAATAACCACGACAAACCAATGCTCAGTCAGTAGAAAACACACTTAACATTTTCAAGTTTGATGCTTTCCTCTTCAGTTACTAACTTTCAGTGTAATGCTTTCTAACCGTGCTAGGCAACAGAGTCACAGACTCCTTCAACCATGGAGCAAAAGGACAGGTTATAACACTGTATATAACAAGTAAGGTATATATGTGATAAACTAGAGGAAACACACACAGGTTTTAGTTTCAGAGATGTTAATAAGGAGGCAGTCCTCTGACAATTGAAGAATGTCATTTTCTCACATCTAATTCATGACCCTTATGGCATCTTTCTCTCCTCTCTATGGATCAGTGAAATCTGAGAGCAGGTGTTCCATTGTTCTTATGCTGATTAACCAATTTTCTCACTGACTCAGGTACTTAAAGTCTTAATAATAGGATCTCACAATGAGAAAGAAGGCTTAGTCGGTAAAGTGTGTGATGCAAAACCTTGAGTTTGTGATCTGGAGATGGTGGATCCCTAGAGTTTGCTGGACAGTCAAGCTGAAATGCAGAGTTTCTGGTTCAATGAAGATGCACTGTCTCGTAAAGGAAGGTAGACTGTGATGAAGGACGAAACCTGACATCCTTCTGGCCTCCACTCTCATCCACATACATGGGTATTACTACTGAACTCAATGTTTTCCTCCCCATTTATTTTAATCATGTTTTACACCTAACTCTTTTGAGTGAATTATTCATAATGCATTTTAGATGAATATAAGATAATTGACCTTATCTGCAGGAGGAACCCAAGATATCACCCTGCAGTAATTAACTCTGATATGTACCATTTTTAAGGGTAATGGATTTCACCAGTTGAACAAAGTATGCTTGCTTAATAAACCCATGCAATTTTCTATGCCACATCTTGCTTTTGTGATTTCCCCAAAGTACATTTCTTGCTGTCTTACTCCTATCCCCAGACAAACATGGATCTTTCCTTCTACACAGAGGTCTTCTTTCTTGCTCCTCCAATTACTTTGTCACCTGATTTTCCCAGAGCTTCAACCACTTATTTTGATTTGTGTCTTTGTACTTCTTTTTTCTTAAAAAAAAAAAAACCATATCAATCCTTTAATACTTATTTTATTCCTGAAATCTGCTCCTGTTTATCATAGTCACCAGGAGCATAAGGTATGAGATATTTCAATGAGATTGAACTTCTGGTTTTCAATCTATCTCCATTTTGTGGTCTGTTTCTTGACTGGCTGCCCAAATGACGATTGCAAAATGTAACCCAGACTATAACACAGAGATGCCTAAAAGTATTGAGAATCCCAGTTCTCCTAAGAACTCTGCTTGCTATTAAAGAACATTCATGTCAGTAGTCCCAAGGAGCTCATTGTCAAAAGGTTCAGGAACAATTTTCAAATAAATGCTAAAGACAAATATGACATATCAGAACTGCAGTCCTAGCTACTGGGGAGACTGAAGAAAGAGAATCAGTTGAAATCAGGCTTTCAGTTTAAGACCAGGAAATACAATGAGCCTATGTCTCAAAACTGTCAATTTAAAAATAAGTTAAATGGCACTAGGTAAGTTACTCATTGGGTAAAGTGCTTCTGCACAAATATGAAGACTAGAGTTTGGATCCGTAGCACCCAAGTCAGAAGCCTGACTTGGAGATGGGAGGCAAAGAGCAAGGAAGGGACTCACTGAGATAGTGGCCTCTAGATTCAGGGAGATACCTTCTTCAAGAAATAATCTGCAGTGTAATCAACATAAATACTTAAGGCTGACTCCTCTAACGTACACATAAACACTGCAACTACAGATACGGAAATATAGGAGAAAAAGAGAGAGAGAGAGAAGAGGGAGAAGAAGAGAGAGGAGAGAGGGGGGTGGGAGAGAAAAAGAAAAAGGGAAAGAGAGAGAGAGAGAGAGAGAATTTTGTAGGTTATAGATGGT
Source organism: Alexandromys fortis (assembly GCF_014885135.2). Taxonomy (NCBI): domain Eukaryota; kingdom Metazoa; phylum Chordata; class Mammalia; order Rodentia; family Cricetidae; genus Alexandromys; species Alexandromys fortis. Next base: position 354,350 of record NW_026068053.1, on the reverse strand, counting down.
GGTGAGAAGTGACTCAAGAGAGTGATTCCTAGAAAGATTTTAGCCAAGGATGTGTTATGGGTAGCAATATTTCCTGCAGTGTATATAATAGAAATAATAAGTTTTAGGAAACAGATGAAAGAGGGAATACAGAGTTTCTATCAGGAGCATAGCACATTTATAAATTTAGACCCCATCCATTCTGAGTTAATATCTGTAAGTTATACTTAAATTCTTCAGTTTTAAATTGTTTTCCTTAGTAAATACCTGTCTTATTAAAAGTAAAACTTCAAGAAAACAAAAACAGCATCACTAAGGAGATTTAGTGCTTCTCAGTTTCCTGATAGTATTGCCCTATGTACACAGGACTGGTAATTAAAAATGATAAAATGATGCTTCTGTAATTATTATAATTGGGGCATTTTTCCAGAAAAGAATATGGACAGCAAACAAAAAAACAGTTACTTGGTTTTATTACACTTTGTAGTTCAATCACATCTTCCTGCCTCCCACTGCAGGTTTGTCTGCCTGCCGTCTCTATGCACAGGAAGTGCAAACACTTCTGAATATAGAAATTACTTCCCGTGATTACCAACCACCTTTCACATCAATATTCTCTAAGCACTCAAGAAAGGAACTTAAGAAAATGATATAATTTTGGGTGAAAAGAAAACCTGTGAACCATAATGAAACATACAGAACTCATGCTGCCTCACAGCATAAAAGAGAAAAAAATGTCATGGATATGGGTTCTGACATGTGGTAAGGAGTTCTAAGCATGCAGAAAAAAAGGCTTAATGAATGGTGCAGAAAGCACGGCGCTATTACCTCCAACCCCGAGAAAAAACAGAACCACACCACCTAATGAAAAGCTCTGCACATTCCCACCCCATGAACCAGGTCCTGACACCTTTCATTCAAGAGATTGTTGAATGAAAGAGCTGTGGTGGGGAGTTGTTAACAAGGCCCTGTGATACATCCTCTCTACTGTCAACTTGGTGAGATAGAACAGCACTGAGAGGGAAATATCCCAGTGTGTCTCTGAGGGAGTTTCTAGATTAGGTTAATGAAGTAAGAATGCCAATCACAAATATAGGCAGTATCATCTGTGGCCTGGGGGCTGGGGCTGAATAAACAGGAGAAAGTGAGCTGAGCACAAGCATCCATCTCTGTTTCCTGACTATAGGCATATTATGATCAGTTGCCTCATACTCCCGAGCTGTGCTTTCACTGCTGAGATGGGCAAAGACACCCTTCCTTCCTGCAGATATTTTTAGCAAGGTATTTTATCACATCAACAGGAAAAGCAACTAGTCTGCATTTCATGATTTGAGAGATAAATTTATAGCCTTGCTAGCAGACTGGTTATGCCTCCTCATTCTTACTTGCTGAAGGCCTAACCATTCAGAAGTAGAATAGAATAGAATTTTCTATTTCTGTTCTAAGACACCAAGACCAAGTCAACTTAGGAAAGAAAGTGTTTAGTTGGGGTTTTTAAGTCCAGAGGGTGGATCTAACATGGTGGGACAAGCATCAGGGAGGCAGGAAAGGTGCTGCAGAAGTAGCGGAGAGCTTCATCAGATCCACAAGCATGAAGGCAGTGAGAAAGAGAAAATGCACTACCTGGGAATTGGATGGGATGTTGAAATCTCACAGCCCACTTCCAGTGACATACCTCCAACAAGGCCACATCTCATACTGCTTCCCAAACAACTCCATCAACTTGAGATCAAATGTTGAGATATGTGAACCTGTGAGGGCCATTCTCATTCAAACCAACAGATCCAATAATAACTCAAGGTATGGATTACAAAAGAAATAATTTCCATGATGCATCCATCACTCAAATATATCTGCTCTTAATTTTAGAGATGTGTTCTATAAAAGAGGATTAACCTGTGGTTTAAATGGAATAGAAATGAAAATTAAGTACTTCACTTTCAATAACTACTTTGTGGGTCTGTGTGTGTGTAGCTGTGGTGTGTGTGTGTGTGTTTGTGTGTGTGTTAGGCAAATATAGAGAAAATATTTTAACAACTATGACTAGACTTAGCATGGATTACATTCACAACTATTTTTTAATACATTTGGCAAGTTAGAACGCTCTATTGGGCATGTGTATGAGTGAAATCTGAAGCACTGTGAAACAAAAACAATATTCTGTTAAAAAAATCATTATAGTTTACAAAATCCATGCCTGTCAGTGAAAACCAAAGAAACATCTGTACTATGCTCCTTAGCAACCATTCTCCTTCTCCAAGCCCTCATAAAGGAAGGCTGAGGAAACCATCTAGGCCTTTGAGTGCTCTACCACAAGAACCCCCTTACTGGTGTAGCGGATAGATCTAAACAATCACTTTGTTTCTGACTAAATTTCTCTTGCTACACTATAATCTCTGTGTACATTTCTAATGCCTTGAAACATCCAGTTAATGTGTGAGTGCATACACCACACATAGGCACACACGTATATGTGCGCAAATGAAGGCTAGAGGTCAACCTTGTCATGGCATTCCTCCTGTGGAACACATCTACTACTACTATAGTTCTGATTAAGAAAAAAAAATACTTGAGATTTTAATTGATTTACTTAAAACTCAAAGCCCAAAGTCAGGAAATAACAAATATCGATGTGTTTAGACAGATTTGATCAAAATTCAAATCTCCAGCTTTTTGCTGGTTTCCTATTATGGAATAAATCAGCACACTCCCCACCCCCAATGAAAAATTGTAGGAGTCAAGAACTGTTGGCTCTCCCTCACAATTCCATGGTTGGACTGAAACTCACTGGATGGTGCTTTTTGTGGTTGTACTTAAAACTCCTCAAATGTTTATGATCAGGGGGCAACTGGGGTTAGAATGTCTGAGGTGACTGCATCCCATGTCTGATGTGGTGCAGTGGGGGGTGGGGAGGGTGATTGGGTTGGCACAGCTGGAGCACAGGAAAAGCTGCTTCCCTTCCTTCCCCTCCTCTGTTTCTAAGTAGGTGCAAGGCCTTGCCTTTGCAGAAGCACATCTTTAGGTAATGTCCACTAAATTTCACTTTTCCTCAAAGTCATTCTACCATTTTGCTTCCTCAAGTCTATTCTAGTATTTATATATCACTTCACATATATCCCTCTCCTCTCTGTCTCTCTGTCTCTATCTCTGTCTCTATCTCTGTCTCTCTCTGTCTCTCTGTCTCTGTCTCTGTCTCTGTCTCTGTCTCTCTCTCTCTCTCTCTCTGTGTGTGTGTATGTACATGCACATACACACAGATGCAACTGCCTTTGATATGTGTTAAGGACAGAGGAAATCCTCACGTATTGTCCCTCAGATAGAGTGACCTTCATCATTGTTAAGACAGAATATTCATTTGGATTGAATCTCACCAATGAAGCTAGGTTATCTGGCCTCACTAGGCTCTCATCCCTCTCTCTCCAACACTGGAATTACATTGTGTGCCAGCAACACAAGCTTTTAAAAGCAAGGTTCTGAGTATCAAACCTAAGACTTCATCTTCTAAACCTAGCACTTTGTTCACTGAGTCATCTCCAGAGCCCAGCCCTCAACCTGTCCATAAACATGTTCCTTATTCCACCCTCCAACAGGTACAAGGAATGTGGCTTCAGAAGAGGGTCAGCTCCAAAATACAGATGCATCTCAATCTGAGTTCTAAAGAAACCCATGGCAACTTGAAAGTATCATAAGGAAAAAAAATGCATTTAACATTTGTAATCAGTCAAACACTCAGCAGAAACAGAGTAGACAGTGTCTGCTATTCATCTACATAACCCTGTGTCTGACTGGGAACAGAGCTGCTGTTGTTGCCCAGATTCCAAAGACAGGATCAGATTACTTACCATTGTCCTATAAAACACATTTCTACTAATGTCCACCATGTTTATGTGACTGTAACATCAAAACTTTACAGGTCAGGTACTGCATTTAATATCTAAATACCCCTCTCCATGTGGAAACATCTAGCTAAGTGCTTTACACAAATTAAGCTAACAGTGAACAAAAGATTGAGTTGACTCTCCTGATTACTCCAGGAAGCAGTAATGTCCAGCAACATCTATGGAAAGAATTAAGACAAAGTGTATCTGTCGACTGATTAAAACCCCTGATTGTACTGCACCATACTGCTTCAGAAACAGCTGCAAAGTATACAGCAGACTGAGAAATTTCAGTATATAAAAAGTTAAGCAAATAATTAAAATTAAAAACAAACAAACCATACAGGAGATATGGAAATGGCTCAGACAATAAAAGTCTGACCCTGACCTGAATGTTATTCACAGAATCCTTGTGAAATGTCTAGGAGTGTGAGAATATGCTTACATTCCCAGTGCTGGGGAAGTAGAAACGGGCAGAGCCCTGAGGCTCGCTGGCCAGAAGAACTATCCAAGCCAGTGAGCTCTAGGCCAGTGAGAGAAAAGTCTCTCAAACATCAAGGTGGACAACCTTCTGCGGAGTGGCAACCTGGGCTGATCTCTGCGTTCTACAATAACATAGTCACACACATCTACATACACACTTGTGCTTATCATGACAATGAATCAGGAACTCAGAGAATTATTGCCCAAGTCTTCTGAAGGTTACCTGACTTAGGCACACAATATTTTATCATTGCTACTTCTCCTCATTGCTCATAGAAACACACAATAACTCTATCTCTTTTTCTTTCTCTCTTTCAAATTATCTCCCAATTCTTTAGAGATATTAACCACAGAGACAAAATTGACAATGAAGATTAACTAGGTAATAAATTGCTCTCAGTTAAAACAAAATAAAACAACAACAAACATAAAACAAAACAACATGAAGAAAAAATAGCTATAAGCAGTGTAGTTTAAGATACTAAAAATCCAGATTTTAATGATTCAGGTTTGAATGCTATAAATTGCCTTCGTTGGTCATAAAAAATTTTCAGAACCTGAAGACATAGCAAAGACCAAATGTAAGTACTTTCACTACGAGAATACTGGCTCTTCAGACTCATAACCTGTAAGGAGGAAATTTTCTCAGCTGCCTTAGCCTTTGGCACAAGTATTTTATAGGTGATCGTGATGATCAATGTGGGTACTAAGAAATAAAGTGGAAGCAGAAATGAGCCATTTGCCGTGTTTATTCAGCACAGCCTCCAAAACAGCAAAGGAGGCAAGACAGGGAAAAGAACAATGTGCCCACTTTAATTTATAGGAGAGGCAGGAGGGCTATAAGCTCCTGTACTTGGGCATTAGGAAGTAGAAGACATCCAAGGGGAGCTACATCAGGGAGCACATGAGCTCACAGGTAATTTACATTTGAAAGATCAAGAGGCTCTGAGACTTTATTAACCAGTTTGAAGCCTGAGTATCTCAGAAGCTCACTAGAAAAGTTCTCATATAGAGCTTTGATTCCTATGGTAGATATGAGGAGCAGATGTGTTAATAAGAGCCCAAAGGAATCTATTTTTATTTTAAGATTTAATTTTACTTATATATGTGTGTGTGTTTGGGGGGAGTAAGTATGTTTAAGTAGAGAGATATCTTCACAGGCCAGAAAAGGGTGTCAGGTCACCTGGGGCTTGAGTTACAGACAGTTGTGATTGGACTGATCTGAGTACTGAGCATTGAATTTGGGACCTCTGGACCAAAGGGAAGTCTTTTAACTACTGAGTTATTTCTCCAGCCCTGGAATGAGACATCTGCCAAGGGCCACTATTAATATAGTGGTGTCTTGTGATTGCTATTCAAGGCTCGGAGGCCAGATGTCTGGGATCTGAAGGTCTCCTCCCTCTACTCATTAGCAGGGTCTTTGGGGAAGATATTCAACTTTTCATACTCCACTCTCCTAATATATAAGATATAAACCATAATAGTTTCCACCCTGCAAGTTTGCAGTGAGAAGTAAATGACACAATGCACATAAACCTCCTTTCAAACTTCGTAGGGTTCATTTAGATTTATCTGTGATTAGTGTTGCTTCTACTCTTTCCCTATTTATCTTCACAATTAAAACCCCCACAAGGTGGAATTACTTGTGAAATTAAACCTCATAAACTTCCTGAAAGCTTCACATACTATCAAACAGTCTATTTGATTGCCTGGCCCCTGCTTTAAACCAGTATGGTCAATAGCCTCTGAGATAGGAACACTGCTATTTCTAATTCACATAAGTAGAATGCAAAAAGCCAGTCAGTGCCTTGGCATCCAGCAAGACCTGCTAATACTGCGGCACATCAAGTGCTCACTAGAAAGGCTTTTCCTGGATAAAGTGCTTGCTATGTAAGAGTGAAGACATACGTTCTATTCCAGCAGCCATATCTAAAACTAGGCTGGCCAGTCAGTGTAGACAATCAGCAATAGGTTCAGTGAGAAGCTCTGTCAGAAACATGATGGAGAGTGATTGAGGAAGACACTCAGCATCAACCTCTGGCATACATACACACATATACACACATGCACACTCACATGCACACACACACTCACACTCACACACATATTTGCACACATGAACATACACCCATTCACCACTTGCATGGCAAATAACAAATTTAACAATAAAAATAGTGAAAATTAAAAAGCTCAGTCGTTTTCCTTTCATATAACAAATCTGCTCACACTGAGGAGCTGAGACGTCTAGCTTGGCCTTCAAGCTCAGAAGGCGTCCCCAGTGAGTGTGGCTTTAGACACCACATACTAACAGCACTTCACTACTTCTGTTTGAGTGGCCACAACCTCTACCACAGACTGATAGTTCCTGTCATTTCAGGGCACTTCAGCTTCCACACTTCACTTTGGCTTCCTTCCCCAACCCAGACTCTAAACCATAGCAGTGGGTCTAATGACCTGTTTCTCTTTGATAATTTACCTATTAATTTTGCAAATGGTCTCTTTCATGGGTGATAAACCTTGGCTTCGGAAACATGATGTTCTTAGTACAACCTGCCTTGAAGGATGCTCAGGTCTTTTGTAGTGAATAAAAACATGAATTGTCAGGAGTGGCTGTGGCTGTTCAGAATGTTCTCTCCCCTCAGTTTACTGCATAGATAAAATAATGCTGCAGTCAATGGAGCTATATAACTAGTCAGTCTGTGAAAATAAACTGGCTAAAACTTTGCAGGACTGATTCAAAATTCTTTATTTCCATATTTGCTGTGAAAATGGTAGAAAAATTAGTTACATATGTATTGCTATGCAGGGTTCGATGAGAAGCTGAACTGAACAACATCAACACAAGCAATATGATGGGGGGATAAAAATTAACGCTTTAAGGGAATGTGCTTTGCAGGATTGTTGGTAAAAAAGACAAACATGTCTGTTTAATAAAACTTGTGCTCTGTACAAACAGAGTTCAGATTTCCAGTTTCTGTGTGTATGGTGTGCAGGGGTGATGTGCCACCTATAATGCCAGGGTACTAGACAGAGGAACTCCACAGCAAGCTGGTTAGCTAGACTAGCCCAACTGACAACCTTTGGGCTCCAGTCAGTGACTTTGCCTCAATATACATAGTGGGAAGTGGTGGAGGAAGATACCTGCTGCCAGTCTCTAACCTGACTTGCACATGTACACACTGCTGAGGGAAAGGGGTTTCCCTCATATGTATGAGACTGTGGCTTCCATAGCTGACAGTGGAAAAGAAATAAAAATCAATGGACTAATCAAGTAATCTAAGTATAAGCATTACAGTGTGCATAATAAGACATACCAGCTCCCAACAGATGGTAGTCACACTTCAGCCACACTACCTAAAGACACTCATTGATAACAGGCCAACTACAAACAACACTCAAATTGTTTTTCTGAGCTTCAGCGAATAGTTGATTTGATCTCAATAAAATATCTTCAAGCTAAAACAAACATAGTCCCAAACAAGCACAAGTGTCCCAGCCCCTGACCCCTTGGAATAACAAATCCATAAAGATTTGTTAGATGAGTGCCTTAGATGAGTGGAGTTTATGATGATCCCTGCCACTACTCACCTGTAAGTCAACTCAGGAAATATTTGTAGTGACTGAACACATTTTTACATTAAGTATGTGAATAATTTCTGTTCTATTTCAAAGTCCTTTGCTGTAGCCTGGTAAGAAAGCAGCATAGTTCGTTAAAAGCCCTGACAGTAAGTTCTGAATTTAAGAATTTAGGCAGGAAGGTAGGATCACATGTGGAACTGTAAGCCATAAGGAACTTAATTCCAGAATCCAGCGATCAGGAAAGGCTATCATGAAGTCTGCCCCAGACCGACTCAAGGCTGTAGGATCCCTTACAGTAAAGAAAATCAACCACTGGGAGACAAATCCAAAAAGTCAAGTTATTTAAAAACTCTCCATTCTTAAGAAATGAGAAGACCCTTGACCCTAATGTGAGGTTACAAAGACTTTACAACTTGCTGTCCATTCCCACCCTATGGATTGAATACTATACCTTTCCAGTCATTTCTAATATATCTGTATTTCACTACCCTGTGCCTTGACCTATTCATTGTTTCTGACATAAAGAACTTTGTCAAGGAGTCACAGGTCACTCCCAAGTCCCCTGCCAGTAACAAAATCACAGCTGAGCAAAGAATTTAGTGGTAGGGGGTTTGTCTATAATTCCTAAGGCCCTGAGTACTTTAAACACACATCATCATCATCATCATTATCAACATCTCTCACCTCCAGGGGGATAAGGGAATCAGATATGAGTGACGGTGGTCTAAGAATATAGTTTAGGTGGCCCCAGTTTCACACTCCTAGGTTGTAACTGTTTTGTGAGATTTTTTAATAGCAAGAAAACAAAGTCATAAACCAAGTTATTTTCTAAACATACTGGGACAAACATCAGGTAAGCTGGATGGAGCAAAGCAGGAAATATCCAGCCTCGGACACTGGCAGATGATGTTCTTAGCCTTTTGGTTGATAGAAGCTAGTGGTGAGTTAATCTGTTCATCACACAGATGTTAGTTCAGACACAGAGCTGGTCAAAGAATGGCTTTAGGAGGCTGAAGGCAACTGGAGGTAAATTGTAATCAGGCTTCCCAACTGCATTCCATCCTGTCTAAAAACATGGACATATCAAAGCCATCTGCCTTGTAGAGGGTTGGATGAATAGACCATGTGGTTATTTGAAGCAAATTTCATTCAGAGATCAATACTCAGAACTTGGAAAATTAAAATGCAAATACAACAAGGTACAGTGGTGAGTGCTTATCATTCTATCTGCTGTGGGGGCTAAGGCAAGAGAATTGCTTGAGTTCAGGAGGGAAAATAGTGAGATATCACTCCACTTTAAAAACAGGGAGAAAGAAAACTCGAAAACAAATTCTGGGTAAGGAAAGGAAACTCTTTTTGAAATCCAGCAGTGAGGGACTAGCTTTGTTTATTCTACTTCTAAAACCAAAACCTGTGGATCAAGCTGCAGCAATTGCTGCTTCAGAATGCAAGTAATTAGCCTGATGAGCATCACAAACATGGCAAACAAAAATCTACTTAAAAACCTGAGAGAGCTTAATTCTAGACCCCAAAATACAGATTTTAACACAGCTTCTTGCTGTTTGGTACTGGCACGCCAAAGTTCCTTTAAAAGAGGTTTTCCTGACTCAGTTATAGCAGAAAAGCCACATCGTTTTGAAGTGCTGGCTTTCTGGGCAATGCTGCCAGCATGACCTCTGGTTCTTTCCAGAGACCAAGTATTTGGATGGGTTTTGTGAGCAGCATGCTGTGGCTTGCTTGATGACAATGTAGACTGGCTGTGTGCCTGAAAGTGGGGTGGTGTGTGCTGCTCAGAGGCACAAGTGGCTCCATTATGCTGGACTGGGCAGGGCAAGCAGAGAGTACCATATGTACCATAGTAACGGTGCAGCTTAAGCTTTAAGAAGCGTTAATCATTTTTAAAAGTGCTCCTTGACAGTAAAGAATTAGAGATATGCAATAAAGACAAATCCAAATGAATCACGGTATTGGAAAAATGTATGTAGGATTGGAAGAGAGAAGAAAAAGTTAATGCTTTAAAAAATGGTAATTTTTTTAAAGTGACAGCATACAGATAGCCATAGATTAAAAAGAGTAAAGAAAAATAAGCCATGTAAAAGTGGGAAATTCTCAGAGTCTGGATTATGTATATTATTGTGTTTTCTTTGATTTTTTTTTTTTTGACTGTGAAGGAGCTAAGTACAGAGAGACATTTCATTGTATGGACTGTTAAGCTAAACCAGCATGTATATTACAAAGGTATCTTGACTTCAGAATTTGGATTTAAGAATATGTTGCTTTGGAAAAGAGGTTCTTTTCTTGTTTCCACAGAGAATGAAAATCTGTGGAGTGCTTCCAGACTGGTGTAGTTTGGTGGAACAACACTCACTGAAAGGCCTCCTTGAACACACCTCAAAAATTACTTTGCCCAATAGACACCAGGAAGCAGTTTGGAGAAAAACGAGCTCATATTCCCAAATATTGTTTGTAAATGTTTCTTTACATTTAAGGGGGGATATGCTATAGAGATAGATATTTTTCAATGGTATGGATACAAACAAACTGAAGGTCAATTTTTTTTATACTGTGTATATGCATTTCTGATCTTGATTAAGGTATTATGTTTGTGCAGCTCATTAAAAAATGTAATGTATAACTAAGAAATGTAGGTTAATAGCTAATCATCTATAATAGTCAAGCTGGTATCCATGTTAGTTAGATTTTCTAGAAGTACAAAGATGTATTTCAGATAGGTATTTTTCAAACCTTTCAAAGACTACAGAATATGGCATTTAAAACGTTTTAAGAATTTAGGATTTATTATGACAGTGAGACACGTCTGCTCTTTGTAAGGATAAGCCCTCCCCTTGGGGGCGGGCTGCCCTCGGGTGAATGTTTACTGATAAATTGGGCTCGCAGAAGCTGTGCGCCCCTTCCTTCCTGCTTTGGGTACTCCGCTGGAACCTTGGTTTCGTGAGTCTGGTTTTGTCATTAAACTTGTTCAAATACCTATTATTATTGGTCTTCATTAATCCAAACCACCACAGCTCTTGCCAGCACAAGCTACTTCAAGAGGAAGATGGACATCAAAGAGGCTTCTTATAGAGTTTGTTAGCTATTTGGGTAAGAAACTGTTCTTGCTTGGACTGCTGAACTGAATATGCAGGCACTGCAGAGAAATGACTGCTAAATTTGCCTAAAGGTGAGATGATCCTGTGGGGTTCCTGCTTCGTTGAAGAGTCTGCTAGACATTCTGCAGGACACACAAAAATGATGTGATGGACAAACTGCCAGTATAGGTGGAAGTGTCTTTGAAATTACCTGCTTCATGGAAAAGTCTGTTGGATACTTTGGGTCTGTAGGCTGAAGATGGATGGCCCAATGATAATGGAAGAACCTTCGGTGACTGTCCAGGCAGAGAGATGTCTCTGTCAATTCTAAAGTTGCTTATAATGTACTGCTTGTTTACATAGGTAATATCATATCCTTCTGGAGTCTTTGATAGAGTTAAAGAATTTAGAGTTATATTTGTAGTTTTCCTTAGTTATGATAAAAGATAAAGTATATATACATATATATTCTTGCTTGATAACTGTTTTGCTATAAGCAATTTTACTATGTTAAAGTTAAGACTTCCATTTTGTTTAAACAGAAAATGGGAAATGGTGTGGGAGGTCCTTCTGTCTTTGTGTTGATTTCATTGGTTAATATTGGTTAATGAATAAATAACTTCTTTGAGCCTATAGCAGAGCAATGTGCAGTGGAGCAGAGCTAGGCAGGGAGGAGTGGACTGAATGCTGGGAGAAAGAAGGGCGGAGTCAGAGAGATGCCATGTGGCCTTGCCAGAGACAGATGCCAGAACTTTAGCTAGTAAGCTACAACCTCATGTCAATACAAAGAAAAATACAAATGGTTTGAATTAATATGTAAGAGTTAGCCAATAAGAAGCAAAAGCTAATGGGCCAAACAGTGATTTAATTATTACAGTTTCTATGTGATAATTTTAGTTCAGGGTAGCCAGCATGAACAAGCAGAAAGCAGCTGGGAACCAACAAGCAGTTCCCTTACTACATCTACCCCCAGTCCAGTTGTCCAAATTCCCCTCAGCCATAAGCCTACAGACTTGCAGGCAAAGGCAGCTTCCAGGGATTCCATGATTTCTTCAAAGCACTGTCATAAAAATCCTGTGAACATTTTGTCTAAATTCACATTTCCCTTGGCAAATCTTTCCTCATGGAGTATTATGGTGATTTAATTTAACTCAGGACTCAGTGGGGCCAGGAAGCTAGAGAGGCAGACGCTAGGGCTTTTTTAAAACAATAGCAAACTTCTGGCAGCCACGTGGCTGCTGAGGGCCGTGATTTAAATTGCAACAAATCAGAAATTGGCAAGGAATTTAATAAGAAATCTTAGAGAAACAGACTGTCAGAGAGACTTTGAAAAACTCTAATGTGCCCCTAGGATCTCTAAGTTGCTCTCACAGGAAGAATGGGAGCATCCCAGAGAAGACCTTAAAGACAGTAAGCCATTTACTTCTTTCTGCATGACCTGGAGTCCATGCACAGCCGGAGAGAAAACTAAGGCTGTTTCAGAAGATGTGTAATGTTTAAAGGTATTTCTTTGTGAACAGATCACCTTGGGAAGGGCATTTAAACAAACCTCACCAAACATTGGCTGCCACTTAGTTATACTTACCCAGATATAGTTCCCAAGTAGGCTTAGGAATTTAAAAATAATAAATAAACAAATAAAAGAAAAACCAACAGTGAACTCAGAGGCTACAAAGTGCTGAGAACACAGAAAGCACAGAATGCATTTAGGCATGTCTGTAGATTACTAAATAACAGGAGGAAGAACAAGACCAGTGAACACAGGGCTGCGCAAAAATACATTAAGAGATGTCATAATATATTATTCATGATGGTGGTTTGCAATAAAAATATTTGTGGTGGGAGAGTAAGGTCTGGAGAAAGAAACATCAAAATTAAGGTATTAAAGGGGCCAAGCTGATAATGGGGACTGAATGCCTTCCTTGTCTGAGTTCTAAGGAGTATAACATGCTTGGAGTGAAGAAACACTCCAAACATAAAGGTGGGAGGCAGGCCTCCAAGGGTCTTCCAGATGGCCCTACTCTCCTGGATGAGTGCTTTTGGAGTTTATTCCTTATATCACTAGTCCACTTCCATTCTTGGGACTGATTTAAGTTTTTAAAATATCTGGTCCTATTTCTACTTCTAATCATGGGACTCCAACACAGTCCATTGCCTTGGGACAAACAGGGCTGGGGTCAGGTATCCTCTGAACTTAAGACCTCAGCTGGACAGAGCTAAGCATGTTTTCCCTGTCATTATGGACATTTTCATTTGCTCTGACCTCCATGGCTAATTTAAAGAGCCTAGCTTTTTCTTCATCTTTGTTTTTCCTAGTAACCACCAGGATTTTCAGCTATTCTTTCAAGCCGAAAATTTCTTAATTTCTTTTAATATTTTTACCAATGTGATTAAAAATCCAAAAGGCTATCAATTTCGCTGGTACCACAGGAGCATAGAAGAGAGTATCTGTAAATACACAAGGACAAATAATTATCAGGAAGTGTTCCTGAAGGACTGATATTTTGGACTCAGTAAGCATGGAGCTAAGAGGGAAAAGAACCTTGCCAAAGTGGCCCATTTGGAATCTCTGGTGGCTGCATTTACCAGACTATTTCTTGGCAAATACTAGTCCACATTGTGCCAGACTGTAAGTACAAAATTGCCCTTGGAGAGTGGAGATAATTCATTCTAGCTTTCCCAGAGACTGCCTCTGTTGATACCTTAGATTGGGAAAGGTATAGTTGTGAGGTGTGGCCCAAGAAGATGTTCATACCCCTCTGAAGAGAAGCCCCAAAGCATCAGAGCTGAGAAGAACCCAACCTAACTTGCTGGGGGATGGCTAATGACACACATGTTATATCTGTGTGGCATCTTGATTCTGGACCCTTATAGAAATGAAAGCTTTACCTAGACACATTTAAATGACACTGAATCCTTCTTCCTTCCTTCCTTCCTTCCTTCCTTCCTTCCTTCCTTCCTTCCTTCCTTCCTTCCTTCCTTCCTCCCTCAATATTAACATATAAGTTAAGCCTATTGACCAAGAATACTGGACCCTTCCTGCCTCACTGTATCAAACAGAGCATGTCCAAGAAAGGATGACTATATGAAAATGTAGGAAAGACAACTACTAAATAAATGACCCATGAATGGCCAGAGGCCTCCCGACCCAATGCTTTTGAGCAAGTCTTTCCCCAGCTCACTAGGTCACTATGCTTCTTGGGACTGTCTCTCTCTGTCTTATTAAACTGTCATTCTTTTCATTACTAGCCATATGTTCCTGATGAAATTCTCTGTCTTGGGGCATGAGACCTTCAAAAGTTCAGTCGCCCTGAACTAAGACCTGAGCAAAAATAGCACCATCATCTAGAAACCGTGATTAAACCAGCTCAGTCGCCTCACATGATGTATTAGTAGGGAGAGTTCAGAGCTTCTGTTTCCTTCATACAATACAGAGATGGAGGATGGCATGCCCTCTACCTCCACAGGGCTTCTCCCATGAATGCTTTGTAAACTCAAGTGCTTTACAGTCTGAAGCAATGATATGATAATGGTGTGGTGATTGTTTTCAATAGCAGTAGAAACAGAGATGGCACCAGGATCTGTTTCTATTAAGAAAGACCCTTGGGTCTCAAATGCTGCTTCCCAGTGTGCATCCGGGCAGCTGGACCGTTTCTCAGTTCTGCTCATTTACCAGACATGTTTATCTCTCAGGGCACAGAAGTGACTTTACAACTGTGAAGTGGTGTGAACCTCTGTACCTTGAGTAGTCCAATAGTTGTCTTTTTAAGAAGCATTAAGTTTCTTTATGTTACTTGCATCCATATATAATTTTTAAATAATCCACACTTCACTCCCACTGCTCTCCCTCAAAGCCTTTCCCCTTTTTGGTTGAATCCTCTTTTTTCACATAGTACCACTCTACTTTTAAATTTTATTTACTTACTTATTTATTGTGTCCATGACTAAAAGAAATCTTTGTGAAGTTTGTTCACACCTTCTATCTTTACCTGAGTTCCAGAGACCAAGCTCATCACTTCTTAACAGTAAGCCCATTTTCAGCTGTTATGTAACATGTACTCCATTAGTCTACTGGCCTCTTTAAAATTCTTTCCTTCCCTCTGATCATTTTCTTTTTAACATTGTATTACACATACACACAGTGTGTGTATTCATATATTTATGTGTGTGTATACTTTTCAATACACATGAGAGGATGATGTGGCATTTGTACCTCACTTGCATACACACACACAGAGATACACACACACACATGCACACACACACAGATACATATAATTAAAATGAAAACTTTTAAAATAATTATTCTTATGTTTCAATTCTGTGTCTCTATGTATCTATGTACATTTGTTTAGTTCCCTGAAGAGTCCAGAGGAAAGTATTGGATCCCTGGGAGCTGAAGTTACAAGGAGTTTGTAAGCTGCCCAATGTGGATGCTACAAACCAAACTCAGGTCTTCTGAAAGACCCAGGATCAGGCACATTCCTGTCCTAGCATCTCCACTGCAAAGCAGGGACATAGAAAGATATTAGAGTTTTCTGTTCCTTATTCTCAATGCCAGGAGAGACATGGCTGGCACAAGAGGCTTCTGTTGTGAAGATGACATTTATTAAGACTGACCATGTTCATATTTTGTATTTTTCTTTGTACTGTGCTCCTTCATTAAAGATTTCTATATTTATTCAAAAGATAATTTAACTAAATGGCAATTTTTGTCATTTTGTATGGTTTCATGCCTATTTGTCATTTAGGGTAGTTTTATCCTATCTTACTTGTATGCTTACACCTTACTTGGCTGGCGCTTTTATTGTTAAAATGGTTTTCTGTTATCTGAGTGATATTATGGGATGAGTCACCAAGTATAAGTGTTTGTAAAGAGAACCCCAAATAAAATCAAAGGAGAAGTGCAATCAGAAAAACTAAGAAATCCAGTTTCCAAGAGATCATTACTCTCCAATCTCTAGGTCGAATGATACTGAAATAGCTGAAATACCACACAAAGAATTCAATGGTTTTCTCATAAAATCAATCAATGGGGGCAAGAGGGATGGCTCAGCAGTTAACAATGTTTGCTGTTCTTGCAGACGACCCTGTTTCAGTTTCCAGCACCCACATTAGATAGCTTGCAACCAACTACACAGCAGTTCCACAGGATCCCAATGCATTCTCTCCTCCTCAGGCACGTGCACACATGTAGAGCACATGAACTTATAGGCACACACATCTACATAAATTAAAAAAAAACATTAAAAACCCTAATGGGCATAAAGAAAAAACACACAAGCAGATGATATAAACCAGTTGAAGATTCAGGATGTGCATCAGGCAGTCAGTAATGAAGAAGAGTAGGTCAGCAACACAGATTAGGAAACTCAGTGAGGAAACAGACCTTGAGAATGAGAAACTAATGCTGCATGAGAAAACCCCTACCTCTGAAAAGCACAGTGTGAGTCCAAGTCACTAAACCAGATCCCAGAGGAGAAAGAATATTGCTGACATTAAGTAAGACACAGGAATTTCCTTCAAATATCAGCAAAGAGAAATACACACAGATAGCACAATGAGCTGTCAGAGAGCTCCAAAATGTCCAGGAGTCAGGACCTACGACTCAGTGTGGCAGAATACAGAACTGACAGAAACAAACCTAGAAAATCCATGGTCAAAGGGTGGCCTTTTCAGAAAAGTCAGTGGAAACTTGCCACCCAAGCTCAAAGTTTGGGTTAATAAAATTGTCACTTATGAATATGTCAAAAATTAATAAAGCATGTTTAAAGAAGTAAAAAAAAAACAGTAAGACAACAACTAAAAATTTATGATCCAACGAATATAAGCTTTTATTGTGTAGGTTACAGGGAAAAGAGTGAGGAAGAAATCAGTGTGTTGCTGCAAGGTCTTTGAACATCAGTGAAGTTAAATTGATATTCATACATACTATTCTGGTGTGTGTGTGTGTGTGTGTTGTGATGTGTGCTTGTGAGTGTGATGAATTGGGATTTTTGAACTCACAGTCTTCCTACCTTAGTCTGCCATGTGCTAGCATCAGAGGAATGTACCAACAAAGCCAGATTTACTGTTTAAATTATGATGCCAATTGCGATTCTAGTATAATCAATAGTAAAATACAAAAAAATTATATAATGAGGGATATAGTAAAGTAATGAAGGAATTTAAAGCTATATTAGAACATATCTACACAACAAAAGACAAGGTAGAATGAAGTATTGGATAAAATGTGTAAAAAACAGAAAGAAATATAAAAATAGCAGATTGCATTCCTATCAGTAATTGAATTTAAAGTAAGTAACTCAATGCAAGGCAGCAGTAGATGAAAGGAGAGAACATAGTTTTTAAAGATGTAGATATATTCTAGGATATCTATGTAATATTCAAAGAAACAAAGATGATGAAAATAAATTAACATTATAAGATAATATAACAACACAGTTTAAAGGAAACTAGGGTGGCTGCACTTGTATTAGAGAATATTCATATTAAGAAATTGTTAAAGCAGACAAAAGTATATTTTGCAATGATAAATAGTGTTATAAGGATGTGTAGTAACTATAAATATATAGCTCATTGTAGCAGATCCATAAAATCAGGAAGCAAACACAGAAAACTGGAGAGACATGAGAGCAATAGTAGTTATATAATAGAGAACAATACTCTATTGTTCCTCGTCAATAGACCGGAGCGGAAGTTCAGTCAGAATACAGAAGGTTTACCACTCCATATCAAACTCACCTAATAGTTACAGGACAGTACAAACAGCCGCTGACAACCAAGTTTTCTAATTGTGTGAGGAATCTTCTTCAGAGGTTGACAGGAGTCGAACAGGACACATCACTGCGGTAGCTGGGGCGCTGAAAGGGTGGAACATGGCGGGAGCTGGATCGTCTACCATTTGTTCTATTGGGTATTTTGTTGTCATAAAATACACTGACAAAAGCAGGTTAGGGAAGATTGACTTTGTTCACTGTTTCCACGGGATGCAGTCCGTCATCATGTTGCACAGGAAAGACAGAGCAGCAAAAGCACGAGGCCCTCAGGAAACCTCAAGGCCCCAATGACTCACTTCCACCATTAAGTATCCACCTCTTAAAGGTTCCACCACCTTCATAAACAGCAGCACCAGCCAAAGGCCAAGTGTTCAAACACACACAAGCCAATGGGGGACAGTTTACATCTCACTTGGTAAAGGGTAGGAGAGATTATTTGGGGATGCTAAATAGACTAAAATCAGATTGTGGTAGTATTTTAACTCTAAGGGTAGTAAAATGTACTGAATTAATTATTACACTGGGTATTTGGCAAGTTGAATCTATACTAATGAATCTTGAAATGATTGCCAATTCCATCTGCTAACAACATAGTGAAAATATTTTAAAATTTTAGATTAAAATATTTAAATTAAAATCACTGCAGTTTCCTTTCTACTCATGTGACTGTACAGAAATCAAAAATCTTTTTTTTTCTGTACCTTGAATATGGTTCTGTAAAAATAAGAAAATAGTGTGTGTGATGACTTATTTGTATAATAACCTTTACAATTAGTCTGATATTCTAGCACAAGACAGATTTTCAGTATATGAATTATTATTCTATATCTATCTTATTACATATGAAAGCAGGCCCCAACATATAAAACATACTTGAAAAATTAACATGGCCATTCATATCTGGTTTTTAAAACTTATTCATTAAGTAAAATATATAGTAGCTCTGGCTGAATAGGGGCAGAGAATTTGATAAAACTTATTAAAAACTTGGTGTTCTTTAAAAGAAAATATTACTCACATACTACCAGGACTTGAAACTTCTGATAGGTCTAACCACATATGTAATCACTACTATAAATACATAAATGAAGTACAACTTAAGGATATGTTATGTTTTAATATGATGCAGAGCTCAGAGTAAATCATTCAGACTCCTGAACTAGAACAACATCATGATTATTATTAATAAGCTCGCCATAGCTAATGCTAGTAACCATTCAAATTCTCTACACTTCTTACACAATGGCTCAATGAGAAAAGTATCTGCCTTGCAAGCACAGGGCCCAAGTTCTAGTCCCCAAAATTCACACAAAACCAGGCAAAGCAGGATGTGCCTGTAATACCAGCATCCTAAAGGAGAGATGGGATCTGGAGACAAGAGAGTCCTTAGAAGTTCCTGGGTCAGTCAGCCCGGTTCTCTTATACAGTAGTAAATAATGAAGGATCATGCCTCATGCAAGATGTAAGATGAGAATGTGTACCCAAGGTTATCTTCTGATTGCACCTGTGCTCTGGCATGTGCACACAACAGAGGAAAGAGAAACGTTGAGATTTTAAGAAGAAATTGAATAATCTCTGCCAAGATACCTTGGCGATTAGAAGAAGCACAGAGTTCATTTTGTTAACACCAGCTCAGGAAGGAGTTTATATAAATAATTTGGTTTAGGGTAATAGGGATGGAATGCAGGATTTTCTAGGCAATTGTTGTAGCATTTAGCCATATCCCCAGATCAGAATTTTTTTTTCATCTATACAACACTAGCAACATAGAGACGAGGAGACTGTGACTGAGAATGACCTTCATATTGACACAGGTCACTCAGTTCTAACCAATACTGAAGTTTTGTATACACACAATTTTTGACAGAACAAAAAAAAATGGGTTTCTTTATCTAAGATATTTATTTTTTAATTCAGAATGTCCTGTAAAACCCCAGAACAGTGCTTCTGTAGCTATAGTTAGCATCCTGAGAGAATGGGATCTTTCTAAATATTGCTTGATAATGAATCTGCCAGCAATTCCACCAGTGATGAAACAAGAGTTGATGTCAAGGACAGGCGAGAAAAAGCACACAGATGTGCTTATGCACACAGGATTAACCAGGATCTGGTGGCAGTCAGAGAAGCAGGCTACCCAGGTTGCTGGCCACTCTCTGCCTCCAGGCTCTGCTATAGGCAAGGTGAATGAAATAGGTCATTCACAGGCAGAATTCCTACAAATACACATGCACAGTCAGGAAACTTTATGAAAGTCAGAGCTGAAGGACAAACAGGGATAGTGGACTGAAGAGTCATGAGCCAGGAAATGTTTATCATTTTAAATGTATGGGCTGGGAAAACTTTTTATGAAGACTAATTTTGTAGAGAGTTTGAAATATAGATGGAGAATGGCATGGGAAACTGGACCACAAATTTGCACATATGAAACTAAAAATCCAAATGCTCTAAAGTTAATTTCATTTGACATCAAAAGTACAAATAACAAAATAAATAGGAACAAAAAATGGAATTCAAGTGAAATACTTTATATCAAGGTTAAAAATAACTGAGATGAAAACCTATCAAATGGAAAAGAATATTGACATTCAAGTATCTGATGGGCCCAGTAGCTAGTATAGAGTTTATATGTGTGTGCCTATGTGTATGTGCATGCGTGTGCACATGTGCATACATTACATAACAATAAAAAGACAAATGAGTTTAAGAAGGTATAATATTTGAAGAGACATATGTGTCTTGTCAGCCATCTCTGTATTTGTCCTTTAAGGATGTATGCAGATGGCTGACAAACTCATGAAAATATCTCATTAACTATTAAAGATAACAAAACAGAAAGAAAAACCCCATCAAATCCATTAAGTTACTTACTATAAAATATAAAGATGGATGTCAGTGATGGCCTAGGGAGATGAGGTGCACATGTTTCCAGAATTCTAGAGTCAGGAGGGCAACACACACTGACTTCAGTGCTGCGAATAAAATGGCTAAGGTTGGGGAGACGAGAGAAGTGCTTGCTTTATTAGTAATAGGACCCCATATTAGCTCCCAGTACACACATAAAAAGCCAGGTGCTGTGTTGCACACCTGTAACCACAGAATGGAGAATCCCAGGCTCTATGGTCATCCAATCTAGCTCAGTGGTCAGGCTCTAGTTCAGTAGGGGCCCATCTCTAAAACCTAGGCAGAACTTGACTGAGAACCATTGACAGCAACCCTTGCCTTCCACTTACACCCATATGAGCAAGTGTGCCTGCTCCTAACCAACGCATTCTCTTTCACAACTGCATACACACATCTCTCTCTCTCTCTCTCTCTCTCTCTCTCTCTCTCTCTCTCTCTCACGCACACACACACACACACACACACACACGTGCATGCACACACAAGGAATATACTGAATAACTGGCATTCTATAGGAAAGATGCATCTTGGGCCTGTTAAGTATTTATAGCGTGGCACAAATAGCTAAATTTATGCCTATTGTTAGAAGACAATGTCTAGGTTTGAGTCTAGATATCTGGAAAGGCGAATCTATTCACAGAGTTGGGAAGTGATGCTCTGTGAACAGCACTTTAGGATGATGATCACAAGCACGGGTTTGAACAATGTAATCGGTAGGCTGGTGAATATAAGAATCTTACTAAGAAAAAGGAACCTGAGTGGATATGTAAATTTGAGAAGTTCACTATTGTAACTGTAATTGAAATTGAAAGGTATCCCCAGAATGGAGGCCTGAATGTCTTGATTGTCAAATTCATGGGGTTTAGAGTCAAGGAGATAAATATCTGGGCACGTGCGTGAACGAGTTGTTAGATTAGCTTAATTGAAGTAGAAAGGCCCACCTTAAATGTGAGGGGCACCATCCCGTGTATACTCAAGGGGGAGGGTAATGTGATCTGAGCACCTGTATTCTTTTCCCTCTGCTTCCTTATTACAGCAGCCTTAAGCTCCCACTGCCAGGCATTCCTGGAACAATGAACTGACCCTTCAATCTGTGATCCAGAGTAAATGCTTCCTTCCTTAAGCTACTTCAGGCAGGTGTTTAGTGCAGTGACTAGGACAGCAAGTAGTAGGTGAAGATGAGGGCCATGAACCAATCACTAATATATCCATACACTGATTATGTGGAAAGAGAAAATAAAGAACCAACCACAGAGGTATGGGCTGCATCCTGGAGATCAACAAACAAAGCAGTTAGTTCAAAACTCAGGAACCAATAAAACTGTTGCAAACAGTGGATACCAAGATATGATCTTCAAGTGCCTTGTTTCTGCTCCTTCCTCCCTCTCTCTTTCCTCCTTTCTTTCTTCCTCCTTTCTCTCTTCCATTTCTTCTCTCCCTCCTTCTCTTCTTCCTTCTGTCTTCTTAATTTTCTCCTTACCTTTATTTTTTATCTTCCATCTGTTATTTAATAAGGAATTATTTTACTTAATTTGTGTGTGTGTGTGTGTGTGTGTGTGTGTGTGTATGTGTGTTTGTATGTAGATGTCCCCAGAAGTCAAAGGTGTCAGATTCTTCTAGAGCTGGGGGTGTAGGCAGCTGTGAACTACCTGATGTTGGTGCTTAGAACTGACTTTGGATTCCCTGGAAAAAAAAAACTTGATATGTTTTTAACTGCTGAGCCATCTCTCTAGCTCCTATTCTTCCCCAAACTCCCTCTCTCTCTTGCTGATACTGGGACACATAGTCTCAATAATTAAATAATTTAGGAATGGAAACTTGAGTACATTTTTATTATCATTTAAAAGAAAAACCCAAAGGAAGAAAACTGTAAATGTCAACAGCTTCCTGGAAGAGAACAATAGAGAGAACCCATTCTAAAAATCTTAGTTCTTTTAATAATTCAACAAAAGCAGTTTTCTCTGTGGCCTTCAATACCTCTGGAATGTAGATCTTCATAAATAGTTGTCCATGTACCTCTAAATTTGTTACATAGGACCTCAGCTGCTCTGGTATTTTCCCCTCCTTTAGGGGTGTTCCCCAGAAAAAGATCAAAGGGAAATCCTTCTTATCCTGGACCTGCTCAGCTGAGACTGGGGGAAACCATCACTGGTGCCAGAGTCTGACTAGGTTAAAAGCACAGCCAGAATGTAAGTTAAGTGATGGCTGTAGAGTCCTATGGTTGTGAATAAATTGAAGCAGGCCAAGACTCACTGAAACTAGTGCTAAAGGGCCAGGGACTCCCTGTCAGTTACATTTAACCTTTATAGAAATGGCTCTCTACTGTAATGGCCTTTTCATTTTAGTATAAAGGAAAAGTTCACATTTTATCATTTGATGGACACGCCCCATCATATTTTCTCTGCAGCACACACTTCTTGCTAATTTCTCATCCTTTGGGCCTCTACCCCAAGGATTGCTTTGATCAGCTAAGCAAACAGTCTCAAGGATATTGAGTTTCCCATCTCTTCCTAGTGGAATGATAAAGAGATAAGCAAAAACAATGACCACCGTTGAGGTCTCAGGAACAAGGTGGCAATTTTAGTATTAGATTTTCATTAAATGGTGCTAAAAGAAAAAAAAAAAAACGAGGAAAGAGAATAGACGTGGAAATGGCTACGGCTCAAAGAACGAAGCCTCTGGGAGCACTTTCCATGCGCTATCAATGTTAATGTAGTAGAACTGCTCCATCCTCTTAATTAGAACCATAACTCTTAACCTTTAGGTAAACTGTGTACTCAAGCGTGCCTGGGGATGAGAAATGAAATTAACTTTGCTCAAGGCATGAAACAACTCATGCATCAAAGGCCAGAGGCTCCTGATGGATGACCAGAGGTGGCCTTTATGTTTGCTGAAATCACACCATGTTGCAGGTGTGACCCATCTTGCTAACATGAAAATGCTGCATCTCAGGATCAAAGGTCTCATCTTCCAGCTGTGAAAGACATGCTATCTATAAGACACTAAGACATGAGTATCTGGTTGTGGCTATAAAAAAGTCTTCCATTCCCAGTGCAGAAGTGGGGAAGGAGGTAGTGTTGAGGAGTTCTTGGAGGCAGCACATAGCAAGCGGCTTCCAGTCAGCAAGGAGGGATGCTTTTCAGGTGTTTCTCAGTCAGCACTGGGAGGGTCTCAACTCAAGTTATAGAGAAGCATTCCAATCACCTACAGCCCCAGACCTGCTAGCTCCACTTCCTTGGGTTAATGTTCCCCAGTTCTAAAGATCTTTAAAGTGTTTCATAACATCTAAGGACATCTCTTAACCATCCAGTCATTTAAAAAACATTTTTGCTCATTTCTTCTCAGATGCTACCTTCTTATGATAAAATGTCTCTGCCAATCTATTTAACACATTCTGAAGTCTAAGTTATCCTTAGTAACCCAAACTTGCAAAATGTTAAGTGGACATTTCTAGAAACAAAGGACTCATGCATTTGCATCTGTAACTTGTTTTAAAAAGGAATGATCCTGTCTCAACTGGTCTCACTGGCAGGAGGATTTTTCCTTTGTCCAGACTACATTGGAGCAGGCCAAGAGTCATTTAGTAGACATAGTTGCTCATTTTTTATAATCTCTTGCTTATGCTAACTTATTGTACCTAGTTTACAAATTAAACTATGTCATGAGTATATATGTTAGG
Organism: Alexandromys fortis; assembly: GCF_014885135.2. Classification (NCBI taxonomy): domain Eukaryota; kingdom Metazoa; phylum Chordata; class Mammalia; order Rodentia; family Cricetidae; genus Alexandromys; species Alexandromys fortis. Next base: position 329,983 of record NW_026068053.1, on the reverse strand, counting down.
AAGAAAGCCTTTCATGTTAAGATTTGAACCTTATGTTTCAGGGTTTGGAATGTACCCCTGTGGATAATAAGGGGGTCTGCTTGAATCATAACATCTGGCCTGGTTTGCATTGCACCTTTGCCATAGCTCACACATAATTGTTAGGCATCTTTGAAATACTGAAGAGATCCATATAGACTCTGGAGCAAAGCAGACAGGCCACTGTGGGAGGTTCATTCTAGCTGAGAAGCACCTACAGTAGGAAACTTGCTGAATGCCCATGGCTATGGGCACTTTTCAATATGGCATATAGTGAGAAGACCCTCAATGGCCTCAGTTGTTGTCACTGTTTTCTTAGGGCAGGTTTCTGAGTATCAGAGGACATGTCTCTCAGGAATCCATACTATATTTTTTTGCAAATTCACAAGTATGAAAACGTGGACAAGATGCACAAGCAACACAGTTTTTCTAAGTGGTGTTAAGTATGATGCTTATATTAGTCAAATACTTACATAGTAGTTTTCTAATTTCTCTGTCTCTGTCTCTCTCTGTCGCTGTCTCTCTCTGTCTCTGTCTCTCTCTGTCTCTGTCTCTCTCTCTCTGTCTCTGTGTGTGTGTGTGTGTGTGTTCATGTGACAGAGCATCAGAGTGCTGAGCCATACACACATGTGGTAATGATACAAGAACAATGTGTGTCAGTCCTCGATTTAAACTTTTCTTGTGACAGCTCCCCTAGCTGCTATTCACACTGAATATGCCAGACTATTCGGTCCATGAGCCTCTGGAGAGTCCCTCAACTCCACCTAGTGTCATGCTGAAGGAACACTGAGTACAGAGGCACACTACTGATTCCAGCCTTATCTGAGTGCTGGAGAGCCAAATCTAGGTCCTCGCACTTGCACACACACACACACAAACGCACTTTAACCACAAAGCCATCTCCCCATCCCCTCAGTATCATCTTTAAGCTATATATCATCATATGCTTATGAAGACAGTTTTAGACATATGCATGTCAGAGCTATATGAACAATTATTAATATTTTTGAAAATTAGTTTTGCCTTTCTAAGAATGTAAATAATATTATTCAAATATGAACTTCTTATTTCTTATTGCAATTAACATGAATTAATAACAATAAAAGCAACAAATCAGATAACCTAAATAGTGATGCTAATCTTGACATGAATCAAATATATGATCTTACCTAAAATTAAAATTCAAGGTGTACATGCACATGCTGACATGGAGATCTACAAATAGATTCCCAGGATAAGAAATAACGTTTTATTCCCAGGAGACCTCATGCATTTTTAAGTGTGATTTACTTTTTTTAAATAATATAATTTGGGAGCTAGAGGTATAATCACTGGCTAAAAAATTCAAGACTCTGGTTAGTAAATCAGCAAGTAAAGGAAAGGAGGAGGGAGGGAGGGAGGGAGGAAGGGAGGGTGGGAGGCAGGAAGGGGAAGCAGCCTTCTATGGGAAGTATGGGGGAGCAATTCTGCACACCTCTTTTGCCTGCCATTGGTTTTTTCCTTCTGACTTTTCTAACCCTTTTGGGTTTTTGTGCATTCAATTGTCTGTCCATTTGCTTTTTCCAGGGGCAGGTGGACATTGTGATTATACATCAGGGATCTCAACTGTTCACCTTCTAGGCACATGGTAGCATTAACTTTTCTGGTTCTCTGGCAGGGGGTCAGAGACTTGGGTCTGAAGTGACATGTCCACTCCACACTGTGCTGAAGCATGTTTAAAGCATTCCAGTACTCTTTTCTCTGCTAAAGTGTGCTAGGTTAGCTTTGTCAATATGACAATCTATGCAGAAGAACTTTAGTTGAGGAACTACTTAGATCAGATTGATATGTGAGCATGTCTGTGGGGGGAGCGGTCCCTTGATTATTAATTTATTTAAGTTCTAGCATGTTATGGGAAGTACCATTCATTACTAGGCCAGTGGCACTGGGCCACATGAGAAAGCAAGCTAAGCATGAGCCTGTGAGAGAGTTAGCTAGCAGCATTCTGGTGTGGTTCCTGCCTCTGCTCCTGTCTTGATTCCTGCTGACTTCCCTTTCCAGGGTGATGGACTGGGACCTAGAAGTGTAAGTCAAATAAACACTTTCCTTGTTGAGTTGCTTGTGTTTTAAGTGTTTTCCAAGCAACAGAAATCAGCCAAGAACACAGGTAAGGAGAGCATTCAAAAGAAGAATTCTTCTGGCTGTATTCTTCTGGCTACTAAAGAAGAAATAGCCCCAACCCAAACAGTCCGTGGTGAAAGGTGTCTGTTCTACTTGACACAAGAACTGTGACATTAAGTCTTTAAGATATATTGAGTTATTTGTTATTTTAGGATATTGGGTTATCCTGTCTGTTTAAGGGATATTATTTATTATTTCTCAAACAAGTTTTCTATAATTCATACATAAATTTCATGTATAAGAAATATTTTTAGGCTCATGTGCATGAGTGCTTTTCTACCTGTACGCATGTAGCAGGATTTCTGAATTGCCAGACCCAAAATCATGACACAGAAACTTACAGTTCATTATGAAATCTTGGCCATAGCTTAAACTTGTTTCTATCTAGGTCTTTATTCTTGCCCAAGACCCCTCTGTGCCCATAAGACCCACCAAACCTCTTCTTGCCTAGATATTGGCAATTCAGTTCTTTATTAAACTTATTACAGTGATACAAAGTATAAAGGAATGTTCTGTAATGTACATATGTGCATTATATGCTTGTCTGGTGCCAACAGAGGTCTAAAGAGGGTATCAAACACTAAAAATGGAGTTACAGATAGTTGTTAGCCCTGTATAGGTGGTACTTGGAAATGAAGCAGGATCTTCTGGAAGACTAGACTATTCTTTTAACTATTGAGTCATCTCTCCAGACCCCAAGAAATGCTTTCTTCAAAGTTCATTTTGTGTCAGTTACCAAACTTGGTACTGGTCTTGAGAAATAAGTATGAATTTTGCTTCTTTTGAGAGCTCACCAAATTAAAAAAAATAACTATTATTAAAGGAATATTCATCTGTGACTATATCATCCTAAATATTCCTGATGCTATGAAAAAAGATATTTTCACTTCAAATTTATGTTCAGAAAAATTCATTCCATTGTGCCTCTTTGGTATCGTCACTACGGAGTTCTAGTTATCACCACATCCTTTAAACCACTATATTTCTTCATGCAGCTTATGATATACAGTGTCATTTACAACAGCTGTTCCCATTGTCGGGACCTTGTCTTCCCACTCCATAAATTCAGGGCCCTGAGAAAATGGTGCAAGGTTATTCTCCCCAGCATTTCTCCATATTGATAAGTTCAAATTTATTCAAAATGAAGACACAGAAAATTTGGCAGAGTTCCCTCCGTCTCTCCCTCCCTCCCTCCCTCCCTCCTTTCTTCCCTTCTTACCTCCCTCTCTCCCTCCCTCCCTTCTTATTTCTGGCACTTCTAATTGCTCCTAGTCCTGCTCCTTATCTTTCTGCTCCTCCTCATGCTCCTCCATCTGTTCTTCTTTTTCCTCATCTGCCCTCTTTCTCCTGCCAGTGACAAATTTCTGGAAGGACTTAGTTCCCTAGAGTATCTGAGAGAACAATTACTAAGATAGATTCTGTCTTCTTCCTGGTGCCTCTTTCTCTGTTTCTCCCCCTCCTTTTCTTCCTCCTCAAGCCTTTCCTCTTCCTTTCCTCTTGATGGTCCTTTCCTTTACTCCTCTTCCCTTCCTCTTTCTATTCTCTCTCATTTCTTGCTTTTAGATATTCCCTTGTTATTTTACCAGGTGATTTCTGCAGTAGTTTCCCTATTCTGACACATGACACTTTCATGATCCTTATGAAAAATTCCTGCTTAACCCACAATGATTGTAACAGTATCAGCATCTTCATGTCTACTTTTCTCCATTCTGTTCTCCCTTTGTCAGTGAGGTATTTCCAAAAAGAATTGGTCTCCTCATCTCTGGGGATCTTCCAAACCATTACCCAGATAGACCTTGAGTGAGTTCTGACTGTGCCTGTGTATTAAGGCGAAACTCTCTCTGTGTTTGACTCAGCTCAGGAGACTACAGAAACACTGGCATCTGGTGGCTGCTGACTTGTGGGACTCACGTCAGGATTGTTTTTGTCTGGCAGTGAGAGTGGAGTTGATTTCCCAGTTACAGAGAAGGTTATGTGAACTTCAGTTTGCTCATGGCAATAACCTGCACCTTATGGGACTGTAGGGAATGGCTGAGATGTTATGTTAGTATAATGAGTCTATATGAGGAACTGAATCTATGTATCACTAAGAACTTGTTTTATGCAATTATGTAGATAAGGAATCTTCAATCATATATATATATAGTAGAACTTTATATATATTAGAACTATCCCAAGAAACAAAGGCATTTGGGTACAGTACATTATCTAATCTCCTTGTCTCTTTCGCTGCCTTAACTGCTGTATCTCCATTTCCTATTTACATAGCTAAACCCATAGTGTCATACTCGGTGGCTCCTGTGAGAATGCAGTCCTGGGTATGGGGAATGCAGGTGCCTGCACATCCACATTTTGTAGTCATATATGGGTGCAGGCATACACACCTTACTGTAATGTTTGGCCAAGCTCAGGCAAATGAGATCTTTGGCAGCACTGATGGGCTGCTAGGATGATAGTGGTTAGTGTATTGGTAAGCTCTTGTGTGATATTTTGATTGTGTTCTGACAAATCGAGCTAGCTTGGAGCCAGAAGGTGGAGTTAACCTCTTGTCAACCAAACTTAACCACAGAGTGTTTGGAAGACTGAGGACAAATAGGCAAGAAAGTAGGAAGTTGGGGTGGGAGGGATCTGACTCACTGGTTGGAAGATGAAATGGAGCAGGTAGGAAGGACTGGTGGCCTCTCTTCTCTGATCTTTCAGGTTCTTACCCCAATATCTGACTACTGGTTTTTTATTGATAAAGAATAATTAGAGTAACACTTCAAATGCTTCCTTTCTCTTGCTGGCCATTCATGTGCACTTGGCTGCAAGTAGTCTAGACCCTTCTTATTTATTGATTTTTATTGAGCTCTACATTTTTCTCTGCTCCTGTTCCCGATTCTCCCCTCCCACCTCCAACCTTCCCTCTAAGGTCCCCATGCTCCCAATTTACTCAGGAGAACTTGTCTTTTTCTACTTTCCATCTAGTGTCCTCATTGTTGTCTAAGTTCTCTGGGATTGTGATTTGTAGGCTGGTTTTCTTTGCTTTATGTTTAAAAACCACTTATGAGTGAGTACATTTGATAATTGTCTTTATGTGTTTGGGTTACCTGACTCAAAATAATGTTTTCCAGCTCTTTCCATTTTACTGCAAAATTCAAGATGTTGTCTTTTTTTTTTCTGCTGTGTAGTACTTCATTGTGTAAATGTACCACATTTTCCTTATCCTTTCTTCAGCTGAAGGGCATTTAGGTTTTTTCCAGGTTCTGGCTATGACAAACAATGTTGCTATGAACATAGTTAAGCACATGTCCTTGTGGGACAATTGAGCATCATTTGGATACATACCCAAAGGTGGTATTACTGGGTCTTGAGGAAGGTTGTTTACTAATTTTGTGAAAAATTGCCACTGACATCCAAAGGGGCTGGACCAGATTGCATTCCCATCAGCAGTGCAGGAGTGCTCCCTTTACCCCACAACCTCTCCATTATAAGTTATTATCAGTGTTTTTGATCTTTGCCATTCTTATAGGTGTACGATGGAATCTCAGAGTTGTTGTGATTTGCATTTCTCTGATGACTAAGGATGATGAAGATTTCCTTAAGTGTCTTTCAGCCATTTGAGATTTCCCCGTTGAGAGTTCTCTGTTTAGGTCTAAACTCCATTTTTTATTGGATTATGTATTCTTTTGATGATCAATTTCTTGAGTTCTTTTATATTTTGGAGATCAGATCTCTGTCTGAAGTGGGGTTTGTAAAGATCTTTTCCCATTCTGTAGACCTTTCTTAAGATTACCCTCCCCTTTTCAGGATGAAACACTCTGATATACTTGATTGCAAGCCATTCTTGGTTCAGTGAATGTCTCCAACACGTATGGATTGCAGCTAAGAACATCTGCCCTCTGAGCCCACCACAGCTCATAAAGCTCAGGAATAGCCTGCATTGCAGAGAGACCAGTCCCCCCTCCTCATTCTCACTAGTTAAGTGTTCTTATACTGTTGACCTTTCACTCCAAGCTCCTGCATCGTTGTACCATTGGAGAGGTGCTGGGGAGATTCTATCAGTGATGCTATCTCTGATGTCATGTCTCCCTCACACCTCTGATTCTAACCTCAGGTCTTCACAGGGCCTGTTGAATGACTGCCCAGCCCCACACATATCTCAATATCTCTATGCTTAGTGAAAAATCTCCTCCCCTCCTTTCAAATGGAATTAAAATGCTTCCCCTCCCTTAAAACTGTCATTTGGTCATTTTTATGTTTTTGTCATTCCACTTTTCCTTGGGGCTTAGCATCATTTTGGACCTGCTCTGGCCCTATCTATGCACATGCAACACAGAGTGGACTGTGCTTGACAACATTTATGCTCCATTCTGGCAAATAATCTGCCTGAAGAAGTGTTAAGACAGCATATGAACCATGTTGTCCCAGGGGTACTCTTTACTGTCCTCAGATTCCCACTGAGAGAGAACAGAGAGGCATGAACGTATGCACTGCAGTAGGGAAGGCAGCAGACGTGAGTTTAAAGTTGACTGAGGCAAAGACAAAGAAAAGCACCTGTAATGTTATGATGCCATTAATAAAAAAATCACAGATTTTGTGAGGATGGCAGGACAGGGGACAAGGCGAGACTGTACATAATGAGAGTACCAGGCTGGAACAGTACAAATGTACTGGAAAATCTAAACAGAAAGATCCTCAGGGTATCAGAATGATACCACAGGATATCCTCAGATAGAAGGTATTTTTGCAACTGCAGCCATCGCAGGTGCCAAGAAACCACTGCAGCTACAGCCTAAAGGGATCAGAGTACATCTCCAGCTGGCAGTAGATCCTGGCTTTGGCCATGTCATGTTGGTTTTGTGAATGTGTGAGATGGAAGATTGGGGCTTGTACTGAGGTTCTAGGGAGCCACTGAGGCCAGGTTATGTGTACCAGGCCAGAGTCACAATGAGGAATTATAGAGATTTAACTTCTAGCCAGAGTCTTGCTTTGGTCCCATGACTTCTTTGTTGAACTTCATACCCCATTTCTGTAATAGGAATATTTACTCTACATAAACATCTGTTTATGTTTTGGTTTTCAGTTTATTTTACAAAGCTTCAAAGTTACTAGGGCGAGTAGTATAGCTTTTGAATAGGGTTACAGATACCAAGATGTTGGAGATTATAAGAGATTGACTACTGAACATTTTGATATGAGATGAACATGAGGTCTACCCTTGTTTTCAGACCAGGGGTAGAATGTGATAATCTAAATTAATCTTTATGTAGCAAATTGATATGGAGTAAATTTATTTTTTGCTTTTTTATTATTTAGGAGGAATTATTTTGGAAAATAAAGTTATTTTCTTTCATACAATATATTCTGATCATGGTTTCCCCTCCCTAATTTCCTTCCAGATCATCCCTGCCTCTCCATCAAAAAGAACAAAAAGCTTTCTTTTTCCATGTATTAAGAGAAAAGACAGAACAATAGAAACAACAAAGAAACAATAACAGAGCAAAATGAACAAACTAACAAACAGAAAATCAAAAAGAAAGAGCACAAGAAACGTGGGTGTACACACACACATCACACACAGGCACACACACAAACACACACAGACACACACACACACATAGATGCACATAAACACACATACACTCAAACACACACATAAACACACAAACACACACAGCAAAATCACAAAATCCAAAGCAGTAATATACAAGCAAAAGGCCAATATGATGTAAAAGAAAAAATATCCCCAATACCGTTGAGTTCATTTTGTGTCAACATCTGCTAGTGGGAATGGAAGTGCCCTTAAGTATGGTTTGTATACGCAGTGAGACTCCTTTGGAGAAAGTAGCATCACTGGATGATAAGAGATACATAGTTGGAGCATTGTCTCCCTTCTTATTTAGTGATTCCATTTAGATTCTTTCATAAATGTGCATATTTTAGATTCTGCTAGAGAACATTAATTCTCTAGTAGATTTCCAAATGATCTTTCAAACGGCCCTTAGTGTTAACAGTTCCTCCCCACAGTCCTCCCTTAATCTCCTTCTAAATTTGTGGTTGTTAATTATGATTGGCAATTGACTGGGTTAGGAAATGCCAAGAGCATTAGTGAGGGACACTTTTGGGTGTGCTTGTGAGAGAATTTCCAGATTGAGTTAACTGAGAGGTGAAGATTCACTATGAGTGTCTGATGCCATCACATGAATTGCTGTCTTAGACTAAAGAAAAGAGACCAGAAGAAAACCAGTAGAGTGCTGGCATTCTCCTCCCTCGGGTCCTAGGTCTGTGAATATGGGAGCAGACATATAGTAGCCTTATGCTCCTTTCCCACGGCAAGTTTTACTGGTTCATTATGTCAAACCATGAGCCTTCTTTCATTCAATTGCTTCTGATCAAGTGTTCAGCTGCAATGACAATAGTGACTAACAGAATAAAAAAATATTTTCCTTGAATGTATTTTTAGTAGTAATTATTAATTATGTTGTGGTGTTTGGAATTGAACTCAGGGCCACATATAAGCTAGACAAATGTTTTACCACTAAACTGTATTTTCTCTATTTTTCTAACTAATCTTGACCTGTCACAGCAGTAGATCCATACTTTTCCTGTCAGTAAGTATTAGTATATGGAGAGTGTTTTCTGAAGAGGTAAGTGACATGAAAACCGAAAAAGGATTGCTAGTACATAAATCCACAGCGGTGTGTCATTGGCTGTAGGATACCAAAAAATAATTTTTTGGGCTGTGTTTTCCCAGCACTTTCAGTTCTTTACTCTGGCAAGAAAGCACTAAATGCTGATGTGCATTTCCACTCAGATTGTTTGGTTAGTGTAGAGACATGAGAGCCATGGTAGAAAAGACACTAGGGGAACATGAAATACAACCTCTGGTGCTAAAGAGGAGGAACTCAAGGGCTGTAAAATGTAAGTAACTTGTTCAAGGTCACAGAGAGTCAATGACAGAGCCTCCCAGGTCAGCAGTTTCTATTCTGTGATGCGGCTGTCAACCTGTAAGGATCCTGGCTGCAAGCTCAACCACATGCACTTGGTCTGTCCCTGCTCTCTTCTACATCACATATCGACAGTAACTGAAACTTAGTGCTGGGGAAGGAACATTTTATTAAGCCAACAACTATGTAGTAGGTCTCTCTCATATCCAAGTACAATTGCAGGTGTAAGATTTGGGGGTAAACCATGAGGTAACACAGACCTCTTTTTCCTCAATATCTATTAAGTAGGGCAGAAAAACATCAATAAATAAATGGGAAAAATGTCTGCAATGGTATCTCCACAAACTATATACACTTGGGATAAAGCAGTAAGAGCAACAGGATAGACTTTCTGGTTTATGTAAAATTCAAGATAATGACTAAAGAGATCCAAGTACAGAAACAGGAATGGAACTTGTAAGAAGAGTGAACTTACTACACTGGCTTAAGAAGCAAACCAACCTTAGCAAGGGACAAAGAATGAATGAATTTAGATGATTAAAAGAAGTCAGAAGGGTACCTACACTTACCTCTAAAATGATCAAGAAAACATCTTAGAATATTGGACAACCATGTCTATATGTAAACCAAAGTTTAGGTGGCTTGTATGCCATCAGACCAAGAAGAGTTAAACTCCAAAGCTGAACTCTCTCAGAAAAAGAGAAAGGGGTCATGAGACGCCTCACAGTTTGCTGATGGAGAGCGTCTTCCCTGTGTTCACTGGGTAATGTGACGAACATGCTGGATAACAAGAAACTGAAACACCTTGATTATCTACCTCAAGGTGTAGCATGTATCCCATTAAATATTACCAAGGCACAAAAGCTGAGATATAATAAGCAGGACTGAGGATATGGCTCTATTAATAAAATGGTTCTTTAGAATGAACAAAATCCTGGTTTCAGTACATCAATGAGCTGACGCACCCCTGAATGCCAGCATGGCGGAGGGAGAGTAGGAAGGTCAGAAGATCAACTATCCTCAGGTACTTGGCACACTTCAGGCCAGGCTGGGATATATGAAGCAATATCTCCAAATAACAACAACCCCCAGAAGCCATGTTATAAGCTTATGTAGGTGACACAAGCTACTAACATCAGGTTTTATGATTCCAAATTTCATGTTCATTTCCTGCTACTATCCCTGCATTTTAGGATTGGAAAATTGGGTATTTTTACTCATAGGCATATTTGAGATTTAGTAAGTAAACACATTTTGTTACAGAAGCAGGGGAAATTCAGATAATACCTTGCAGAGCATTTGGGTTTGAGTGCTTGTTCAATAATAACCATTGATCATTGAAATAATTAGTGATCAAAAAAGCAACTTAATTATGGCTAGGTACATTTCTGTCACACTTCTATAGGTATTAGCTTCCCATTAACTATGCATCTATGTCTTTGGCTTAAAATAGGTGGATATCATTTTTACTAATTCACTCACTTCTATTCTGACTTTCTTCCTCGAGTGAAATATCAAGCGTCTATTCTTAGAGAAATATTATGGGGAGAGGTTTTCATGCACAGTGAGATGCATTGATTAGATTCATGCTTAATCTCTATGTTTATTTTTAAATTATATTAAATTGTATGTGTGTGTGGAGAGAGAGAAAGAGAGAGAGAGAGAGAGAGAGAGAGAGAGAGAGAGACTCCATATGGAGAACTTACGGGAATCAGTATCCCTTTCCTATTATGGGTACCTGGGATACAAATCAGTATGCCAGGCATGTCAGCTATTGCTTTTGCTTGCTGAGCCATCTGGCTGGTCCAAGTCACTATGTTTGAAGACTTGTGACAAAATCCTATAAACTTCTTCTTTTCAGGTCTTTTACAAAGATATATGAGTGGTCACACTGAGTTAAATACCACAAGAAAATATGAAGACTTCTATATACAAGTGAGCTTAAAGATCTATTTTGGTATAGTAAGTATGAATTATGAGTATGTACTATCATTTCCTGGTATATATGGTACAGCGTGTGCTGGTGTGTGTATAAGTAGTACAGAGTCAACACTGGGCATTCCTGGGGAGTTGTTTCCAAGACAACAGTCATCAAAACTGTTGACTATTCCAGATCCTTCTACACAATGGCATAGTATTTAGAATATTTTCATAGAATCTATGCACATCCTGTCATCTACTTTAAACCACTAGTTAAAATTCTGTGTTTTGGAAGATAACAACAAACGAATGTGTTTGTGAGGTTTCATGTGAGTAAACGCTTGTGTGGAGGGCATACATGTACACAAGTGTGCAAATGTACATTGTGTTTGGAGGCCAGGAAATAACCTTAGGTGTTGTTCCTCAAGAGTTCTCTACCATGTACCTTGAGACAATCCCCAGTCCCTGTTGAAATCAGTAAATAACCTTTGTCAGTTAGCCTCAAGGTCCAACCTGTCTTCATCTCTTCCAGGCTTCTTATGTGCACAGTGGGGATTGAATTCAGGTTCTTATGATTGTATGGCAAGTACTTTACTGACTGAGTCACCTAGTGATGCATTTTTTCCAGTATTTTCAACCTGCATTTGGTTGAATCAGAAGATAGAGAAACCCTATAAATAAGGATTATAATATAAATTTGCATGTATTATATTTACATTTTGTTAAGCTATAGATCATAGATACAGTGTTTAAATAATATACTATATAGTGTGTGTGTTTATATCTATTTAGTTGCATGTTCACTAAACTATGAAAGATGAAGGTAAAGGGCAATTGAGGATGTGATAATTCTCTCTCAGAGAACACATTTTTTCCCTTTAAATTCCACTGGAACGTGACTAGATTAGGCAATTCTCTGTGGATCCAAACTCCTGAAAGCCAATAGTGTACAGTGCTGAGTGTACCTCCAGCTCCTAGGAAGGAGACAGAGGTGGAGTGTAAAGTAAGCTTTCATGGGAGAGTGCTAAATTCAGTTATCTAGGCTCCTGTCCAGAGTTAGAACTCCTGCATGATGCAGAGGTGTAAGAGTGGCTCAAACTCAGCCAGGGCAGGCTGTACCCTAACCCAGAGGCACATGGCTGCTGCATCCAGTAGTAAGCAGTGAAAGGGGCTGCCTAGCATAGGAGCCTGGCTACTTCCCTGCTCTGAAAAGCTGTTCTGTAGTGATGCCTTAGCTTTGCACAAAGTTGTGGCAAGAAGAAGCAAACGAAGTGGGAAATTTGCAAATGCACTAAAGTTACAGGGCCTATGTCCTGTAACTTTGGGGTTTCTAGGACACAGCTTCAGTTATAGAGAAAGATTTCACATCACTAGGATGTCAGATATGAGTAGATCTGCAGGAAAATTGCAGAGGAATACTCAGAAAATGAGAGCGTCTTGGCTTACTCACCAATTGAATAAATGAAACACAGTGGTACACTGTAGTTGGGCACTAATGTCTTTCTAGAGGAAAAGGGTAAGAAGGTGCAGCATCACGACATAGAAGAGAGGACTCCAGTGATAGGGATACAGCAGACTCTTTAATTTAGCAATGGGGATTAAACTTATATCCATTCCCAGCACTCAGGCGTTCCTATTCATTGACATGGTGTTTTTGCCCGTCATTAACTAGGCATGTTCAGGAACTCTAACAGTGCTATAGTGACTCTAGGTTGACTCCTCTAAGTCGGGTAGACCTTAACTTTCTATAATACACTATGCATAGTCTCCATTTGCCTGTCTCCTCTCTGTCCTCACTGTTACTGAGTGAAGATAACCAAGCAAGTTCCAGAGCATGGAGAGAGAACTAAGGAATTGCTGTGGTGAACCACAGTCCATATCCCAAGATGCTAAGTGGTACAGTTGTTGGGTATTTCCCAGAAATCTGCACAGACACTAACAGCTATGTGACCCTGGTTGCGCTTCTCTCTCCCCCTTTATTTTTCTACACTAAGGAAATCTATACTAAAGCATTCTTTCTGGAAATACCTATTTTCTTAGATTTGTGGAGCTTTCTATACTAACAGTAGTGTGTTTAAATTCAGGAGAGCTCCATGTAAGGCATAGCTTAGCCCTTCTCAGCTTTTCAGCATTAATCAAGTTATGTGGGAATAATAAATGTTTCTGTGAAGGTCTTGGGCTTGGTTTAGAGAGAATGTGAATCTGACTATCACACATAGCCTCAGTCATAAGAAACCTTGGTCAACAGTAGCCCTTTGGGTGTTTTCTTCATTTCTCTCTGCTTTCCTTCTTTGCTTCCTTCTTACATTATCCATGAAAAAAAAACAAAACAATGAAAATGCTATGGCGAGAAGACTTCTTCCACACCTTCTGCCAACTTCAGTCCATCTTCAGATGCTATTTGCACCGTTTTCTAGTTTTTATTAATCATGACATCTGACCATCATACAATCTATGAAGTAAGGTATTCTCTCTCTTTCTCCCTCCCTCTCTCTTTTATGTGCATGCATAATTGCTACTTCCCGCAGAATTTACTTACAACTTTCTTTTGTGATGTTTTTCAATCATAAAATTACCAACACTGAAATGAGAAGTTAAAGTTAATATCCATTCCTTAGAAATGGGCATACAGTTCCTCTGTATTGTCAGTGGTATAAATTGGCCCCACTTTGATACACAGCAGAAGTCACAGTGGCAAAAATTCTTGAAAATACGCACACTTTTTGTCCTGGCGATGGTACATCAAGGTATTTATCTTAAATATATATTCTGTTATGTTCACAAGGATCCATGTACAAAAATGTTCTTGTAGCCCCATCTAAAACATATCTGAATGTACACGTCAAATGGAGACTGTTTATCTGAAATACCTGTATAGGATGATACTATGGTAAAAATCAGTTATTGGTAAGATTATGTTGTCTTATTAAATATGTTATAAAATTTATGTATCTACTTAGTGTTTGTATGTACTCTTGTGCACACAGGAGCCCTAGAGAATTTTTGTAAAGGCCAGAGGATAACTTGTGGGCATTTATTATTTCCTGCTTCCATATGTATCCTGGAAATTGAACTCGGATTTTCAGGTTTGGCAGTAAATCACTGTACCTGCAAGGGATCTCAGCAAACTTATTTGTTCTTCCCTTTGTGGGTCTGATGTACAGGAAAAATAAGTCCATAATAGGACTGGGAATTCTTTCTTAATCTACTTTGCAATTAGATAATAATGGAAACCTACCCCTACCTACAACTGCAAAAAAAATATAATCACACACACACACACACACACACACACACACACACACACATGGAGGGAATTAAACTACAGTCATCTTATAGTGGGACAATGATATTTCTATTGTACACCATAATCTTGCAGATAAAAAGCTCAATTTCAAAAAATACTTTCTTCTTTTGAACTTGTTGGCCAGTAAAGCTCTATAAATACACAAATGGCACAGACTATTGCCAATCCAATTGGCTATCTTTTAGAAACTGATAGTAAGGCCCTATTGGATAAGAATAAATATCATCTGTCTAACCATCTGTGCACCTTGGAAGATTCAATACCAGTTGATCTGGTAAGACCGGCCCACTGCTACTCTAGCAGGAAGAACACCATGCAAGTAACCAACCACATTTTGGTGGATGTAAGTCCCTTGCCACAGGATCAAATCCATGCCTGGGAGCATTGTTGGGTAGTGGTCATGTGTCCTAGGAGAGAGCCTACATATATAATTAAAAACAATCTTTTCTCTTTTTACATGCCAAATCAAGTTCCCATTCCTTTCTTTTCTTCCTCTCCCCCTACCTTCCTCCCATCCCAGCCCCCATCAATTCCTCATAGAGGGCAAGGAGTCAACAAAATCTACCACATTGTTTTAAGATAAGACCAAAGCCCTCTCCACTATATCTAAGCAATCAAAGTATCCACCCAAAGAATTGATCTCCAAAAAGCCAGAACAAAGCAGTGGTAATAAATCTTCATCTTAGTGCCAGTGGCTCTACAGTCTGCCCTAGCCATACAACTGTCACCCACATTCAGAGGGCGTAGTTTGGTCTTATTCTGCTTGCCTCACTGCCAGGTCATAGTTGGTGGGCTCCCATTAGCTTAGGTAAACTGTTTCAGTAGGTATTTTCATCATGGTATTGATCTCTTTGATCATATTCTCACTCCTCCCACTTTTCAACTGGACCTTGGGATTTCAGCCCACTGCTCTACTGTCTATCTTTGCATCTAAGAGCCTTCTACTATTATTTTGCTACATGTACACAGTATTAAACTGTCTCCTGATGACTTCTTATTCCCATGGATTAATTCATCTCACAACCCCATTCAGAAAATCTTTTATTTTTAGGAATTGATGATTAACATAGACTCTCTACTAGCCAAGGTCATAGAATTCATGTCTGGGCAATATGCAGTTTTAAATGGAACATCTGTATCACAGGCCCTCCTCCAAAGGTTCAGAGATTACTACTATAGGAGAGGAAGACTGTAATATTCAAATTTAGCGAGTGAATAAAATGAAACAGTGTCCTCTGGATACCACGGAACAGCTGAAAATATGAACTCAGAGGTTATGACAGCATGCACGATAGCTGTGCAATCTAAAGCCAGACAAAAGTACCAGCATAAAGAAGGGAGGTAGGCATGAAGTTCTCACCCTAGTTGAGGAACTATTGGCAACTGGTACTGGCTGAAGAAAGAGTCAGTTTTCTCATAAGGTGTAACCCCTGAGAAGTCAACCATTTTGCAGTAGAAGGCCACAGCACCGTGAATATATGGGTAGAATGAGTTGAACTAGATGGGTACTAAAAAATTGAAACAAAGTTGGATGGGTACTGGGTGTGCATCTGGAGGGAATAGGAGGAGAGGGGGTAGACATGGGAAAAACTCATTGCATAGATTTTTTAATGAACAAATAATAGAAAGGAAATTCCCTTCAGCTTCTTCCTCATCATAGCATCCACTGTGCTCCTTTTTTATTGAGAAGCAAACTGGGAGCAGAGACACTGGTTAGTGGATGCCTGAGACAGATAGAGTACATTCTAAATTTCAGACTGCTTGTCTTTCTTTTATCCTATCATCCTAATGAATTTAAATTTTTATGTAAATTTAACGGGTGGTGAAGTTGAACTGTAGAAAGTAAGCAAGCTGGCACTAGTCAGGTAAGAACTAGATTGAGACATCACTTCCAGTCTGATCCCCCTCCCAAATCTAGTCTCTTCCTATACAAACCTAAACTCAAAGAACTTAAGACAATCTAGTTAAGAAGACAATGCATGCACACAAAGGAATAATAGGAACTGGAGAGTTAACTGGCTCAGCAGCAAACGTGCCCCAGTCTGATAGAGGTGATGAGTGCTATACACCCACATAGGGTAGCTCACCACAGCCTATAATTAACTGATGACAGGTTTATTAAGATAACTTCCAAGGGCACTATGGTCATGTGTGCACAGCACACACCCCCCCACCACATGTGCATGCATGCATACACAGATAAATAAATAAAGGAGATGACATAACCTAAGTGACATGACTGTCAGTCCTTGAGGAAAGACCCAAAGTAAGACTGGGAAAACTTCTATTTTTTTCACCTGAACACGAACATTGGAAAAGGACAAGAAAAATTAAAAGACAGGAGGGCAGTTCCTCGAGCCAGTCATCCTGAGAAGAGCTTAGGTGGTATGAGTTCATCCTAATCATCAGGGGACAGAGACCTACTCACAGAGACAGATAGTGAACCAAGTCTGTCGATGTGTGGGGAATGGAATGCAAGGAAAGGAACACAGAGAGGCAGCACTGATCTTATCAGCCTGACAAGCATGGCTGAATCCAGAAAGCAGTTCTGGAATTGATTTCACAGTGATGATCCTGAGTCATCAAAATAAGGGTCCCATTTTCTGTTCTGAATTCTGTGTTTAAGAAGGCAAGGAGGCATGTAATCCATTGGAAAAAGATTTCCATTTCAAATAGTTAAAATTTCTTTGAAAATATTTTCAGCGTTTAAAGGGATAAGTGACAGTTATCTGGAAAATTCACTTAGGTGGAACGGTATCTTCCCTTGAAGATTCTAGATTCGTCAGGCAGTGCGGTGTACTTAGTCAGGTGTCTCCCACCCATGCGTTACTGACATTTCTGTCTCTATTGTACCCCAGCCACTCTAAACATGCAAACACTAGCCACTGGATACTAAACTTCATGACAGGATGCGATACTCTACCTTGGACACCCGATACCCTTGTGGCCTTGAAAATGAATTAATGTTGGTGCTAATGAATGACTCCATATGCGCTGAGTGGCACATACCTTCCATCTCAACACTCAAGAAGAAGATAGATGTAGATTTCTATGAGTCCGGGTCTAATCTGTTCTATATACAGTGTTCTGTGCCAGCAACGGTAACATAGACTCTAGTATGTAAAACCGTCTATGCATTTTATGAAAAGGGAAATGGAAAAGCCTAGCTGAATGTCACTATTACCCTTTCTGCCTCCTGGTCCTCTAGGAGATGAGCAGGCATTTGTTCCATGCTCCTGTTACCCTCGGCCGTCCTTCTGTTACCACCATGCCTTCCCTGGCATGCTGGGCTTTAAACTATGAACAAAGGCAATCTCTCTTCTGGATACTTTGTTCAGTGTTACATCTCAATAGCAAGAGAGATAACTAGATTCACACATAATAACCAAATCATTCATTCACCATAAAAACAACAGAACTGGATGAACATAAAAGGAGTTAGCCATTGTGGTTTTTTTTTTTTTATCTTCTGAAATGAAGCCTCAGGGCTAGGGACGTCTCCCTTGGTAAAGTGAATTTCAAACATGCACAACAGCCCTGAACTTGAAGGCCAGTATTGCAGGGAAGAAAGCAAACACACTTCTGTATTCTCAGCACTCCAGAGGTGAAAGCAGGTTGACTAAAAATTTAAGGTATTTTCAGCTACATAGCAAGTTAAACGGAAATGAATGCTACTTGATAAACCCCATTTTAATTGCTGCTTAATTCATTAAAATAAAAATTAGTTTTTTCCCCAGCAATTTTGTCTACTTCCCTTAGCCAAGAGAATAACTGTGTCTTTTTCTTGGGTTCACCTTCTTATTTAGCTTCTTTAGGTTCACCAGGTATACACTCCATGACCTTTATTTATGGTTAGAAACCAATTATGCGTGGGTACATCCCATGTTCATCTTTTTGGGTCTGGGTTANGGGGTGGGGATAAGGGGGGACAGGGAGAGAAAAGTAAGAAGGGGAGGATTGGGGGAACTTGGGGAAACATGAAGATTGGGATAAAGGAAGGTTGGATAGGGGAGCAGGGAAGCACATATCTTAGTTGAAAGAGCCACCTTAGTGTTGGCAAGAGACTTGAACCTTGAGTGGCTCCCAGGAGCCCAAGGCGATGTCCCCAGTTAATCCCTTGGGAAGCTGAGGATAGGGAACCTGAACTGGCCCTATCCTATAGCAATACTGACGAATATCTTTCATATCACCATAGAACCTTCATCTGGTGATGGATGGAGATAGAGACAGAGACCCACACTGGAGCAGTAAAAAAAATAAAAATTAGTTTTCATATCTACTAAAATCTCTCTTCTTCAAGCAACAGAAATTTTGCGAACACAGAGTAGTCTCTGCCTGTCTTGCTGGCCTTATTGCTCAGTGCTTACTCCTTAGATATCCATTATTTTAGACATAACTTTTGTGTGTATGAACTGGGATACTTGATACCTCTGATGCCATCTTTCCTCTCCAACAGTGTTCAATTATCATCCTTTCCGTATCAAGCTCAAATGCCCTGTCTTCAAATGCATTTCTGACAACAATCTCCTCATCTCCTCAGCTGATGAGGGTGGGTATTATTACTATGACATCCTGAAGATGTAGAGATAAGTACAGACTCAACAGACATCCCTCAATGTCAAAGCCAAGATTGTGATCTTCTTTGAGTCACATCTTCTCCTGAAGCAGAACGAACAAATACGTTGCAGTCATTTCCTTGTCAAATACCCCTCTCTTTGGATGTCTTAGCTAGTACTTCTATTGTCATAAAACACCAATGATGAAAGAACTTGGGAAGGAAAGCTTAACGATTCTCAAGTGACACTCCATCACTGAGAGAAGTCAGGGCAGGAACCGGGAAACATGAACTGAAGGTTTGCTCCCTCCTGGCATTGTCAGGTTTATTTTTATTTATTGTTTTTCTTATATATCCCAGGACTATGTGCCCAGAGGTAGTACTATCCATAATTGCCTTGGCCCTACCATATCACTCACTAAGAGAATTATCATTTGAAGACATTTTTAAAATTGAGATTTGCACTTTTTCAACAACCCTAGCTTGTGCCAGGAAAAACATAGAGTATTGCCATGTGGGTTTCAGAGTACCGTAAAGAAGGGCAGAACCTTACCTGGTGTGTTAAGAAGGCGAGATCTCCTGCAGTGATATACCACCTCCTGTTCACAGTGCTCTGAGCCGTCAATAAGGGCCTCCAGCTGCTCCATACTGGCACCATAGTTTAAGGTCATGGAATAGGGCTTCTCAGGGTTGGAACCCTGTACCCGAGTCAGCTCTGTGCTGTTGTGCTGAACTGTTATCCAGATCTTGTCCTCTGCATAGACAACAATGTGAAGCAGGAGAAGTAAGAATGGAAGTTCAGAGAAAATGACATAAACAGTGGGTTACTCAAGGTACGATGAAATCTCCCCTGAAGCCTCTATACAAACAATGGTATCAAGGCATTCTATACTTTAAAGAAAGAGTCAAGAATTTTGGTTCTTATAGGGCTCTACCTCAAGTTAATATGGGGGCAAATAGTATTAGGGGTTATGTTTATGAGTCTTTATTCCATGGGCTTTACACTATATATTTAATGCAAATTATTCATTTAAAATTGACCAATACAATCTCTCTCCTTATCCCTAGGAAGACTGTTCAAAGACATTCTAAAGTATATCAAAGTCTACAAGTGCTCAGCTTTCTCACAGAAAATAGCATAGTCATATACCTACCATATACTCTAAATCATCCCAATGTTGCTTTTGATACCTGATAAAAGATAAATGCTGTGTAAACAGTAGTTATACTACATTGTATAGGAAATTTTGATAGGGGCAAAATATCTACGTAAGTTCAGAATAAACACGATATCAGGGGTAATTCCTTAAAGAACAATTAAATAGGTTGAAAACAATAACAACTATATATCATAAGCATATTTAAAACAACCCATCATTATCAGAGATGAAACAATGCTGTGTGGGCATAAGGACCTGAAAATTAAGCCTTGAAGTAACATTTTAAAAACCACTGGGGATAGCGACACAAGCTTGTAATTATAGTGCTAGTCGAGGACAGAGAGAAGATGACCCCTTGGTCTTATTGAATAGACAGCCTAGCCTCGTTAGAGAGCCTCAGGCCAATGAGAGTTTTTCTTAGGAACAAAAACAGGTTGGGAAAATGGCTCAGTTAAGAGAGTATACTGCTTTTACAGAAAATCCACATTAGTTATCTACAACTATCTCTGATGCATCTTAGGAGGGTCCAGTGCTCTCTTCTGGTTTCCACAGGCGTTTGCACCCACATGCACAGTTACCAGCCCCACTCCAAGCATAAATACACACATTCTTTTAATCTCCAATGGAAAAATCAGATGAATAACATCTATGGGATGACACCTGAGGTTCCCCCTGGCTTCTGAATATGTACAAACACACACATACATGCACAAACATGTATGATGACTGTTCTTGGTTGTCAACTTGATTCCATTTAAAATTAAGTAAAACCCAAGTATTTACACACATCTGTGAGGAATTTTTCTAGATTGACTCGTTTGAAGTGGGAATCTTTTGGTGTGGGATGATCCATCTTTAATCTGAGCCTTGCATTCTGGTGGCAGCCTATATAAGGGGCATGGAGATAAGAGAGCTTTGGCTTTTTACCTGCCTGGCCTCACTTCTGCTGAAAAGTCCATTTACTGGCATGAGAGTTAACTTCTTCAGGATTCTAGCATTTACTAAAAAAACAGTCAAGACATCCAGCCTCATGGACTGAACAACTTCTGTATTCTTGGATTTTTTTATATTGAAAATGTGCAGAGATGTGGCATTCTTTCAATAAGAATGAAAAAACAAGGTAAGGAGGGATGAAAGTTAGTGGAAAGAGAGGAATATGGCTTTAAAGACAGAGAGCTCTGTTCTTGAAAGCCATTTTATGCCAGTATGAAACTTAGGGCACTTCCCTTCGCTAAACTCAGGGTTTTAATCAATGACAGCATATGAGAACGAAACCAGGGCTTCAGTGGCCAGTACATACGCTGACAGCAGGGCTGCTAATGTGCAGAAAAGCTTTCAAAGCAGTTAAGACAGTCTACCTGCCATACAGAGGTCCCATGTTCCATTCTAGCCCCACGTTAGATGGCTCATAAACACCTCTATTGCTCCAGTTCTAGGGGATACAGTGCCCCTCTCTCCACTCTGAGGAAACTCTACTCACAAGTGAACATACACACTCACACATAGACACATAGGGACAGAAATAAGAAATTAGAGTAGCAGGGACTATGTGGAATGTCTGTAGGATATTGTTGTGCTAACTTGGGTGGAAGCACTTACTGCATCTTGGCATGGAAATTGATTCTGAACATCCTCACATCAAAGCAGAGGAGGAAACAGGAAGACTTGAAAAGCATTTCCCATCTGCGATTCTTACCCACATAATTGCAACACTATTCTTCATAGATTCAAAGGGCAGAACAGGAATTGAGCAGAGCAATCCTGTGGTTGCTTCCCTCTTCCACCCTCTTAGTATTACAAATGGGGAAACAAAGGCCCATAAGGAAAAGCAATAACCCACAGCATTTCTACTAGAGAACACTGACAGGAAAGCATGCTGAAGGCAAACTGTTATTATAAGATTAGAGCCGTTGGTGTGGTTTCACTAAAAATAAATAAAGGGGGAAAGACCTCGCTGTGTGGCCATCCTGTGCTAAATTTTTCCACCAATTCTTTCTGCCATCTGGGAAAAGTTATTTCATCTCCTCACACCTCAGTCTCAGTATATTAGAAGACAAAAGTAATGGTTTGGTTTTAACCCTTTCCTTAGTAATAGCCATTATACCATGTACTTGCATTATGCTGAGTGACTGTGAATCATCCTAGGAACAGTTTCCCTAACCAGGTAATTGATAAGCATAGTATCTCCAGAAAAACATTGAAATAGGACTGTATTCTTCTGTAAATTCTAGTGAAAAAAAACTAATTATATTGAATATTTATTCCTAAAATAAAAATAACATAAACCCATAGTGCTACGGAAGTTACCCGGTTGCCCATTTTGTTAACAGATTCACCTGAAACTCCAAAAATGATTTTAATGTCTGATTTGGTTATAGTTTCTATTACTGAGATGAAACATTGCTACCAAAAAGCAACTTGTGGATAAAAGGGTTTGCTTTGCTTATACTTCCGAATCACTGTTCACCATCAATGGAAGTCAGGTCAGGAACTCAAACGAGGCAGGGACCTGGAGTCAGGAGATGATTTGAGGCTGTGGAGGAGTGCTACTTAATGACTTGCTCCATATGTCTTCCTCAGCCTGCTTTGTTATAGAATCCAGGACCAAAAACCCAGGGTTGGTAACATCCATAATGAGCACGGTCCTTTTCCATCAATCACTAATTAAGAAATTGCCCTACAGGCTTACTTATAGACCAGTCTTATGGAGATCGTTTCTCAAATCTCTCCTCTGATCAGAGGCACTCTTTTCCAATGACTCTAGCATGTGTCAAGTTGACATGAAACTATCCAGTACAATGACAATATACACAAAGGTGATAAAGATAGCAAAAAGATTCAATGAAAAGATGCTATAGAATGAAAAATAAAAATGGACAGCTTTGAAATGGACATAATATTTATAAGAAGGTTGATGTTTATTTCTAAGGTATATTAATGTAGCCCCAATGCTTCTTTTCCCATGCTAGGTAATATTTCAGACATTATGGAATAATTTTAAAGATATGACAGATATAATAAAACATCAAAGAATGAAGACCATGGAGAGAAATGATTACTCGAAAACTATGGTGCTTAGTCTAGTTTTGTTTCAAAGACTTCCTAACAATTACTCATTCTCACTTCCATCTATCTATCTATCATATATTTAGCAATGTTTTATAATTTATCTACTATCTACCAATTTTCAGTGATCTATTATTGATCTGTATGTCTAATATCATTCATCCATCTTTTTGTCTGTTATCTATCTATCTATCTATCTATCTATCTATCTATCTATCTATCTCCTACCTATCAACCTATCATCTATCAGCACTTAACTTGTCTCCATTTTCCATGTTCCAACCTGGTTATAAAAGTAGTCCAAATATCATCACTCAATCATTGGTTTGACGTTTCTTTCTATATTAGATGTACATTTTCAACTTTACATATTTATGTGACTGTTTATTCATTTAATTACTTTAGTGCAATCATGTTCTGTCTTTGGCCAAAATGGAGATGGAAGCTGTATCAGAGCTGTATGTTCATTTTAAATATGCTCATGTTGCCAATTCTGCCTCTAGATCTTGAATGGTAAGTAAATTTGAAATAATTAAATTTAATACTTGGCACTTTTGAGATGTATAATGTACAGAGGATAAAATAGAACTATTGATGGCTCCACATTGCTCCTATAACATAGTTAATAGGCATCACAAGTTTAGCTTTAAGCATAGTGTTAGGATAAAGATTGGACATGAGGACATATAACCCATACACCTGGTTTTCCTTGTGGGATACTTACATCACAGGATTCACTCTAAGTAGCCTTGTGCACATACAAACTAGGTGACATTGTTACTTAGGTTGACTCCTCTGTGGACTACCCCATTACTTTAATTAAAATGGACCTGTGAAGCTGATGCTTGATTGCATCAATGGGGCAGAGAAAATTCTTGTGTGGATTTTGGAGTCAGAGTTTTGGTATACGTGTGCGATACCAAGTAGTTATTGTCAACATGACAGAAACCACAATCATCTATGAGGTAAACTGGGCATAT
Source organism: Alexandromys fortis (assembly GCF_014885135.2). Lineage (NCBI taxonomy): Eukaryota > Metazoa > Chordata > Mammalia > Rodentia > Cricetidae > Alexandromys > Alexandromys fortis. Next base: position 305,888 of record NW_026068053.1, on the reverse strand, counting down.
CTCTGCTGAAATTTCTAGATTAGACTAGTTGAGGAATAAAAGCCCATTTTTAAGGAAGCAGCAATATTCCATAGGTTAGAATCCTGAACTGCACAAAAAGGAGGAGGTTAGCTGAGCACCAGCATTCATCCCTATCTTTCTGCTTCCCTACCTCAGAAGCAGGGTTACCAGAAGTCTCAAGCCCCCTCTTCCTGCTCTCCTACTACAGATGCAATGTTACCAGGTGTCTCAAGAGAGGTCTCCCTGCTAACCTACTACAAATTCACCATGGGCAGCAGTCTTAAGCCCCAATGCCATGCATTCCCCACGATGGATTATATCTTTCCATTGTCAGTCAAACATATGTTTCTTTCCTAAAGTTGCTTTGGTTAAACATATCATTTACTATAGAAGCATGCAAGTGATTAAAACAGCATATCTGTTCAATACTTTCTATGAAAGGGCCCTGGACAGATCATTACAACTATAAAGCCATTATAACAACATTTCAACAGTGATATCTCATGATATTACTGGCATTAATATTACTCTTTGCCCCCCACGATGGTGTCATTATATTTTGAAGTTATGTATTATCAGTGTACATAACATGCTACATGACAATCAAATGAGTGCCTAATATTTATGTTCCAGGCATGTACAATTGCTGCTAATAGGCTGCATGCCTTCCAGGGTAATTGTCAATAAAACCCATCACAGTGGTAAGAGGTTGGGCACTCCCACATTAGACCATTCTACAATATCAGAAAGTGAACCAGAATGTCATTCCTTAGAGTTGAGGGTGCAAAGATTATTCTTCAAATGAGCTTACAAGGCATGAAAGATTGATTATAACATCATTGCTGCTATGCAGGACCAATTATTCCCACCTTCCCCAGTGTTAATCACACTGTAATAACCTCATATATCTTTATTTTCTCTCTCCTGATTATCTTGAAATTCCTCTAGAGAATTTGTACTTTACAATTTGCTAACATTTTGCTGCTTCTACTTGTTTTATCCAGTTGAGTTTCTTCTATTACTTTGACTGTGCAGTACTGCACAATCACATTATTCAAGACAGAGCTTCATCCTTATCAGTCTTCTAAGGTGAGTCTGTATGGACTTACGGAGGCCATGACTTTGTCTAATTGAGGTGTACAATGGATATATATCATAGTATGTGCTTGTAACCTAAAAACTTGGGTGTGTTGGATTCCTGGAGATTAATGGCCTGGAAACTTAGCAAATGTGGTGAGTTCCAGGATGTGGAAAAAGAAAAAGGTGAGAAATGACACCTAAATTTGTTCTGTGGCTTCTACATGTATGCATACATTTGAATACATATATTTACCTAGACAGTCATAACCATGCACTTATATACAAAAGCAAACATAAAGCAATAATCTTATAGTTAAACCATTTAAGTATTAACTTGCATAAGATACCATTCAGCCTAATGACATGGTATGAGAAATAAGGATCCCTGTGTCTTGGTCCACACCAGGGATTCCACTATTTTTATGTATATAGTATTTACAAATTTTGCCCTTCAAGCAATCTGCATGATGAGCTTCTAAAGTATCATTCACAGTTGTCACCATATAGAATTATGTGAACCAGAAAGGCATTCAACTGTTTTCCCACAGAGTTATGAAATTTTCTAGGATATACACAATATTATGCCTTTGTGTCCAAGGGTATGATGAGTAATTGGATGTCAACGATACTCATGACAAAATGCATTTTCCAACTTTTCTAAACCTGGGGAGAAAGTTGTTGTGGTTGTTTGAGTGGGAATGGCCCCCATAGGCTCATATGTTAGAATACTTGGTCCTCAGTTGGTAGAATACTTTGGGAAGGATTAGAAGGTATGGATTTTGTGAAGGAGGTATGTCAAAGGGATGGGCTATGAGGTGTCAAAATTTTCCACCATGCCCAGTGAATTACCTGTTTATTGCTGGCAATTTTGAGATGTGAAATCTCAGCTGTTTCTTTACCATGGTTTTGCCATGGTTTTGGACTCTAAACCTCAAAAATTGTTAAGTCCAATCAAATGCTTTATTTTGTAAGTTGCCTTGATCATGTGTTTTTTTATTACAGCAACAGAAAAGTAACTGACAGAGAAAGAAATCAGAACCAGGAAGTGGGCTGTTGTTCTGGCAGGGTTGGCTGTGATTATTATTATTATTTTTTTTTAGGAATGTGGAGAAAGTGGATACTACAGGATGTAAGGTGGGAGCTAAGGCTTAAGTTGGAGAGAGAGAGAGAGAGAGAGAGAGAGAGAGAGAGAGAGAGAGCACATTGGAGTAAAAGAAAGGATGTCCTCAGGGCAGGACCTCATACAGACAGGCTTCCAATTTGTGAAAGAAAAAAAAAAAGGCCTAAGTTGTTTTCTGCTCCTAAAAAGCAATAAGAGCAGATGTTTCAATTGTTATTCAGTGGGATCATGCTCCAACTCAATTTGTCAATGAAACTTAGTAGTAGCATTCATATGTCTTGTTTTAGTGTTATGAAAGATAAAGGAGCAAAAGTGTTCTGGATCCATCCTCCATTGTTAAAAAAGACCCACCTAGGGCAATGTGTTTCAGAGAAGTCCATGCATACAGTCTGGGAATGAACAAGTGGCCCAAAGAAGCTATTCTGAAAGGTGAGAAATGTTGCAAGGAGCCACTTTTTGGTTCCTGGCTGCTCAACCCCAAATAATCACACAGAAGCTATATTATTTAAATCACTGCTTGGCCCATTAGCTCTAGTGATGGAGGAAAGACATTGGTTAATTATAATAAAGAAACTGCCTCGGCCCTCATAGGACAGAAAATTAGGTAGGCGGAGTAGACAGAAGAGAATTCTGGGAGAAAGAAGCTGAGTCAGAGAGTCGCCATGATTCTCCTGCTCCAGACAGACACAGGTTATATCATGAACAACCTAATTAACAACGCCCCTATTCAGCAGGAAGCAGTTTGGAGAGAGAAAACTACGCCCATGTTCCCAAATATTGTTTATAAATGTTCTTTTACATTTAAAGGGGGATATGATATAGATATGAATAATTTGCATTGGTATGGATTTTATGGTCAATTTTGTTATATGTATATGTATTTTTGATCTTGGTTAAGGTATCGTAATTGTGTAGTTCATTTAAAATGTAATGTATAATTAGGAAATATAGGTTGTTAATGGATAATCATTGATAATAGTTAAGCTTGTAGTCATGTTAGATTTTCTAGATATATAGAGATATATTTCAGTTAGATAGGCATTCTTCATATCTCTCAAAGGCTGCAGAATATGGCATTTAAATGTTTTAATAACTTAGGGCTTTTCATGACAA
>NW_026068053.1:296250-301867 GCF_014885135.2 Alexandromys fortis | reverse complement strand
CGAGGAGTCACCATGATGCTCCCGCTCCAGACAGACACAGGTTAAGATCCTCCCTGGTAAGCCAGCTCGTGGGCTACACAGAATATTAGAAATGGGTTAGAACAATATGTAAGAGCTAACCAATAAGAAACTGGAACTAGCCGGGCCAGGCAGTATTTGAAAGAATACAGTTTCCGTGTAATTATTTCTGGGCATAACCTAGCCATGCGGGCGGCCGGGTGCCGGGGACGCAGCCCTGCCGCTCCTAATGCAACACTCTAGCTTCTTATTTGCTAACTTTTACATCTTAATTTAACCCATTTATAGTAATATGTGTATCACCATGTGACAGTGGCTTACTGAATAAGGTTGTGGCATCTGTCTCTGGCAGGGCTACATGGCTTCTCCCTAACACCACCTTCCTTCTCCCAGCATTCAGTTTAGTTTTCCCCGCCTACTTCTATTCCCTGTGCAGTCCCAAGACAGTTTCTTTATTAACCATTGATATTCACAGCATAAAGAGGAGAATCCCACATCAGAGAAAGTTAAACATAAATTTTGTTAAATATCTCAAAATTCTAGAGTCTCCAAAGCCATGGATATCTGCCCACAAGAGATGAACATGGGCAGTAGAAACCTGCTATGAAAGAGAGATTTATGTTGCAACAGCAAAACTGGAAGGGGAGAATTATCTAAGCTCTTTGACACCAGGCATGAAACTATAAGATTCGGAGTTTTTCCTGCTGGCTTTCAGTCTTGCTTTGGTCCAGTATTTCTTTATGCTGCTCCCATAATGATAAAATGTCCTTAAATCTTCTTTTTCAAAGAAATTCATCAATTCCTTTTGAGTTTATCTTCAGAAAGATTTGTAGGACAAAGGCAGAAAGCAGCCACACTCTGCCAAACTATGCAAGAATAGTCTCTAGCATAGTTGCTAATATTGTTTTCCTCTGAAACCCCTTGAGCTGGGTTCTCTATGGTCTATATTTTAGAATGGTCATGTGTATTCTGTACTGTTATATGTTAGAAGTATGCAAATTTATTATTTGATTTTATATGATGTTTTATTAAGGGATTGCTTTTAAGCTCAGAAAAGACTTTGGAATTTAAAAGTGTAGATACTGCAAATAATTGTAGTGATTTTCAATATTGTAATAAATGCATTTTACACTATGAGATATGGTCACAAGCCTATGGGATTCAGTGTATAGAATGTGGTAGTTTAATTGACAATGCTTTCTGTATTATTATTGTTTGAATATTTGCCCCCCATTTGGTAGAAGTATTTGGGAAGAATCGGGAAATGTGGCCTTGGAAGAGATGGTGTGCCACGGGGATAGACTTTGAGGCTTCATATGTATTCCACCTTTCCCAGGGTGGTATCTGATTCTGTCTTATAGTTTTGACTTGTGAGATTTCAGCTGTTCCTGCTACCATGCACCTGCTTCACCTTCATGGAGTCTAATCCTCTGAAACCAGAAGCCCAATTAAATCTTTTCTATTATAAACTGCCATGGTTGTAGAGATCTATCACAGCAACAGAAAAGCAACCAATATAGGTTGTGTAAGAGGGACCAATGTTTCTAATTGTTATGAATGTCTTGAATATTACAACTAAATGAGGAATTCCAGGCAATCTGCTGGAGATAGATGAAGGGGTTGGAGTTTCAGTCAAGCCTGGCCAGTTGTCACAGCCCTCAGTGTTAAACAAGAGCTAACTGAAAGAAAAAAATTTCATCTATGAAATACAAGATACTAGGTTTAGATTGACACCCTATGGAATAATATCTACCACATAAAGAGATGAATTCATCCTGACAATTTTTATTGGACAATTTCAAATCTACTCTTTTGTACATGTGTTGTATAATGATCTCAATTAAAATTATAGGCTTTGTGCATAAAGGGGCTGGATGACATATTGAGTCAAGTGCTTGTTACTCAAACATGAGGACCTAAATTAGATTTCAGCCCTCAGTTTGATTATTTCCAGTCTTCTACTCCTCCTAGGTGAGTCTGCTTCTTTTTTTTCTAGAGCTTTCAGATGGGCTGTTAAGTCTCCAATGTGTGCCTTCTCTGTTTTCTTTAAGTGGGCACTTAGTGCTATGAACTTTCCTCTCAGGACTGCTTTCATAGTGTCCCATAAGTTTGAGTAGGTTGTTTCTTTATTTTCATTGAATTCAAGGAAGACTTTAATTTCTTTCTTTATTTCTTCCTTGATCCAGGTGTGGTTCAGTAGTTGACTGTTCAGTTTCCATGAGTTTGTAGGCTTTCTGGGGGTAGGGTTGTTGTTGAATTCTAACTTTAATCCATGGTGATCTGATAAGATACAGGTGGTTACTAATATGTTTTTGTACCTGTGGAAGTTTGCTTTGTTACCGAGTATGTGGTCAATTTTCGAGAAGGTTCCATGAGCTGCAGAGAAGAAGGTATATTCTTTCCGATTTGGGTGGAATATTCTATAGATGTCTGTCAAGTCCAATTGATTCATTACCTCCATTAATTCTCTTAGTTCTCTGTTAGGTTTCTGTCTGATTGACCTGTCCATTGGTGAGAGAGGAGTGTTGAAGTCTCCCACTATTAGTGTGTGCGGTTTGATGGCTGCCTTGAGTTTTAGTAATGTTTCTTTTACGTATGTGGGTGCTTTTATATTAGGGGCGTAGATATTCAGGATTGAGACTTCCTCTTGATGAATTGATCCTGTTATGAGTATAAAATGTCCCTCTCCATCTCTTCTGATTGATTTAAGTTTGAAGTCAAGTTTGTTAGAAATTAGTATGGCCACACCTGCTTGTTTCTTAGGTCCATTTGCTTGATAAGCCTTTTCCCAGCCCTTTACTCTGAGTAGGTGCCGGTCTTTGTGTTTGAGGTGTGTTTCTTGTAAACAGCAGAATGTTGGATCCTGCTTTCGTATCCAATCTCTTAGCCTGTGCCTTTTTATAGGTGAGTTGAGTCCATTGACATTAAGTGATATTAATGACCAGGGGTTGTTAACTCCGGTCACTTTTTTAGTAGTAGAGTTCGGGTGCATCCCTTCTTTGAGTTGCACTGGTGACGGGTCTCTAGATGTCTGAGAAGCCCCAAACCTGTGTGATAAAATTAGATGATGTGGCACGTGTTTGTATTCCCAGAACGTGGAGATTGAAATAGTAGATTCTCATGGCTCTCTTGTCAGGTGACCTAGATAAATTAGTGAGTTTCAGGCCAATGAGTATTTTTGTGTCACAAAACAAAAGAAAGAGTATGGAAGCTGTATTCTGGCTTCCACACATTCCAGCACACACATGAACACATGTGTACTCCCCCCCACACATACCACACACACCCCAAAGGCATCCAACATAAAGAAGATATTGCAGAAAGAATGTAACAGGACATTCTGGAACATTCTTTCTTAACAACTCCTTTGTAAAATTGTTCCTTTTCAGTGCCCTAGTAAATTAGTTCTCCAGAATAGGTCACTAGACATTCTACCTAGTTCCACTGGCTCTCATTTTGGGAGCTATAAACTGTTTACATAGAGAGTCACAATTCAATTTCCTTTCATATTTTTCTCCCATTACATCTGATTGGTATCATTATTATTATTGTTGTTGTTAATAATAGTAATTATAGATGCTATCCACTGTTCATCTGCTGCCATGAGGATTACCACTCAGAATGAAGAACTTATAAAATAAAAATTATTTAAAGAGAGAAAGGAACAAGAAATAACTCTGATTATTAAAGTTAAATTCTGTACATATATCTGTCTCTGCACAGTAAAAAACATAGTGCAGTTTTTCCTATCACAATGCTTGGAAAGAATGGAAATCTACAGATTGTCAATACCCTACTTAATTGAACTAATATGACTGTAGGGAGCTACTTATGTTCCTTTAAACACTGTGACAATTCACTTATTCTCCAATTGTAATAAAACAAATCTATATTAAGGTCTCAAGGGGTCACTTCTGATACTGTTATGCATATTGACAAAGTGAATTTTTTATGCCAAGGGTAAAGTAAGTTTAAATAGCCCTTAAAAAACTGTCTCTACTTATTCACTGTCTACTCATGATATACTTTTGATGTCTCCCATCCTTTTAAATTGATGCTTATTTAACTTTTTGTGTTTGTACCTTGTCTCTCAATTTAACTCATAAATAATAATGGATAAATAACATTGACTTGGCCTGAGATTCCACGGTTTCCAGAAGCACATGTGGTAGAGGATTACATTATTAGATCTAGCTCCAAGTACTATATCTACTAACCATTAGATCCCTGGAAGAAGTAGGTTAGCTCCCCAAGTTTCAGTCTACTAATTTTTAGCTGGGCAGTATGTAGCATGAAGAGCTATGAGCAATAAATAAAGACACACAGAGCCAACTCAGACTAGACGTTCTCCCTAACAACTTTCATGGCTCTTGATGTGTTTTCAACAATGAAACCAAGAAGCCATTCTGCCAATGCTATTCCAGGGTTATTTGAAAGGTTACTGGAATAAAAGGAGGACTGACTAGCAACAGAGACTGCAGAATCTAAACATCCTTAAAAACTAAGAAATACATTTTTGTTTTCCACTATGTTGTCTATATGCATGTTTGCATGTATATTTTCATGAATGTGGAATCATGTATAAGCAGGGATCCAGGTGCCTATGTTTGTTTTGCATATGGAGGCCTAAAGCTTGATGTTGGGAATCATTATTTTTTATTCTTCTTTTTTTCATTTTTTAATTACTATTATTGCTTTATAAATAATACCATTTAAAATTTCCACTTCCTTCCATCCTCCCATTTCCCTCCCACTCCCCGACTCACCCTCCCTTCTTCCCCTCCAATCCTAAGAGAGGGCAGGGGGCACTGCCCTGTGGGAAGTCCAAGGCCCTCCCCCTCCTTGATCACTCTTTCAACTTATTCATTAAGTCAAAGTTTTCTCAATCAAACCCAGAGCTTTCTGTCTGTCTACTATTGGTAGTCAAAAGGCTCTGGGGAACTCTTGCTCCTTTCCCAATATGGAAATACAGGTGGGCCACCATTCCCACCTGTGATTTACATGGGTTCTGTGTTGAAGCCCATGAATGTGGATTCATTCTACCTTGATCAAAGGTCAGAGAGTTTAGGCCTATTCTTTAAGGTTACAACAGGAGATTTGACCCAGTGTGTGGCTACCAACAGAACGCTTGGCATAGCATGTGAGTGCTGCATGTCCTGCCTAAACAACATAATACTTTACTCAGGATGCTTCAGGTATAGAAGAGGTGATTGCTTTGTTTGCTTTTTGTAACTTGACAAAGAAGTCTTTTGTCCCCTCCCCTTTTGTAATGTGGTATATAAAGCATATAAAAAATAAACAGGGATAGATTCAGAATTCACTGGGTTGCCCTCCTGATTCTACTCTGTGTCACTGTCTATTTCTTTTGAATCTCTGTTTCATCTGTCCAATACTTCTAATCCACATGGCCCTATCTTGGAATGTACAAACATATCAAGACTAGACTCAGACAGATGGATCTTCAACATGGGGCTAGTAACAGTTCTGGGGATATGAACTCCAGTCCTCAAGTTTAAATGGCAAGAATATCGGAGGGGGGAGGACCTTGGCCTTTCCACAGGGCAGTGAACCCTGACTGCTCTTTGGACTGGAGAGGGAG
>NW_026068053.1:291446-296143 GCF_014885135.2 Alexandromys fortis | reverse complement strand
TATATTATAAATACAACTTGATGAGTCCATTTAGTGCAGCAATAACATTTTAATGAAAAAATATTGAATGAACAAATTGAAGAAATCAGAAAGGAACTTTTTTTAAATCCTTGAAACAACTGAAAATGGTAGTACAATCTATCAGATCTTCTGAAACATAGCTAAGGCAGTCAGTCCTTAGAGAAAATTATACAGTGATAAGTTCTAGTATTAGGAAATCAGATCTAAAGTAAACAACCTAATGATGCTTCTTTACTCTTTAGAAAAACAAGAAGCCAATTGCAAACCCAGTGTGAAGCAAGAAATAATAAATGTTATGGTGAAAATCAATGAATTAGAGACTACAAGAAAGTGTAAATCATTAATCAATAACAGTTGGGTCTTTAAAACATTAATAGTTTTGACAAACTTCACCAAACACAGAGGGATAAGACCCAAATAATTAACAAAAATCAGAGATGAAAAGATAATGTTAGCACAGACTAATCCAGATCATATTACTATTATAAACAAATCCAGGAACCTATGCGGTAGGACCCACCTTCTCATCAACCTTTATAATGGGAAGGATGACAGTCAGCGTAAAGCAATTTCTACCTTCTTTAAAAGCCATAAAGGTCTACCAAGAGATGTTATTTCTCCCAAGAGTATCAACCCAGCTGCTTAGGGAGGAATGCTTCCCTGCATGCTGTACCTACCACAGCCAGCTGCTTTCAGAACAGGCTGCTCTTTTTGATAGGAGCATGCATTATCAGTTCCAGGCCACTGCACTCCTTGCATTAGCTGTGATGTACACAGTATCGCATCCATCATCACTCTTCTACCTGCCTGTGCCGGCCACATTTATGACTTCCAGACAACCTACTTGACTGAGATTTATCCTCTCGCTTCACTCTAGCCTTTACTTTTTAGGTGGCTTTTTGGAGAGTTATTTTTCTGTTCCCCTTGCTTTAAAGTAGATGGCATGATCAAAGAGACCCAGGAAATCTGTTTTATGGTGTAACAAGGTGGTGGATTAGATTCCACATATACTGAATCATATTTGGTAGCTGTGTGATAAAAGAAAAAAGGTTATGTGTCTAGGATGTACAGAGCTGTCTGTTAGTGACACACTCAAGGCAAGTAAGAGGATTCCTAGCATAATAAATACTGTGGACCCTGAAATCTAGAGTGTAGAGCTGGGGGCTGAGGTTTAACTCAGTTAGTAGTATGCTTACCCCCCACGAAATAAGATGAGGGTTGATCCCCAGCCACACATAAACTAGATCTGGTGGTACATCATTTTGATTTCTGCACTTTAAATAGAAGTCAGCAGTATCAAACATTTAATTATCCTCAGCTACACAGTGCATTGAAGACCAGCCTGGGTACATAAGACCCTATTTAGTAATCTTTATAGTGATTGGCTCAAGGGAAAAGAATTTTTACATTGCTTTCTCATTGAGGTACATATTTGAGATAGTAACATGGTGGCTAGATGATTCAGGTCCAGGACCAGCCATTTTCCCTATTGATCATCCCTGTTTTACCTTTGTGGCATGAAGAGAGAGGAGAGTTTTCAAATCAAATTATACATTATAAGTTGAGAAGAAAGCACTGATGCCGTGTGTGGTTCTTTCAGTGGTCTTACAAGTCTCTGCTTTCTTTCTTTCTTGAGACCCTTGTCATGGTCTCTTGTCACATAGGCTGATTATGAACTATTCTTTTTTAAAGTGGTTCTTTTTAGGAGGTTGTAGGGATGATGACAAAGTAGTTAAAAGCACTTGCTACTCTTGCAGAAGATCCAAGTTTAATTGCCAGCACACAGACTGAGGTTTGTAACCCTTTGAAACTCAAGTTCCAGGAGATATGAAAGCCTCTTCTGGTTTCTATGAGCACCAGGAATACACATGGTATTTGTACACAAAAACAAACAAATGCTTATACTCACAACATACAAATAAATATATCATGATATGTGTGTACACATCTGTGAGAGAGATAGGAAGTATCTAGGCACTCACATGCCACAATGCACTTAGGAAGGTGAAAGGACAACTTGCAGGACTTGGTTCTTTTCCTTTACCTTGTAGGTCCCAGAGACTGACCTTAGGTCATCAAGCTTAGCAGTTACTCACTGAGCTAACTTGTTGGTCTTTGAACTTCTTATGTAACCAAAAATGAAATTGAATTTCTGATATTCCTATCTCCACCTCTCCTATGCTCATCATAGACATATCCTACCACAGCTTTCTTTATACAATACTAGAAGTACTACCAGGGGATTCCTGTAAGCAGAGTAAGCACTCTACCAATGGAGTTATGTCTTAGAAGTATCAGTGAAGTATTGGAAGATTTTTGTGGCAGACTTTATCTAGGTGCAGCGTGGAGATGAAACTGGAAATTTACCTATGTTTCACTTTAATTCTAACTTGTGTCATTTTCACTGTAGAATGATGGTAATTGGGCCTTGATCTTCCACAACCTCAACTTTCCATAATTAAAAATAAGAAATAATCCCTCCTCCATACTTCATTGTGCAGAATAATGGTGGTAAACTCTCTAAATTTATAACCCAGAGCCCTTAATCTTCCATTTGAAGATATCACACCACGGGACTTCCTGAGATTGAATCAAATGCAAAGGTCTTGTCTTCAATTTCAGAAATTGTAGTAAAGAGCACCATTTACATTTGCTTTTATAAGACCAACAGATGATTGTTTCTCTCTGTCTCTATCTCTGTCTCTCTCTTTCTCTGTGTCTTTCTGTGAGCTGTATACATGTATATGTACATAATTATGTGTACATATAGTTGTGTGGGTTCGCATGGTTGTTGGCAACAGGTGGCATTTTTAATTGTTCTATCAGGCTTCTCACTGTTCTGGTAATTCACCAATTATGTTATCCCATCTAACAAATTTTCCTAGTAACCCTATGTATTTGATTCCTGAGTACTGGAATTATTGATGGGCCACTGCAACTGCTAAGGTTTTTCATGTAGGTTGTGGAAATCTAAACTCTGGTCCTCATACCTACATGATAAGCTTCTCCTCTATACAAACATCTCCCAGCCTGCAGACAGCTATTTGTAAAAGGAAAACTGTCTGCCTATTCTGCTTGTGCTGTTTCTAAAGGAACTTGGAAAAAGAAAGCTCAGAGACAGTAGAATTTTAACTCACTTTTCAGTTGATACTCATACTCCCAAGCCTGTCACAATGTAAATGGCATTGTCTCTGTTACATGACATCCTATGTGGGAAGACTTTTCTAACTCCTCCAGGTTTCATTCATACTAATTAAAATAAAAGCAATGGCTGTAGCCATTCTTTCTGTAATGCTACATATGTTACATTTGATAAGAATGTCTCATAAACTTCTGCATAATATCTTGCTGTCTTGTAACTTTTCTACTGCTATAATAAAATATTTCAAAAAAAGTAAATTAAAGAAGGAAGAGTTTCTTTTGTCTCACAATTCAAGGCTCCAATATAGCACAGCAAGGAAAACATGGTAGCAGGAGAGTGAAGTATTAGGAAGCAGAGAGATGAATGTTTTTGCTTGACTCATTCTCTCCTTTTATACAGTCCAGTATCCAAACCCAGTGAATGATGACACCAACAGTGGATGAGACTTCTCACCTTAGTTAAATGACTCAAGATAACTACCCATAGCCAGATCCAGAGACTAACCTAAAGCTAACCATCCCTCGACTAGTGTGACTGGAGCCTTGTCTCAGATTATTCTACACCCTGTCAATTTGACAACTATCTCCCCTCCACCACCCAAGCAAATATACACGCATTATTCAGCTGAGAGATCATCACCCTTCTCTGAATTTTGCTGATTTCAGTAATAGATCACAAAATGAGTGAGAGTGTGACATTTGATTTAAAATAAGGTTTTTGCTTATAGTCTACATAGTTGCTGTACTACATGGGAAAAAGTTAAGCGTCTATCAGTAGATGCCTGACTGAATAAAGCATACGTAGCTGACACAGTGATGTACAATAAAGCTCTGGTATATAATGTATGTGGCATTTAAGCTGATCTAAACTGATTTCTATTGTACACTGTTAAGTGACAAATGCATGTATAGATGTAGAAAAGAGGATGCTACTTACTATGCTATAATAAGTGAGAAAAATGAACACAAACAGTAAGGAAAAAGTAGCATGAATGGATATCTAGAAGAGATGGATAAGATAGGTTGAAGGCAATAGCAGAGTGATATTTCTCTGATCAGCCCTGGTGTGTGATTTTTGACCTTTCTCATATTAAGAGCCCTGAATAGATGAGTAAGTACACATAGGTGTGTGTGTGTGTGTGTGTATGTGTGTGTGTATGTGTGTGAGTGTTTGAATGTGTTTATGGAGATGATTGACTGAGAATCAAATGCCTTCCCTGATTGTGGCTGCAACCCTTCAATAACTTTTAACATTGAAACACTTTTACTCACAGATGTGAACTCCAAAAGATGAAGAAAGTGAAATTCTAACTTCTGATACTAACCAAGAAAAAGATTCTTAAATCTATATTAAAATGTTAAAAATAACCACAGCAGTAAACAAAAATAATAATTCAAGTAATTTCTGAAGAGAGAACTTTGTCTAACAGTAAACTAGAAAGTATATAATCTAAAACTGAAAGATAAAGCTGGGCGGTGGTGGCGCATGCCTTTAATCACAGCACTCAGGAGGCAGAGGCCAGTGGATCTCTGTG
>NW_026068053.1:289746-291304 GCF_014885135.2 Alexandromys fortis | reverse complement strand
AAAAAAAAAAAAAAAAAAAAAAAAAAAAAAAAAACCTGAAAGATAAATGATGCTCAACATAGTCCTAAGCATGGCTCTGTTATTGGCCCTGATATTACAGATTTGATTCTGAGCCTCTTTGGTATATACTGTAGGATGGAGTAGAAGAGAAAGTATATTGATGTCAGGAGAAATATTGATGTCAGGAGAAAGTCTCACAGGGAGGAGAGTCAGAGAGAAGAAACAATAATCAGGAGAATGTTGATGCTCTGGGGTTTGTATCAGAGGAAGTTTCACTGAGGTCATCATTTAGACATGCAAATCCATGCACATGCTCATTGAAAAAAATCTCAGTGTGATGATGAAGTCTCATATCTAGAAATTGATTTCCAAATACCAGTCTTTATAGTAGGAAAGAGACAATGTCCGGAAAATAACGGGATCTGATCTAGAACAGGACAATGATGTAGGAGTGTCAAATATCAATCTGTTGATTTCATTGGTTAAGCAATAAAGAAACTCCTTGGCCCTGATAGGTTAAAACATAGGTGGGAGGAGTAAACAGAATAGAATGCTGAGAGAAAGAGGAAGTGAGCTCAGACTCGACAGCTCTGCTCTGGAGCAGAGACGCCATGCTCTGCTCTCCCGATAGCTCTGCTCTCTGAGGCACACGCGATGAAGCTCCGATCCAGGACGGACGTAGGTTAGAATCTTAGTGGTAAGTGCACCTTGGGGTGCTTACACACATTATTAGAAATGGGCTAGTCCAGGTGCGAGAATTAGCCTAGAAAAGGCTAGATAGAAATGGGCCAAGCAGTGTTTAAAAGAATAAAACTTGTGTGTTGTTATTTTGGGCATAAGATAGCAGGCGGCCGGGGTGCTGGGGATGCAGCCCTGCAGCTCCTATTACAACAGAATGGCACCCAGACGTGTGGACAACTGAATCCACTGAAAGCCTGAGGCAGCTTGGGAAGTAATTCTAGAACAAAATGACAGCATTGTACATAGATTTTTGGTAGCAGCACTCTCTCGGGTCTGCTCTGCTTGCTAGAGGCAAACAAGCACTCTCATCCAAGAGAGGCTTCCTGACTCAGCTTTAGCTGCAAAACCCTGCAGCTCTTAAGAGGTCCGGCCATGAAACACTTAAACGGTGTTGATGAAAAGCTGAACACATGCTTTTCAGTTTCCAGCCATAGCAGGAAAAAAGCTGTGCTGTTTGAAAATGCTTGCTTTCTGGGCCGTCCTTCCAGGGCAAACTCTGACTGCTTGAGGCATGAGGGCCGACTACAGAGAGAGGACCTGTGTGTTGTCTGTGGACATAATGCTGCAACTTACTTGCTGGCAGGGACCTTGAAATGCCATAGTGTTGTGTCAGTAAACATGGCTACAGCCAGTACCTCAGCCACGAGGCTGGAAAGCTAAGGAATGGACTGGATCTAGCTGGCAAAGCCACGGCTTTAATCCTACCCATATTGTTCAGTAATTTAAAGGCTCGTGTGGTCAGAAAGGGAGAGATATACAGTAAAGAGAGATTCAAAGACAAAGAAAATTTCTGAATGGTTTACAGTGTGTTAAAAAA
>NW_026068053.1:263395-280163 GCF_014885135.2 Alexandromys fortis | reverse complement strand
AACAGGACAAGATCAATGTGATACTTTGAAGCCACACTGTTTGTAATGGTTGATAATGTCCTGATCTAGTACACAAGGTTCTGGGCATGTCAATGAGAATATTTCTGGACAATGCTAATTGAAGTAGAAAGAGTTTGATGTGTGTCCTGTAGACTGGTGCCCCAGACTTCATAAAAAGGTGAAAGGATAACTGAGCACCAAGGTTCATTGGTCTCTGTTTCTTGACTGCAGTAAATGTGTATAGCCATCTCTTACTCCTGCCATGATGCACCATCAAACTGTGAGGCCCCATTAATCCTTCCTTAAGTTTATTTTACAAGAAATTTTAGACAGAGAAACATGCAAGAAATACATTGCTGTAGAAAACAGAGAGATGTCCCAAGGAGCATGAACAAATAACATGGGAACTATGTTAAGGATCACCACTAGTGCCGGGCAGTGGTGGTGCACATCTTTAATCCCAGAACGTGGGAGGCAGAGGCAGGTGGATCTCTGTGAGTTCGAGGCCAGCCTGGTCTACAAGAGCTAGTGCCAGGACAGGCTCCAAAGCTACAGAGAAACCCTGTCTCAAAAAAACTAAAAAAAAAAAAAAAAAAAGGATCACCACTAGCTGTTTATGAATAACTAAGCATCCAAACCAGTATTGGAGCCAGTTAGATGTGTTATCAGTTAAAAGTACTTAGCATGATTTTGCTTGCTTATTCATTTGTTTTCTCATACACACAGAGGGGGTGTGGGAGCTGGAGATAGAGAAAGAGAGAGGAGGGAGAAATGTAGTAAGGAGGCTGCTTGTTTTGTTCCTGGCTGTTCAGCTCTGAAATAATCTCACAGAAACTGTATTAATTAAATTACTGCTTGACACATTATCTCTAGCTTCTTATTGGCTAACTTTTACATATCAATTTAACCCATTTCTATTAATCTGTGTATGGCCATGTGGCTGTGGCTTACCAGCTAATGTTCCAGCGTCTGTCTCTAGTGGGACTACATGGCATCTCTCTGACTCTGCCTCTTTTCTCCTAGCATTCAGGTTAGTTTTCCCCACCTACCTAAGTTCTGCCCTATCAACAGGCCAAGGCAGTTTCTTTATTCACCAATGGTATTCAGAGTACACAGAAGGGAATCCCACATCAGAGAAAGGTATTATAAATGTCAGTGTAATAAGGACTGAGGCTTTCACAATGGGAAGACATACTAGGGAACAGATGGATTCACCAAAGGCTTGTATCAACTATCTGCGGTATCTGACTAATGATAAATCAACTTCACAGAGCAGAGACTGGGTACACTGCTTCAGCCAATTAAAGAGCTGAGCATCTTCTGACTGAAACAGCCTGACTCCATCCATTGGATGACAGGAAGCATCAAGGACACACAAGGCCCAAGAGGGTTTCTTGCCAGTGTCTTAACAGTGAGTAAGGAGTTAAAACTACATGCACTATACTACACAGAGCATTTGTATGATTGAGCATTGTACACAGAAGTATGTCTCAGAGAAATAAATTGTGAAGGTTAACTTTTGTTTTAATCTTGACTGGGTTGTTAATAACTTAGGTCATTAAGAAGGGAATTCTGATCTGGAATCCAGGAACATTGTCTCCTAAACTTGGGGCACAGATAGGATAAAAGTGAAGAAGGAGAAATCAAAGAGCTCTGCTTTATTGTGTGCAGCTTCCTAGACATTTGACTTCACATACCCCTTTTCCCCCATTACTGATGGACAGTGCTGAACCTGAGAGCCAACCTTAGTCTTTCTTGTCTTAGCTTTCATCCAAGATGTGTGTGACAACAAGTAGAGAGAATTCAGACACTAGAAAAACAAACAAAATGGGTCTTCAGAGATGGCTCACTCTGGAAAGTACTTGCTGCATAAGCTTGAGGACCTACATTTGAACTCCTGACATGGAACTCATTGGACAACCAACCAAGGTGAAGTGCTCAGCTTCAGGTTCAGTTAAAAACTCTGTCTCAAAAATTAAGGTGTGATCATCTAGGAATGCACCTAATGTTGACTTTTGACTTATACTTGTTTATGCATACATATGTATGCTCACCCTCATGAACAAGTGCTCATGCACTGCACCGACTCACCCATACCACATATGTAACACACACACATACATTCAGTACCATACAGAAGAGACAGAGAGATAAACACCCATACATAAAACACACACACACACACACACACACACACACACACACACAAAAGGGGAGAGAGAGAGAAAACATAAAAAGAATTTTAGGAGATAAAATTTCTATATTGAAAGCAAACAATGGGTCTTAAAAATCAAATCCAAAACATGAACACTGTGAATTTTGAACAAAATATGAGTAGAATAGGTACTTAACAACTGACGTATAACGCTAGGCATTTTTCTCGTGGTTTAAATAGATTATTCCATATAATCTTCACAATAAAATTTCAGAAGCTTTTCTTAACACTAGCAGGGGAAGACAGTGAGGAAGAGGAAAATTAAGTCCCCTAAATCAAAAAACACTCTTAAAAACTCATTTGGATTCAATGAAGTTTCTTAGCTACATGATTTGATCAAAAGCCCCCAAATATAATCCTGCCCAAAGTCACTCCATAGGAGCTAAAAATCTTTTTTGGACAAAGATAGGAATGAGCAAAATTCTTGAGAGCAAAAGTGCTATAAACACAAGAGACATGGGAGTGGCAAGGCACTCTTAACATGTTGGAAACGCCTCTATTGACTGTGTGTTCATTGGCTTTCTTGTCTCTGTGATATCCTAAGATTGGGGCCTTGTTTTAGAAGATTGTGAACCTAAGAGAGGTAACTAGGTTTGAGATAGGCTTACTGGTAATCTCCCATTGCAGAGAGTTCTCCCTTTCATGAGACTGAACTAACTACAGGAAGCTACTAAGCTAATTTGGATTCCTTGACACACCTCTTGCTTCCTCTTTTGTGCTGTGTTCTATTTCACAAAGGCATCATTTGCTAACTCCTGCCATGTTCTGATGAAACCAGAAAAATCTTAGTTAAATAGCAAGAATACTGGTAAGCTAAATAAACTTCTTTACTTTAGAAATAATTCAAGCTCAAGTACTTTTTGGCAACAGCAGAAAACAGATCAAGATAACCCATAGAAGGAAAGAGAAATGGGAAATGTGTCCCCAGGTGAATTGTTTCTCTCTAGATCCTCCTTCACAGAACAAAAGTTATAAGCTGACAGTAACATTCCTTGAGATCTCTGAACTATCTTTGATTCACATCTCTCTCTGGAATCTAGGGCTCAGAGCAAAAATGAACAAGAAAAATAAGCCTTCTGGGCAGTACCTTTGACCTTGTTCCTTCTCTCTTCTGAACAGGACAAATGATCATACAGCTAAACTCTGCCCCTCTGTGGCAATCCCTGTCTCATATCCCTAAAACAAGGCATCCATGCCCTTACTCATGCATGGTGCTGATATTTCACTTCTGCTTTTCTTTGTTTGCCCAGACACTGATCTCCAAAATTTTATTTTCAATGAGGATGTTTAGGAAGGACTTGGCAACAAGCATGGTGAACAGTCTCCTAGTGGTTGTCTGTTCTTCTCCCTCATCCTCGCCGTAGTAGGACTTGGTGTCTATTTCTGTGTAATCTTTTTCCAGGGCAGTCCTTTACCCCTGGTCACAGGGATAAATTTCTATCCTATGCCCTCATCCATACCAGAGTACCAAAGATGTTGATGTTGGTTAGGCACAAGTTCAAGGAATGGTGTCACTCAGATTTAGAGTGTCTTCTCACATAAATCATTATAATCTAGAAACTTACTCACAGAAATGACCAGAGATGTGTTGCCAATATTTCAAGTTGTGACAAGATGGCAGTCAATATTGCCATCACTAGACATTCTGATTCCCTTGAGTAGCACAGTAAAGCAATAATTGATGACAGCAATGATGGCAATCACATCCTTGGGTACCATATATCTATGGTACATTAGGCAACAGCCATGAATTTGTCATGCATAGGCTCACATTTTAATATCTAGTTGGGTCTTAGAAGCAGGTGTTAGTGATGCCAAACATGCCAGTTGCTCATGGCAAGCCCTCTGTGCAGAGATTACTGGCACATAAGTAGTCATGAGCAAGTGGGTGAGACACGGAAACAATGTGTCTCCATGGAGCTTTTCTGAGTCAGTCCTATCTCTGCATTCATTTTGTAATTCTAGCCTTGCAACATTATTTTAACAACATTTAAAGAATGTCAGATGCTGAATCAGGCATCTGATCCATCTCATGTAATTTTACATAACTTGTTCATACATCCATTGATGTAAGAATAATTACTCTTATTTATACCCATGAAGAAGTTTAGCATCATAGAAATTAAGTAAGTTGGCTATATTCCGTAGCTAAAAACTTTTAGTATATATATGAAATACGTGAATGAATTAAATTTATTTAAGGGTCAGATGACTTTATTCTTTTTGTTAAACATGGGAATTTTGTGCATGGATGCTAGCAGTTAACAGGACACAAGGACTCATATTGATTGACATTTGTTGGTTTCTCTTGTCCCTAGAACTAGGAACATTCCATTTATCTGTTCAGTCATGACATTCCTGTCCTCAAGACTTAAGAATAGTCTCCTTAATTGTGGAAAAATGAATGAAGTCATGGCTTCACTATCTGCTAAACAATGGTTTTATTACCTTGAAGAAGTATGTTCCAAAGCCCTCAAATTTCTATGGCATTTACTATCTTCATTTTTAATGGAAAATTTTATCAAAACCAATTTAAAGAGGGAAGGCTTTATTTAGAATCAGAGCTCAAGAGTGCAGTCTATCATGGTGGTGAAGTTGTGGTAGCAGGAGCTTGAGAAAGCTGATTGCATAACTCCATGGGAGGAAGCAGAAAGAGATGAATGCTGGTTCTCAGTCCCTTTGCTTCTTTGTATTTATCCAGGATCTCAGCTCATCAAAGGCACCTCTACATTTAGCATGAGTCAGCCCACCTCAGTTAGAGCAATGTAGAAACACTTATGAGTGCCCAGATGTTTGTCTCCTAGGTTATTCATATTTGACAAGTTGACAATCAACACTGACCATTATAGCATACTAAGTACAGTATTTCTGATTCATGTTCATGCTTACTGAATAAACAGCACCAGGACCAAAGTTAGAAAATGTCACTTTAAACCTTTTTCTCAGCTCATTCATTATGGATAGCTGAACATTGATGACTCCCAGTTTTATGTTGTTTCCATTCACTCTTCAGCAACTTTGGCTGGAGCTAAGATCACATCTATCTTATAGAAGAGGGTGGGGAAGGATGCACGGTGAGCATTGGAGTTCTCTGCTTGTCTCAGTCATTTCTAAGGGTCTGCTGCCCTATGGGAGGAACGGGGCAAGCCGAATGTAAACGTCAGCACACAGACCTGAGCACTTAGGCTTGACAGTCACAACCTGACAACTTCAGTGGTAAATTCAACTCAAGGCAAGATGTTTAGCCACTCGCGATTGCTGTACCTTCCTCATTAAACAGAGAGAATGCATCTTCTGCAAACCGGTGCTGGGGAAACATCTTCTCTGTGAAATGCAGAGCATGGCACCTCCGGCTAGTAGTTGCTCTATAAATAACAGCTGTTTCTATTACAAAATCAGCTCAGGGACAGGGAACATGGCTCAGTGAGTAAACAGTATCTTGGCCAAGCTGAGAACCTGACTTCAAATCTCCATTACTCACATAAAAGGCCACCTATACCTATAACCCCAATATTGTGGAGGGCAGAATCAGGGGAAGTTGGGGGTCTTGCTAGTCACTAGTTTATTTTCAAGTTCAAGAGATGCCTTCTCACAACTGTATTTTTCTCTAATTCCTGTGCATATTTAGGGGTACACATACTCACACACATATGTATGCACACAACATCCATACATATATTGCACACATAGAAACTTATACATATGTACACACACAACTTGGCTCAAGAGGCAGTTATTCAAATATATCTTGATGACCATGACTCTTTGTCCCCTTCTACACCTTCCTCCTGTGTTCTATTTTGGTGCCATTGATGGCTTCCCACTCTGTTTTCCACACTGCGTCTAAAATATCTGTGGACTGCACCTGTCTTCTCTCAAATGTGTGTTTGTGAGACAAGAATAGATTTATTCACTTTGTGATTTTGGTGCTCAAATCAGACAATATTAGAATATAATTTGTGTGAATTATTTTTTTGCATAATTGAATGAAGGAATGATGCATAAAAACTCAACCCGTAAAAATAAACGAGGAAGCAAATAAATAAGAATTAGCACATACATAATTTATTGAGAGTCACAAAATAATCTGAGGTTTGGGGATTTATCTCAGTTGGTAAAGTGTTTTCCTTGCAAGTACAAAGACCAGCACTCCATCAGTAAAAACTGGAAAGAAAAGTCAAGCATGTTAGTCCTGGGGTGGCACAGACAAGACAAACTCTAGAGCTTATGGGCAGTTAGTCCAGCTGAATTAATGAGCACCAGGCCAATGAGAAACCCAGGTACTTTGGCCAAAAACAAAGGTAGGTGGCACCCAAGAACAATACATGCAGGCATACCCATACACACACATACATACACACACACATACACACACACACACACATATACACAAATAAATAAACTGAAAAAGTCAATTGAATTTAATTATTTAATTTATTTTTATTTATGAGTTTTGTAAGGGCAAGAACAGATTTATTTACTCTGTGAACTTTGCTGACAAGCTCAGTCAACAATAGAATGTAATTTGCATGAATTAATTTCTGCATAATTGAATAATGCATAAATAACTGAGCACATCAAAAATATATGAGGGAGCAAATAAATATGAGAGCTGATAAATACATGAATAAATGAGAGATTAATAAGAATTTGAAAAATTTGTGGGTTAATAAAGAGGAGAAGCATGAAAAAATTATAAGGCCCTTGCCAGAAAATCTCACTGGGCTCCCTCTCCTCATCAGTGTGCTTGGAACCAACAGGCCATGCTAAATGGATGTGTGAAAGGAATTTCTCTAAGTGGCTGTTAAAATTCTTGGCAAATTTGAAGGTGACAGTGCTTTAATTTCAGGGTAATGCCACAGCTTTATGACTTCGTAGTTTTGTTTAATGGCTCAATTTAGCAGGAGATTATGCTGTCTGCTGCTCACCCAGAGAGACCACTTCAAAACCAAGACTTCCCCACATGGCATTAATATCCACTGCTGGACTTAGCTTGAGAGACAAGCCTTCTGGAAGCCCTGTGTGGCCCACACTGCAGATAACAATACAAAGCATAAAACTCTGCTTCTTCTAACTGGTGGATGGCTGTTCTTGAGCCCTTTGGAAAAACCTTTATTATAGAAGTCAAACTGCCCCTCTGAAATGTAAGCCACAATACAAGTTGGAATGATACAAAGAAGCGACAACACTAGTATTATTCCAAGCAATTAAACTGCAAATGAGTGGTAGCACATACATCACCCATGATAGAGTCTTCATGATAAAGCCCATTTTCAAACTTCTCCCAGGATGAGCAAAACCCACTGCCAAGAGGACAATGGTCCTGCTTTCAGGGAAGGTGAGAAAAACAAGGCAGGACAGAGTCAGGGAAAAGTAATATAGGCATGAGAAGGGAAAAGAGTCCCTCACTGTGGAGTCTTGATGATGCTTAGAGAAGCCAGTACTCCAGAACAATGACAACTAAAAAAAAAGTCTTTCTTTCCTTCTGCTGAAAGTTCAATTTCCCAAGATTCCTAACAGAAACACTGCAACCTATCTTTCCATTGATGTAGAATAATCCTTTTGTACACTCTGAATTTATCACTTAGATTAGTTTAATAAAAAGATGATTGACCAGGCAGGAATTATAGATTGGACAGCCAAACTAGGAGAATGATGGGTAGAAGAAGCATCGAATCAGAGGAGATGGCAGTAATCTGCCAAGGAAGCAGGTTGTGTAGAAAATAAGGTAACAAGCACCATGAGCCATGTGACAAAGCATGAAGAAGAAATATGAGTTAACTTAAATGTAAGAGTAGCTTATAACAAGTCTGAACTATTGACTGAGCATTTATAATTTAAATTAGTTCTCCAAATCTTGGGAAGCATGTTTAGGAACATGAGGTCGGGACAGGAAAACTCTGCCTACACTCAATACTTAAAGTCTATACTAATATAGAATTTCTAGACTCCAGTTATATAGCTCAGTGGGTACAAGCACTTGTTTTTAAATTTAATTCCTGGTACATACATGACAAAAGGAAAAATCGGACTGCTGAAAGCTGTTCTCAAACCTCTACTCCTACACAGACATCACACACACACAAGTATAATAGATGTAATGAAAAATTGCTCCCCAAACCCAAGACACAGAAACAGAGACTAAGAAGAAATAATTGAGACACAATCTCTAACATCCCCAGAATTTGTCATTTTTTCTTTGAAGCAAGGATGTCCAAATACTCAGCTTTCTTCCCCGACTTCTAATTCACCCAAAGCAGGAGGGAAAAAAAAAACAATGTGGATTTTGCTATGGTATCTTTTCCATTTCCAACTCTGCTGATGTATGTTCTAAGCTTCTACCCATGGTTAACCATGCCACAAGGCATCAGTGTGAAGATGTGACAACTGTCCTCATCTGTTGAGGTGCTTGAATACTGTCTACACTCACTGCAGACTTTGAGAAATCATATTGTTGTATATTATGATTATTTTTGTGTCACAATCAAGGCACTTGCTCAATATACTTTGTCCAGATTCTTGTGAACAGTTCACTTGGTCTTGTTACCTGTTCTGATGTAAATAGGCTAACATATAAGAAACATCAGAGAATGGCTTTCACAGAGCAGCAGTGAGGGAAGCTTGATACCTGTTTTGTTATATGTAATTTTGCTATGTGAAAATTAAAATTAAAATGTGGGATTCCCTTCTGTATGCTGTGATTACCATTAATGAATAAAGAAAGTGCTTTGGACTTATAACAGGACAGAACAGAGGTAGGCATGGAAAACTAAACTGAATCCTAGTAGAAAGAAGGTGGATTCAAGGAGAAGACATGTAACCCCACCAGAACTTTATT
Organism: Alexandromys fortis; assembly: GCF_014885135.2. NCBI lineage: Eukaryota > Metazoa > Chordata > Mammalia > Rodentia > Cricetidae > Alexandromys > Alexandromys fortis. The sequence continues at coordinate 271,110 of NW_026068053.1, read as the reverse complement.
TGGTAAGCCACAGCTTTGTGTCAATACACAGATTACTAGAAATGGGTTAAATCAAGTTTTAATAGCTAGTCAATAGGAAGATAGAGCTAATGGACCAAGCAGTGATTTAAATAATATAGTATCTGTGTGGTTATTTCACGGCTGGGTGGCCGGAACAAACAGGCGGCCTCCTACAACACCTTTCAGTGGTGGGGAACAGAGGAACATTTCTATCCTGCCACCATAAGAAGCTTGAGGAATGCTTTTAAGGATATCATTTTAAAACAAACTGGGATTTTTAGGTTTGTCACAGAAGAGATTTCAGTACTAACCAGTCTGAAGCAAAATTGCAGTATTATTTATGAATCTTATCTTTCTCTGTCTCTCTCTATCTCTCTCTGTGTATGCTTGTATACACACTTACACATGGCAGTATGTGCATGCATTCATGTGCATGAATGAGTGATGGCCATAGGCAGATGGGGCTTTATTTCTCAATAGTATTCAATCATGTTTTAGAAGACAGTCTCTCATTGAATATAGGTTCATTGATCAGCTATATTAACAAGAAAATTAGCTCTAGAGTTCTGCTTTTTTCTGCTCTTCAGGAATTATATTGCTTATTTGCATCCCCTCTGGTTTCTATGCAGATAGTGGGGATCCATCCTCAGTTTCTATGTTTACATAACAGAGATATTACAGACTGAGCCATCCCCAGTTGCAAATATAAAAATTTCTCCTATATTCCCAATGGCTCATCATCACTGTGCTAGAGCAGTGGTCTAGCACATATGAAGACCCAGTAATATCAATTCTTGTATTTCTGTGACAGAAAACACTAAGCACAAAGCAAATGTCTCAGATCCAGATAGCTGTAGTTGTTATTCTGTTTCTACTACCCACTAGCATCATCAATGCATTATTAAACCTAAGCAATGCCATTTCTTCAATCATGTCTGTTTCCTCAGGTTAATACTTGGTATGTTCAATATATGGTCTCAACTCAAAGGATGGTTTGGGCAACAGTTATTTTATGTGTGTCTATATGTACACATGTGCACATGCATGTACATGTGTGTGGATGCCAGAGTAAACCTTGAAAACTGTTCTTTACAATATACACTGTCTACCTTGTTTATTTGAGAACAAGTCTCTCATTGCCCTGTAACTTGATGACTGGCCTAGAGTGATTGACTAGTGAGCCCCAGAGATTCATCTGACTTTGTCTCCCCAGTGCTAGGATTATAATCAGGTGCCAGCAAAGCTGGATTTTTTTGCAAAGGTATTAGAGATCAAAACTAGATTTACATGTTTGTAAACAAGCACTTTACTGATTGTGCTGTCTTATTGGAACCTTGAAAACAGTAATCTTGCAATGATGACTAGATAACTGATAATTAAAAAAAATTGGAGAGGTTGGCATATTTTATTCTTGTTTCAGTCATTGGTAGAACAATAGAAAGTGCACACTCTTTCTGCTCTATGTACCCTCACACATGTATAAATATGTGTGTATGCTTTAATTATGCATATGTATGTATGTATATTGTGTCTTCACAGGAATGTATATGCTTGAGTGTCACAGGATATATACATGAGTGTGTATGTGTGCACATGTTGGAAGTAGAGTGCTTGGGAATGCAGTCAGTAAGAAGATGCCAGGACAAAAAAAAATCATTATAAATATTGTACAAACTACTGAGCTCTACTTAGTTTTCTCTTTATTATGTATGTCCAACATTGGTAGTTGACCCAAAACATGAAGAGAAAGAAATGTCCATAAGTATCTCTTTCTTACATTCTCAATAACTATCACTTACCCTTTTCTGACAGATAGGTGGGTGCCTAAGGAATAACTCACAGCCACTACTTTTACCAGAAAGAAAAGCTAACCACTGAGGCCAAACTCAGTGGACACAGTTTTTTCTTGCTGTCAATAGCTGGAATGATAATCTATTACCTGCAATCACACTTCACAATTATGTCTAGAAATATTGAAGAGATCTCAATCACAATCATCTCCCTACTCCATTATGCATGCTTGGATGAGTTTTAATGAAAACGGAGGCTGCTGCCAAAGCAGAGAGAATTGTAGTATCATAATCACGAGGGTGTAAGACTGAGAGACTATAAAGGTGGCTTGTAAATGGATTAGGAACTATTTGAGAATGAAGAACAAGTTTGGTTGGAGATTTGCCTTAACATTTTTTGAAAATTCACTGTAATTCCTGTCTATTGTCCTACATATGTGAAACTGGCATTGGCTCTATTGAGACAGAAAAGGGAATGTGTTCTGTGAGTGACTATACAAACAATTTTGCTGGAATTTACTAAATAACAGAAAAAATGTGCAGTTTGAAAATAAATATATTTAATAGGTAGCCAACTGTCTGTTGACATTAAAAATGCACAAACTAACTACATACTGAGACCTAAGAAAAATGTGTGACAAGTGCCCAGACTGACTGCAATCTGAGTTCTTAAGAACATGTGGTCAGAGATCCTCGCTCTTCTAATTGTGCTTCATCTTTATTAGAAGATGAAGCTTCTTTCTAGACTCCTAAAGTTTTTAGTGCATAAAAATTCTCTCCAGACTTCTAAAGTCTTGTAAGTAACAAAGCCATTTAGAACAGGCGAAGACTTTATTTTTCATCTCATGGTGAGAATGGACATAAAGCTCTCAATTGTGTGGACAACTGTGAGCAAAATGGAGAGCTGATTCTTCAATCACTACATGATATCAATTAATTGTTTAAAGACTGTCTGATTTAGAAGAATTGAGATTTCATGTATGCAAGGGTTAATACTAACTGCCAGCCTGGCAGACTCTAGTCCTAGTCACCTAGGACTCTGAGTACGTTTTGAAGGGATTTTTTAGTTGGGATGGACTTCAGTTGGGCAGAAAGAACTCTCTTAAGTATGGACTGGGATCTCAGTGTGAACAGAAAGGATGGATCAAGAAGTAATCTAGAATCCACCTCTCTCGGTTTTCTGCATGTGGATGCATTGTGGCCAGTTGCCTCATGTTCTTGCTGCCATCCTTTCCCCACCATGATGGCCTGGATCTTCAAACTGTAAGCCAAACACACCCTTTTCACCCTTTCTCTCTTCAGTTGTTTTGTCTGGCATTTTTGTCACTGAATTGAGAGAAAGATCTATTCCATCATATATACTGAGATTTTCACATTAGTCCTGAAAGGCAGTATTATCATCATTACTTTACTAACAAGGAAACCAAATCTAGAGTGATTAAATAACTTGTCCAAAGTTGCATGGCAATAATGTTCAAGAATTTGAATTTAAGCTCTAGTGAAATCCAAAACATTTTCCACTCCTATGCCTGATGGGCAGTGAAAAATTTATAGGAAGGACTTAGAACAGAAGCTGCAAACCCTCGAAACAGCCAACACCAGTTAAGACTGAATACTAAGTCTGTTTCCACAGCTCCAAACTGTTAAAATTTTAAAGGAAAAGGGCTTTAGTCCAACATACACTGTACAAAAGTAGAACAGAGTAAAGGAGAAAGAGGGGCTTGAACTTGGTAGTGATTTCATTCTGCTCAGTACATTGGCATCATCAAGGAAGGGGCAAGAGTAGACCTAAATTTGCCACACTCTGTGTTAGTCTTCTTTCCACTGTTTAAACAAGGTGCCTGAGGGTGGTCTGTGAAGAACTTTGTTTAGAACATCAAGCAGTTGAGTTCCCACTCTGGCAAAGGTGATGGAGGCGGGGAAAATTACATGATAATAGAGGAATCCAAGGAGACTAAGAGAGATCCATCTGCACTTTTATAAAAACAATCTTGTGAGAATTAACTAGAGTTCTATGGGAATTCCCTTAATCTCTCCTGGGTAATACCCAAGTAACCTGTCAGACTTCTTACTAAACCCCTCCCTCTTAATGTTCCATAACCTGTCATTGGAGCAAGCAGTATAATCCCTGCTCAGTACTGGGTTTGTAAGTCTATGGCACTATGCCCATATATATGTATTCTTAATCTGAATTTAGGTCCTTCTTGCTTCTGTGGTATGGTTATTTGAATGAGAATAACCTACGTCCTCCAGAGGCTCTGGAAATTGAATAACTGGTTCCTAGTTGTAGGTATGGTACTGTTGGAATAGGTTTAAGAGGTGTGGGTTTGATTAAAGAATTCTATCATTAGAAGTAGGCTTTGAAGCTTCAAAGTCATACCTCATTCCTAGCTTGCTCTCTCTTTCTCCTGCCTGTAGTTTAAGATGTGAGTCCAGAGCTTCCTGCTGCTGCCCATCATACCTTTGCTCCAGCATCATAAACTATAATCCTCTGGAAGTGGAAGGCAAAACAAAACAAAATGAAACAAACAAACAAACAAAAAAACCCTCTTTCTTCTATAAATTATCTTGGTCATGGTAATTTTCCTACCATGTAACTGAGACAATTGTCAAGTACTTAACCCACTGAGCCATCCCCCTCAACTTGCCTCATATATTTTAATGAGAAATTTACAGGCTCACGGGAATATCTCAGTAAATAATGATGGCTTTCATAACGTGTGATAAGTGTCAGTGAGTATCTACACAAAGTGAGAGGTATGTCACATGGTTGAGACATTCATCCTGGCCTCAGGGTACCCTCTAGGGCACTCAGCCTACTGAGGTGTGTGTGTATGTGTGTGTGTGTGTGTGTGTGTGTGTGTGTGTGTGTGTGGTGGGTGTGGGGAAGTGAGAAAAGAAATTGTGAAGGCTTACTATGATTAAAATCTTCAAGATAGGTTGGCAGGCTAGAAACTCTGGAGATTTGCAGTTCAGGTCCATAATACATTCTGTCAATTCCTTCTTATCTGTGGGATGCCACTGTACTTCTCTGATTCTCAGTCAATTGCATGAGGTTCCTCCACATTATTAAGGACATTCATCTTTGAATTCACTTTGTAATTGTTAGCCTTATTAAAAAAATACATTCACAGGGAGTGAATATGGAATATGCCTTGTGACTAGCTAGTAACATTACCAGATTTAAGCAAGCTTTGCTATGTAGATAATGTACACTGATATATAAGTCACAGTGGCAACAGTTGTCTATATTATATTTTAGGAGTCCAATTTTGTCTATTCTAGATTCAATGAAACCAAACATGCAAGTGTCTGATGGGTGACCTTTTTATTTCAGAAGGCCAAAACTCTATGATCAGAACATGTTTCTGCTGTGTGGCCCTTCGAATGTCCCAGCCCAGTAGTTGCCTGGGAACATATTTATCTACATAGGACCTCTGCTTCCTCTCTCTCCCTCACCTCTTAAGTGCCCTTTTGTGGATATGTAGCAAATTTCTCTCTAAAACCCACCATCTTAGGTCCTTGAATTTCTTCTTTGAATTCTTGAACAGAAATCTGAAATCTCCTTGCTGTAGATAGCTCTTGAGGTAGCTGAGTTTTCTTGGACCTTCACCCTCAAACTAAGCTTACCTGAAAAGCTGACAAATCTAAAGAAATTCAACAATTCCCCAATATTACAAAAGCACATTTGTATTTCATATTTTAGAAAAGAACTTGCAATTCTACAGTGTAAACAACTTATTCTGTACACGTTATGCATACTATTATTCCTTTAAAATCGGCGGGTGGGGTGTGTAGATGAACACAGGATAGATGAGACACGCCAAAAGGAAGAGACAAGACATGCGGCTCCCACGTGGGTGCACTTTAATGGGGGAGGGAGACACGATAAGGGATGGGTGTGTGAGACACACAAGGGTGGTGGCAAGAGAGAGCTAGACCTCTTGGAAGCTCGCTTTTTAACGGGAAGCTCAAGGTTATCCGCACCTGGGCACGCCTGCGTGCCCAGGTGTTGTAGTTTCCAAAGGAACAACACATACTGTTAAAGATATATATACTGATAATTCCTTGTTATGGGATACACTTGAACCTGATGGCACCTTGGGAGTATGGGAAGACCAACCCTATGCAGAGAAACATTATAGTCATCAGGGGTAAAAACAGAAAATCTCAGAAGACTCACCACTGAACTAGAGGACCAAGATTCAACTAGACTGCCTCTATTTTAATTTACTGTAAAGTTTGGTAGCTGGAGATGGGATGGGAAAACAGATCTGGGGAGTGATTTTCTAGCTTCCCAAGTGGCCAGATCTTTGAGGAAAAAAAACTTAAATATTACATATGGGGGAAGGGGCTTGGTCCTGCCTCAATTGATATGCTAGACTTTATTAACTCCCCATGGGAATCCTTACCCTCTCTAAGGAGTGGATAGCAGGGGTGTGAGTAAAAAGTGGGGTGAATGGGAGGAAGGAGAGAGAGGAAACTGGGAGATTGTATATAAAATAAAAAAATTAAAACAATAAATTTTTAAAATGTGAAATATAATTCAGTTTCTATCTTGCTTTATTGGCATTTGTAAAGACAGCCAGTTTAAACCCTGGTGTTAAGGTCACACTTTCTGGATGGCTTTGCTACTTATTTCACAGCAGCACAAGTCACTCCAATTTAACAATATAGAAGATTTAAGATTCCCCAAATAAAGTTCATCCTTGATCATCATCATGGAAGTTCCTATCTATGACCATCTAAACTATTCACTCAGCATCACAGCAGCAGTAACAGGCCCACTGTGGTAAAGCTTCTCATTAAGGAAGTAGAATCACTGGCCTCAGTGGAGCCCAACACTTCAGGGAGCTGGGTCAATCACACACCCCATGGATCACCTGATAGAAGGCAGGTTCACCTCAAGCCATGACCAGAAGTAGCCAAAATAGATGTACCATGTTGTAAATTCTCTGCTTTTCCCTCCAACAATCCACATTCTCTAGATTAGTCACTATAATACAAGAAGTCATGACACGCAGCTGAGTCTTCCCAACAAGTGACCCAGCTTTTCTTTCTTCTTTCCCGTCTCTTTCAGATGCTGACCAGATATCACATATGCACCTTCAAGTGCACTGGGCAGTCCTCACCCTTGTTCAAACATCCCCCTTTTACCACCAGGCTTTCAGCCATAACATCGCTGATCTCCATGCTTCCTTAATTCAAGAAGCACGCTCTTCATTTCCTTCTCCATCCTCCTTCTCTGGGAAGCTGCTGAGAAGTGTGACTTTTACCTGTCCTGAGATATTTCTCTTTTCAACTGTAATAAAACTCTCATGGAGATGCCATTGAACTTGTTCTTAAATTCTTTTATTTATGAGACTAGGAATGTCAAGAGGGGAATGCTAATTTCTCCATCAGGACACAGGTCCCAAGTTCTAGTTCCTCCAGGACTACAGCATCAAATTAACAAGCCATAAGATCAATCACTCATTCTTCTTTAGCCATAAATGGATAAATTATCAAACAATAAACCCCAGAATAGGTAGGTTTCAGAAGCACAGTTCTGGATGAATAAAGTCTTCTATGTTCTTAGACTTTTGTTATTTTGGAAAGTTTAATTTTTTGTGCTATTGTAATATATACATTTTAATTTCAAAATCTGTTTTACTGGAACAGCAAAAAGCCTGAATGTGGGCACTAAAATACAAATATGTGATTTAAGAGTATCTTAGGTTTAAATGAACAAATTCATTTATAGAAAAACAGGTTTAAACTTCTAAGAATTCAGTAACTTAATACTTTGAGATTTGATTATGCTTTGTTTTAGCATTTTAATAAATTTTTCTATTTTTTGAATTTTTAATTATAATCATTTATTAATTTTATAACAAAAAAATCAAAATGCTGATTGTAAATGGAGGTAGAGGTTTTTTTTTTTTT
>NW_026068053.1:244638-261747 GCF_014885135.2 Alexandromys fortis | reverse complement strand
AAGAGAAAGAAAGAGATATATGCCAATTAATGACAGTCTGACAGTCATAGTAGGACTACTGGCAAAGCTAAAAGCTCAAAAAATTATCACATCAATGTTTGGCAATGTGGAAATTTATGATAGAATAAATTACCCATAAAGTATCATTTTAATTTTTTTTTAACTTGTAAAGAGGGCACATATGTACCAATGTGAATCAGTGTAAATCAGAGGACATGTGGGAATCTTTTTTGTTTGTGTTTTTTGAGACAGGGTTTCTCTATGTAACTTTGGAGCTTTGGAGCCTGTCCTGGAACTCACTCTGTAGACCAGGCTGGCCTCAAACTCACAGAGATTCACCTGCCTTTGCTTCCCAAGGGCTGAGATTAAAGGTGTGCACCACCACTGCTCAGTTTAACATGTGGAAATCTTGTTGGAGTCTGTTTTCTCTTCCTACCATGTGGCAACCAGGGATTAACCTCAGATCATCAGACTTGGCACCAATGGCTTTTACCTGCTCAGTCTCAGATGTCATTTCTGAACCTATGTAATTGATTTTTAAAAAGTTACATACTCTCAGGATATTCCGTAGAATACAGTCTTCCTGATGAAGAAGATGATGATAATGATGGAGATGATGGTGACTTTCAAGAAAACTGCAATCCTCATAAAAAGAAGCCATACCTACATAGAAATTTTGTACAAAGCTAATTGGAACTTCAGTGAAGGAGGCAAGTCAAAACTCTGCAGATTCAATGTACAATTACCTTGTAAAACCTTGGCTCATTGAACAGTAACTTATTGACCACCTCCAAATATAACATAACATTCTGTGACTTTCTGGCAACAACTCTTGAAATAAATGAAGTAGTCCCTTTGTTTCATGAACATAAGTCTAAGAAACCATCAGATAGTATGTGAGACTCAGAAAAGAGACATTCAGCTTTCCTAAAATACTCCTACCTGATGTATGACTAGTCTATAGAAAAGAATCTTGATTTACAATAAATCATCATGAAACTATTAACGTGATGGAATATGGAATTTGTGGTAACTTTTATCTGTTTTCTCAGATTGATCATTTACTTGTTTCTAGAATAAGAATCTCTTATTTCTAAATAGATTTCTAGAATCTCTTTTCCCTTTTGAGATCAGGGCTATGTTTTTTAGGTCCTCACTTGCTGCTCCAACATATCTGATTATCTATAATCTTCATAACTCCTTGGTGTAGTAATCTCATTTCCATTTCACTGATGAACTTCTGAAGATCAAGAAAGTAGGACTCACCCAGACACACAGTTCACAGAACCTTCTATGAATGAATTTTCCCCTTTGTGAATTAGGACTTCCCATTGGCTTTTATGCCTCATTTTTTTGATTGTGTGTTTATTTATTTTGTTCTTATCTCTTTTTTTGCTGTTCATTTCCTGTAGATAAGATGACCTTGGCAAGTCCTACAGAAAATAGTGGGTAATTCACTTTGGATTTTTGGAATAGTCTCATTACCTTTACCAAGCTTCCTCTACCATTCTTTCTCAAAAATAACTAAGCTAATTCCTAAGATTTATCAAGGTAGCCTCCTTCCACAGCTAAAGCTAGTCCTGTAAATTGTGTTCACTCAGGTGTCCCTTTGCAGAAACTTCATTCCATCTCATAGCAGCGGTTTCCGAGGTTAAGCATGTGTGAAAAATGTGGCCCTTACCAGTGATATTGCAGTACACCTGGAGTGGTCCCAGCGGCCCGCTGCCATCAGAGTCAACATAGAAGAAGCCAGCCTTGTTCCCTTGGTGTCTGTACACCTCACAGGATTGCTCATAGATGGCTGGAAAGATAGAAAGACAAACTTTACTTCGCTTTGAACATCCTTGTGCAGGACTCAGTATCTCATACTTAAGCCTACTTCTCATGCTTTTCCCATTCTCTTCCTATATATCTCCAAGAGCTTTTATAGCCCGGGGTTCTAGTACTTTGTGGATTTTTTTTTTACCTATTTTAGTTTTATTTCTGTTGCTGTGATAAAATACCCTGATAAGAATGCAACATAATGTAGATAGGGCTTATTTTAGCTCCCAGTTTTAAGTTACCATCTAGCAGTTTGGATAAACCACAGTTGTAGGAACTCGAAGCAGCTAGTCATATCACATCCACAACCATGGATACTAAAAAGCAAATGCATATTTGTATACTTGCTAGCTTGCTTATACACCATTTGATCTTTCTATTCAAATCATTCAGAAACTATGCTGGTTGGGCTATTGTCAATGGACACAGCTAGAGTCATTTTGGAAAATAGAACCTCAATGGAAAAAAATGCCCCCACATGACTGGAGATTTGGGAACTTTTTAGGGCATTTTATTTATTAATGATGGATGTGGAAAAGTACAGTTCACTGGAGGCAATACCACCCCTCAAAATATTGTCCTGTGTGGCCCAAGAAAACAAGGTGAGCAAGCCAGTAAGCAATATGTATCCATTGCCTCCCTTCAGTTCCTATCCTAATTTCCTGTCTTAAATTCCTTCCCTGATTTCCCTTCATGATGAAATATGAAAAGAAGCTGAAATAAGCCCTTTCCTTGTGGTCTTTATTGTAGCAATAGAAATACAATTAAAACAAGGATCCATGTCTAGAGAATGGCGCCATCCACAGTGGGTCTTCTTACACACATTAACTTAATTAAGACAGTATACTACAAACGTGTCTTCAGACCAACCCAATAGAGACGATCCCTCCTTAAGACTCTCCTCTATGGTGATTCAGGTTGTGTCAAGGGGACAGTTAAAGATAACCATCACACACCATTACTTCTATAATTCTTTCATTCATTCTTCTAAACCCATCTCAAGGGTACATTGATCATAAAATCTCCCCTCTTATCTGTCCCTGGTATTTGCTGATTTACATTCTGTCCCTATGTCCTCACAGTGTACGAAGCTAGCATCATCAGCACAGGTCTGTCTTCTAGAATGTGCTAAAGAACCTCGAAGAATCATGACTGTGTCACGTGACACTGCATCCCTGCACCTAACATATCTCTCAAAGGCGTCAGAGTTCAACAAATATTTGGCTGGTGAGTTTAAAATTCACATTTTTAGCAATAAAACATGAAGACACATTCTTGGGGGATGTGTATGCACATGGATTTGTGGGCTTGTATGTGGCACCAATAGTCAATGTCAGAGGTTGTTTCTTACTTGTCACCACTTGGTTTTCTCCTTGCCTATTTGGCTAGAATGCCTGACCAGTGAGCCATAAGAATCTTCCTGTCAACACCTTAAAATGAAGATTATAAATGTGCACATCATGCCTGCTTTTACATGCTATAGGGATCATACTCAGGCCCTCAAGTTTGCAAAGCAAGTACTTTACCAACCGATATATCCTCCAGGCGAAAGGAACATTCTCTTACACTTATATGTGTGAAACTTAGGAAAGTAACTGATATAATATGGTATACATCCATTTTCACCTGACAATTGCTGCCTAATTTATAGATTATATCAACAAGTATAGTTTCACCAAGGGACAGAGACATATATAAAAACAACAGCCTGTGTCCTCATGTTTACAGGCCATAACAGGCACAGAGGTCATTTCATACTCATGCAGGAGCCAGGATAGGAAGAGGTCACAGGGGTCACATAATTTGGAACATTAACACAGCTGTAGACTTGATAAATATTAACTTGATTAAACCCAGCAGATATGGAAGAATGCAAAGCCAACATCTTAAAAGACACATTAGCAATCTTAGGAATAAAAAAATATATTTAACACTTCACACAAAATCCTATAGTTTGGAGCAGCATGTGCACATTGAATTATGTCTCCTAGTCATGCTTAAAACACTTTGGTGACTCCTAACATAATTCAAGATAGAGTACAAGCTTGTCACCTTAGCTGACTTCTGCCCCTGTGACTAATGCCCCATCCCAGGAATATGAAGCTACCGTTCATCATGATCAAGTGTGAGGGGAGTTTCAAATAATTCATTACCAGTCAGGTCCTAAATCCTGAGAGAGTTAGAAATTCTTATACTTTGGAGTGAATTCAAGGTTATAAGTGTATTCATGGAACTCTCTCTGGTATTCATGCACAATTTCTGAAGCAGAGGTAAATAAGGGTGTCACGGTGTGTGCCCTGAACACTGAACACACCAGGCTGAACCCTGAATCTCCATTGGTGAAGCTTGCCTGGAAGAATACGATCTTCAGAATCTATGTAATGCACTTTGATGTGCACTACACATGGGAATGCCAGCTAGTATGAGCAGCTATCAACAAACACACCTACACTCATAGGAGGGCAAACACATTAGAGAAGTTGCCACTGTTGTTTTCTCAAGATCATGAAAGGAAAATAACACCCAGAAAACATGTGAGCATTTATTTAACTGCTGAGATCACCTAACCAGTGAGATAGCTCAGAGAGGTCTAGCCCTGGTACCTACATGGTGGAAGAAGAGAACAAGCTTCTGCATGTTTTCCTCTCACCTCCACACTTATTCTCTAATGTACACAATCACACAAATGTACTCATGTGAGCACACACATTAAATGAAATTGTAATATTTCACAAAGAACTTGAACCCTAGAAATGAACTGGGCAAACGTTTGCATTATGGCCACAACCTAGCTCCTCCATTACTTTGGGAAGGTGGCTTTAGCCTTGCTCGCCTCTTCTAAGGTAATTTCCATGATGGACACCTCCTGTTATTCAGATACTCACACTTGTCTTGGTTAATGCTCCCATTGTTGTTACAAAATATCAGACAAAAACAACATAAAGGAGAAACAGCTGTGTCTGGCTCACAGTTCAAGTGAACACAGGTTATAATGGAGGAGAAGACAAGGCAGTTGGCATAGGAGCTGGGGTTAGATTATTAGAAAGCAGTGGTCACCATCTTCACAGCTCTTGGATTGCTCACTGAGGTAGAAGTCACTGGTCTCCTCAGGAGAGAGTCTGATAGAAAAGTACTATCTGAGACATCTTAGGAGACTCTACTACTGCCACAAAGATGAACAAAACTTCAAGGTGTTTGAAGAGGGGCTGGGGATCTTCTTTCTATTTTCAGATAGCGTTATGTTTCTCAAAAAACTCACATCTTCAACTTGAAGAACTGGATGCCACCTGCAATTGTTATATGTTTGGGATAATTTTGAAACGTAAATTTGTTGTTTGTCAAATTGTACTTCTGCATAAGTGTGTGTGTGTGTTTACATGCACACAATGTATGTCTTTGCATTTTTACACTGGTGTGCTCCATGTCTTTGTTGGGGTTTCTGATGCTGGGATAAATACCATGACCAAAATTCATGTCGGGAAGAAACGGTTTACTTCATCTTGAGCTTGTGTTCACCATCCAGGGAAGTCAGTATAGTAACTTAAATCAGAAACCTTGAGTCAAGAACTGATGACTGCACCCTGAAAAAGTATTGCTTACTGGCTTGCTCCTCATGGCTTGTTCTGGCTGATTTTTTTTATACCATTCAATAGCACCTGCCATTAGATAGCACCACCCACAATGGGCTAGCCAGGGCAAACATTATTCAAGAAAATGTGCTACAAGATTTTCTACATCCCAATTTAATGGAGGCATTCTCACAACTGAAGTTCCCTCTTCTCAGATGACTTGAGCACTTAGGTATAGTTGACAAAATCTAGCCAGCACAGCATTCTGAGGTTTGCAAATGGAAGTCAGGGGACAAACCTCATCTTTCTCCTTGTTTGATCTAGATTCCTTTGTTGTTTCTCCACTGCATAAGCCACGGTCTAGCTGGCCTGAGACAGTCCAGAGTACGAGCACTTTCTGGCTTTTATGTGGATCCTAGGGATTTAAATTCAGTCCTTCATGACAAATGTACTGTCACCCGTTGAACTGTCTCTCCACCTTCAGTTCTGCTATTTCTATATAAGAATTCAACTCTGAAGATCGACTACTTTCTCTCTTGCTTTCATCTATGCACTCTAAACTCTTAAACTTTTCTTGCTCTTATTTCCTGTGCTTACTTGTTTGCTTTGTTTTACCGTCTTAGTTTAGTTTGTTTATTTAGTTGTTTGGTTGGTTTTTCAAGATAGTTTTTCTCTGTAGCTCTGAATGTCCTAGACTTTCTATGTAGACCAGGCTGGCTGCAAACTAACAGAGATCTACCTGCTTCTGCCCCCCTCCAGAGTGCAGGGTTTAAAGGCATGCACCATTGCCACCCACACTCAGCTTTTTTTTCTGTCTTTGTTTTGCTGAATATGTATTTACCTATGTTTTTAGCTCTTTCTGGTCACTATGAGTTGAAATTACTGCTGAAACTTCAGTTGAGTTGTGTCAAATAAGACCAAGCATGTCTTACTTTTCCAGCATCCATTTGTCTGCATAAGTTTGATTTTGCATGCCCAAAGGACATGAGACACAAGATTGGGAATACATCAAAATGTACTCACAATGTCTTTTGAGAATAAGACAGGGCACAGTCTTACAGACTGCAGATTTTGTTGAATTTTTTGACACAGGTGTGTAACACATGAGGTAAAAATTAACTAAGACATTTAAGGCTAAAAGACCCTAAAGAAAAGGAGCCCATTTTTTCCTTTGTCTAAAAGCCAGATATGTCTCTGTGCCTCTGGTTAGCCCCATTTTTGCAAGAGGTCAGAGATGCCAGCTCCTCATCAGAGGGGGTATTGAACAATAATCAAGACTCATTAAGGGAAAATAAGCAGAGTTCTGTAAGCTTTAGGTCAGCCAGTGCTACATAGTAACACCCTATTTCAAAAAACCAAAGCAAACCAAACAAACAAAAAAGGAAAATAGAATGTCTGGCCTGGATAGCACTTAACACTGTAGTTGTGCCAGTTCAATTGTGTGACTTTTGGACTGAGTTAACCTGAAGCCATGCTAAGGAGATAAAAGGAATAAGTGCTCTACAAATGAGATGCTTCACAGAATTAGTGCTTCTGATGCAGTCTTTATGAGGTGAACCAACATGAGGTACAACTAGGTCTGCCCCCTTTTCTGAATCCTTATTCAGTGTTGCTCAGATGACTAGGAAGCCACAGGGAAGAACAGGGAAGAAGGCCACCCTGGACATAGTCATACTGCGGGCACCAGCATCAAATTACAAGTGAATCTTGGACTTAGATATTGACACATGAATGTTCTTGTGGGATATATTTATAAACTAAGAGTGTCAAAACTCCTTGCAATGATTCAAATTCGGATATAAGAAAATAAGATGGTCAAACACACTTAAAATAAAATTAATGAAAAAAGAAAAGGTAAATAACTTAATGTAAAAATATAAGATGTCAAACAAATATTGATATCACAAAATATTAATGTCAAGTATAAAATTTGATAGAGGACATGGAGGCAGACTGCCCTGGAGTCCACAAGATTTATTTAATTCAACAGAGAACATGAAGGATCCCCAAATGAAAGGGAAGGAGCTCAGATTATCCAGATCAGCAAAGATGTCTGCTTCCTTCTGACTTTTGTGGTAAGAAGAGGTGGCTGTCTCATACTGAGAGAGAGTGAGGGAGGAACCTGAATACCATGTGACTCAGACATGGGGAGCTATTGGGAAAAAGTCACATTTAATTAACTGATGCTCCTAAGAATGGAAACCTGATGTCCTTGGGGGAATTAAGAATGTCATGCTAGGGCTGGAGAGATGGCTCAGTGGTTAAGAGTACTGTTTCTTCTTCCAGAGGTCCTGAGTTCAACTCTCAGCAACTATATGATGGCTCACAACTGTCTCTAGTGCGATCTGAAGCCTTCTTCGTCATAAATGTTTACATGCAGATAGAACACTCATACATAAAATAAATAAGCAAACCTTTGAAAAAAGGAATGTCATGCTTTCGGAATCTGAACAATTGGAGAGTTTATAGACTCGCAGACACACAGTCTGACTCTCCTTGTAGATCAGATGTGGCAGAGCCAACACTAAGTATGACTCTGTTTGGGGATGTTGGTCTTTCTGCTCCAGATGTCCAGACCTGCTATCCTTTGAGTGCTGTTCATTGTTGCTGACGCTGCAGATAACTGGAGCCTGATTAGCTCCTCCCTTATGTCTAGCAACATCATTTCTAAGTTTTTCTTAGCTAAAACTGAAGCTGCAAGACAATGATTTATTGAAATGAATGCTGAAATATAGAAGGGCAGTTAGGAAAATAAGTATGAATATATCCACAGAAAGTGGAGGTATTATTATTTCTGAAAATGATGTTTTTGTTACAGAAAACAATTCGGGGAAAGTGGCACATGATGACGCACTAGCAGCTGAGGCAGGAGGATATTCATGAATATGCAGAAGAGCCAGGCTACAGAGCTGTTGAAATAAGAGCGGCAGAGCTGCGTCCCCAACACCCCGGCCGCTTGGCTAGCTCATGCCCTAAATAACAACACACAAACTGTATTCATTTAAGAACTGTTTGGCCCATGAACTCTAGCCTTTACAGGCTAATTCTCGCACCTGGACTAGCCCATTTCTAATCATCTGTGTAAGCACCCCAAGGTGCGCTTACCGGGAAGATTCTAGCCTCCGTCCATGCTGTCCGGGAGCAGAGCAGAGTCTGACCTCACTTCCTCTTCTGCCCAGCATCCTATTCTGTTTATTCCACCCATCTATGTTCTAACCTATCAGGGCCAGCCAAGCAGTTTCTTTTATTGCTCAGCCAATGAAATCAACAGATTGATATGACACTCCCACATCACAGAGCAGAATCCTATGTCAAGCATTAGAAAGAGAGCCAGCCATTGCACTGATAAAGACTACAGTTCCAGGTCTCAGAAACCCATTGCTTCCTCAATAAACATTATCAGATGCCCTTCCTGCCACTGTCATTGTGCATGCTAATCCTCAGTCCATCTTTTGGCCTACCCTGTTAGATTGTTTTTTTTTTCCCTGTTAGATTGTGAGTGCCTATAGTACATATATTTTTCTCTGTTTCTCAATGGCCCATTGGTCTGGGGAGGTAGCTTTTCACACAAAATGTTAACTGTGTAAGCACAAAGATATCATTTTAACTCCTCAGAACCCAGGTACAAACCAGGACTGTGGACACATGCTTGTGATCTGAGCACAGGGAACTTCAGACAGGAAGATCTTTGGATCCTGACCAACCAGCCATGCCTACCTAATGAGTTCCATGCAAGTGTCTCCAAAGACAAAGAGGATGGTGAATAAGGAATGACAGTCAAGATTGTCTTCTGGCTTCCACACACACACACACACACACACACACACACACACACTCAAATGTACATAATTAATGACTATTAATTGAAAATTTCTATAGCTGGTAAAAGCTGAACTGAGGAAATCCAACAGAAGCTATGGGAACCACTGCCTCTGCAGCAGCAGTAGAACTCAAAGCAGTGCAAAAAATGTGACCTGATGCATGATTTCTGAGTACTCTAGATTAGCACAGGAAGAGACCTATAGGAGAATCACAGCACACTCTGGGAAACTGAACGCCTAAGAGAAAATTAAGAGGAAGTTGTTGGTAGGGCTTGGGTGATAGCTAGCAGTAGAGTGCCTGAGGACCTGAGCTTGATGATAGAACCCACATAGACAGCTGTGTGGAATAGTGTGTGTCAGGAATCCCAGGTTCAGTGAGAGACCCTATCCCCCAAAATAAAGTTAGAGGAAGTGCATAAGATATCCAACATTGACTTCTGATATCCTTATGTACATATAGCTATGTGCATCTGCTTATATATTGCACATACAAGCACACCCATGAACAGGAACACATATATTACTGGAAGTTTGGAGAAATCTCTTTGTGGCCACCAGATGATACCAGGAAAAGATATTTTGGATTTTTAGCCTCCCTAATAGAATAATTTAGGAATTATAAATAGATTTAATTGAAAGCCCAAAGAAATTGTATGAAATTTCCCAATAATCAATAAAAATATTATGCTGTGAAAAAAAATTTAATAAAGAAAATCCCAAAAGCAGACAAAGCTGAAAAATCTCAGTAGCTGCTCAGAGATGGAGGATGAAGATACAGAAATAAAAGCCATTCTGTTTGTGTTAAGCAGACAGGGAGATTAGCCACATGATGACAGGTGGCCACAATGTGGGAAAGTGAGCATCAGAGAAAGGAGAAAGTCTGAGTACCAGGGAAGGCATTTTTAGGCTCCAGTCAACATCCAATAGAGAAAGACAGAAGAGAAGAAAAAGGAAGAATTTTCTTAGTAACAACTCAAAAATGACCACAGATCAATTAGACAACTCATGGCAGCTTCCAGTGACTGCACAAGGAAGTAGGGATTCTAGGAACAACTTTACCTAAATAAAGAAACAATTTTTTTTTCACTTTTAGTAGATCTTAAGAATCTATCTTCTGGAGGCTTAGTCCCATAGCCAAGTAATAGGCAAGCCTAATATTAATTCTTAAGAAAGGAGACAATGGTATGCCTTCAGCAAGAAGGAGATTCAATTCTTATGCAAATAAAAATACTTTTGAGACAGCAAAGTTTGTTGCATTAAAAAAAAAGCAGCCAGGAAAGTGAGCATTGCCATTGAAGGGTTACAACCAGGAATTCATGCATTCATTGCACTCCTCAGTGAAGAAGACAATGGTAGACACATCAGGGTTCTTCGGGATAAATTTTTACACAAACAGAGCATATGTGTAATGTGACCAGACAGAGCAAACCGATCCATGTTTTCATATCTAAGAGAAATAGTCTGAGTACAGTCCTGGCAGATAATTTATTGCCTAAGGTACAATTTTAAACGTCCTTGTGATGTTCTCTCTCATTAGAGATAATGATAGTATTCAGAAAGCGAAATAGTTTTATTTAGACCTCACCTTTTCAAGTGCCAAGGTCAGCACTACAGTTTTGCAGCTTTATCATTTATATTCCTACTGTGAAATTATGGAAACAAATATGAAGCTCAGTAAGTATGTGTGCGCATGTGTGTCTGACCATTCATGTGTGCATGGAGTGGCCACAGATTGACATGAGTCACTTCTGCAGTCACTCTCATTACTGCCTACCCCCTTTTAAAGTTGATGTCCACAGGACTTGGAATTCATGTGAGGTCAGTGGAAAACTTGCTGGATCAGGTTTTCTCCTTTCATCTTGTGGGTCCTGGGAAGCAAACTCAGGTTGTCAAATTTGTTGGCAAGCTCCTTAACCTTCTGAATCAACTTCTCTGCTTGTGCACCTTGGTTTTTGGGACTGAACGTGAAGCTCACCAATGTGGCTAGACTGGATGGTCAGTGAGTCTCAGAGATGCACCAGTCTCTGTCTCTCAAGCACAGGGATTGCAAAGGCATGCTACTATCCCTGAGTCCTGGGTGTGGGTGCTGGAAATTATAACTCAATTGTTCATGCATATATGGTAAGCTCTTTGACCAGTGGAATCTCTCTTTAGCTTCTCAGTACATTCTTTGAAGGCCTTAAAAATGTTTCAATTCTTCTTAGCATGTCTACTGTTGTCCTTATTCTACACTACACATATATGTATGTGTGTGTATATATATATATATGTTCATAACAATAACTTATTTAAAAAGAGTCCATGAATTTAAAAGAGAGCAAAGAAGGTATATGGGAAGGTATGGAGGGAGGAAAGGAAGAAGATACATGATATAATTATAATCTCAAAAATAAAAGTAGTCAAGTAAAAGTATTTCATTCCTATGTCTCTTCATTTTTGTGATTTCCTGGGTCTAGTGTATATGCCGCATGATTAGTTACAGATCTACACACACTTCTTGCAGACATAAATAAAATCAAATTAATTCTAGTATCTAAGTAAACAATTGTGGAGCATTTAATCAGCAGTCATTTATTTAATTAAGTTTTTCAAGCCGTAGTGCAGTAGACTTTTGAGAATTTTACTTGAGCTTGTTTCAACAAAGAAAATAAATATAGTATTAAAACAAAATAACAAAAATCAGTTCAAAGACTTTCAGTAGATTACACTGGAGGGAGAAGAGCTTTTGATGGCCCAAGCCCCAGACCAAATTCAGAAGGCAGATCAAAATGTCAGATTGCAATATTAGACCTCAAAAAAAAAAAAAAGTAAGACATTTTTTGGTCTCCTGGGCTACAGTGCTTTAGATCCTGATGCTGATGGCATGCTTTTAACAATGTTTGATAAAGGCAGGATGCCTGCCAGGTGACTTCTGGTGAATTGAAAAGGCTAAGACTGATACATTCTTCTAACTTCACCTCTACCCAAGCCTCACCTATGCTTCATTGTCTCCTTTAAAATAAGCTATTAATAGCAGTCAGTAGCAGCAGTCACTGTATACTATACACAGCAGTCACTGTATGCTATACACAACAGTGATTGTATACTATACACAGCAGTCACTGTATGCTATATACAACAGTTACTGCATGCTATACACAGCAGTCACTGTATGCTATACACAGCAGTCTCTGTATACTACACACAGCACTCACTGTATACTATACACAGCAGTCACTGTATGCTATACACAGCAGTCTCTTTATACTACACACAGCACTCACTGTATACTATACACAGAAGTCAGTGTATGCTATACACAACACTCATTGTATACTACACACAGCACTCACTGTAAACTATACACAGTAGTCAGTCCCTGTATACTATACACAGCAGTCACTGTATGCTATACACAGTAGTCAGTCACTGTATACTATACACAGCAATTACTATGTACTATACAAGCAGTAACTATATACTATACACAGCAGCCACTATTTGCAAGTGCAGCACCTTATATGTGATACAGAGGACATTGTGCCATTTTGCATTGCAGTAAAACAGTTTGTGAAATCACAGTAAGCAATTTAATAATATACTGTGGGTCAAAAGTGAATATGCAAACCCAGAGGATAAAAACTGTTTTTAATCGTCCATATCTAAAAGAAGTCCATCCTATGGGAGTATGAAAGCAAATGCTTGTTATGTTGAGGATGAGCATAGGTGAATGACAGTGGACATGGCTGCAATGACAGTGCTTCTCTGACTACATAAATTAGCAATCCTCCAGCTTACCACAGTCCTGGAAAATCATGATCCCCAAGGTGACCTAACATCAGACTGAAAATACAAGTCTGAAAAGTACCTTAGAAGATATTCGGGTAGGACTGGAGGGAGGGACCAGTCACTGAGCACATACTCTGCTCTGCAGAGGCCCTGGATTCCATTCCCAGCAACCACAGTGCACAGCTCACTATAACTCCGGTTCCAATGGCCAGTGAGGATAGCTATATACACAGGATACACATACAGACAAGCAGGCATACACATATACATGTACAAATAATAATAAGTGAAAATGCTTTAAAAATTTTAAAAAGTCCTCCAATTTACCTTTTCACAAGTTAGAGAAGCATTATTTTAAAACTAACAACAAAATTACAGAATCACAGTGATGTGGGAGAGAAAGAACTCAGTAGAGGATTGCTTGTCAAGATGGTATATTGCAAGCATGAGCATGCCAGTTTGATTCCCAGAATTCATATTAAACAAATAAGCAAGCAAACAGAAAGGCTGGGTTTGCAATCCTAGCAACAAGGAGGCATTTCCTTTGCATGAGTTCTAGGACAATGACAGACTCTGATTCAGACCAAAATAACAAATAAATGTGGACATGTTTTGAGGAGCAAAATGAATTTATCCTCTTGCCTCTACACACATACCTATGTGTACCAGAACAGAAAGGAAGATGCAGTAAACTGCACAGACAAATAACACTGATTAAACAACAGCAGACAGCAAATTGGTATGTCTCTGTCAGGTGCTGAAAAAATCTCAGTACAAGCACCCTGTATTCAACATAAAGTCCAGCTGTTGTTAGATGCTATATCTGTCTTTCTTTTCATCCTTTTGTCATCTTAAACTTTTGTGTTTCCAGGAGTTTCTCTTACCAGAAGCTGCCATAGGAACCCTGTTTGTGAAGATCACTCTCTAACTCACCTTGTGAGCAGACTAATCGTTTTGCTGCCTCATGCATTTCTATGAAGGACCTTTGGAGGCTGGCAGCTCTGAGTTTAACATCATGATATCTGATAAAGATGTAGCCTTCTCAGAGACAGAAAAGGCCATTAAAGGATCCAGACTATGCCACCCTAAAACAACCCACTTCGATACTCGTTTTTGTGCAGATGGTATTTAAGGAAAAACAAATGAACAAAACAAAAAAAAATAGCAACAGAAAAAGATTCAGAAGCTTAGGAGATAGTTCGGTCAGTAAAATGTTTGCCTTGCAAGTTTGAGTAGCTGAGTCAAAACCCCCAAACCCAAAAATTTAGCTTGTAATTTTCGAATTCACTTGGAGTCTTGAAACTGGAGAAGTAGAAATATGAAAAATTTCTGGGCCTCCCTTGCTAGGCAACCTACCCAGATCACTGGAAAATCTTGCCTCAAAAATTAAGGTAGATAGCAGGAGGGTGGTGCTACATGCCTTTAATTTCAGCACTCAGAAGGCAGAGGCAGGTGGATCTCTGTGAGTTTGAGGCCAGCCTGGTCTGCAAGAGCTAGTTCCAGGATAGGTTCCAAAACTACAGAGTAACTCTGCCATGAAAAACCAAACCAAACAAACCAACCAAACAAAAAGTGGACAACCCTTAAAGAATGACCCTCTAGAGTACCCTAAAGTATCCTCTGATCTACACATATACTCATATACACATACATGTGCACACACCTGAAAAATCACGTATAACTATTATATACACACTGGATTTTGAAAAAAAAATAAGAAAAAGACACACCTGGAAAAGCTATCTCCCCACCCACCACTGATTGTCTGAGATCAGGTCATTCATCTGAAAAGCTGTCATACACTACTTACATCCCTACCTGAAGAACACAACTCCCAAGACATCTATCTGCTAAAACACGACTCTCAAAAAGCCATTAAAAATAGAACCTTAATACATTATTTTCTTTCCAAATATTTGCTTTCTGTAAGTCTACATACAGAAGCAGGCCCTTGCCAGTTTTGCCTCTAAAACTGGTTTTCTTTTTATTGAAGATGCTGCACAAGCAAGAACTCTTGAGTCACTGCTGCCCTGCCTTGCAGTGTTGCTTTGCCTGGCGGTATGAAGAGCACGTTTACCAAAGCACTTTGCTTTATCTTGTTTATGAATTTCCACTTGTTACAGGGCCTTAGCATGCTTGGGACTCAGGAATACTTGGAAAGCATGCTTCCTCGTCAATGCCTGGAGCGTAGGAGAGGCAAGTGAGAGGAAGAGGAGGAGGAGAGCCTTCAAGGGTGACAGTGACTCTTTTTAAAAGAGAAGCTGAAAACACAGGTGTGGTGGTGCATGAGGTGCAAACCCAGTGGGAGGAGGTAGAAGTAGGGAGGAGGGATGTTCCGGCAAGCAGCCCAGCCAAACGGTGGACTCCAGGTCCCAGAGAAAGACCCTGTGTTGCGAACTGCCGGGACAGCATGGACAAAACAGCAGTAGGGTTTGACCCCTGATTACCATATTATCTCACACTTGCATGCTTATACACCTTCACACATGTGTTCATCTCTTCACATGAAAACACAAATCTTTATAACAGAAGCCTGACTGTATTCTTCAGCAGTCCTACCTACTCAGGATGCTGAGGCAGGAGAATTGTTTGAGTCTTGGAGTACTAAGTTTGGAAAACAGAAAGATATTATTTATTAAAATGAAATATACAATTTAAAAAAGGATTAAGTATGATGCAGGAGTATTATTAAATACTATAACTTGAGATTGACTCTTCTATAGATAATCAAAGACTTTATACTTGCACATCTCATAAGGGATAAGTCAAACTTCAAGGAAAATAATAAAAATACTCTTTTCTCTAAGTTAGTGCAAAATTATGGCAACAATGAAGCCATAAATGTAGCTATGCTACCACTGTCATCCAAATATTCACTTCAGAATTACACAATGGGGTACAAATGAGATTCAGTTCGTAGAACGCTTGGTTTGCAGGTGCACAGCCATGAGCTCCATTCCTCATGCTGCATAAACTCTGGATTATACTACATCCCTGCATCTCAGCACTGGGAGAGAGATGCAGAGGATCAGAAGTTCAACACCATCTTTAGCTGCATAGTAAGTTTGAGGTTGTCTCAAAGATTTAAATAACATACTGAAAAGTTTCTCAATATGTTTAGGCCACTGACTACCAAAAACTAAGAATGAGAAGCCTGTCCAGAATTAGAAGAGTACAGTGGCAACAGGCTACTTTATGGAGCTAAAGAGGTAAAGCTAACACATTTTCAGTGGATGCAATGATCACCTAGGAATTCTACCTTACTGCTTTATACAAGTCTACAATTAATACCAAGGTTTATATTTTATAACAGATCCAGCATAGTCATGTTACACACAGCATCATCCACCTCCTACTGCTTTATGGAGTTTCAAATCTGCAAGGAAGTACAGGGAAAAGCAGGGCCATGACTTTGCTAAGGATCTACATAAGTCAGCAGGAAGTAACAAAAAATCTCAATTTAAAAAATAGAAAGCCCAGAAAAAATAGAGCTAGGGATATGGCTCAAGGGTAAAAGTACTTTCTATAAAAGTATAAGGACGTAAATTTGAATTGTTGGAGTTGATGTAAAAAGCTTAACATGTCTTTTCATTATCTAGTGACATAAATACTGTGAAATACCATGGGGAGAGGTGACAGGAGGGTTTTTAGGGCTTTCTGTCCAGCAGCCTAGCTCAGACTCAGTGTCTTAAGGATATAAAGTAAAGCATGATACAACAGGACACTGACATCATCCTCTGGCCACTGCATGTGCGCATGTTTGTGCAGTCCTACACACACAGTTGCACACACATCACATGTACCCACAGCAAAATAAAACAAACATTTAAAAGTCAAAAATTAAATGTAAACCTGAAGTTCAAGAACCAGAGTTCTATTTCCATCCATTTGCCTGCAAACTTCAAGAAGTCCTTGTGTTTTACTGCTGAGTAGTACTCTAATATGTATATATTCCATACTTTCTTCATCCATTCTTCAATTGAAGGGCATCTAGGTTGTTTCCAGGTTCTGGCTATTACAAACAATGCTGCTATAAACATAGTAGAGCATATACTTTTGTTGTGTGATAAGGCCTCTCTTGGGTATATTCCCAAGAGTGGTATTGCTGGGTCCATGGGTAGGTTGATCCC
>NW_026068053.1:242099-244282 GCF_014885135.2 Alexandromys fortis | reverse complement strand
AAAAAAAAGAAGAAAAAAAAAGAACCAGAGTTCTATTGTCTTCATTCAGACTAGTGGCTGCTCCAGGCTGGGGCTGGTCTTGCCTAACCTGGCTTCTATGTCTGCCCTTTGGCCCTCAGCAAGCAGAATCACATCATTCCTATCATGGAGGAATTGGCATTTCAGCAAAACAGAGCACTTGGTGCAGAGAACAGCTTCATCACTACTCAGTGATTCTTAAACTTGCAATCATTTCTAGAGATGAAATGATAGAGCTCAATTGGTGACCCCACAACTTCATATTGTAATCACCATGCAGTGAGAAGCGTAAGCAAGGACCCAGGACTTTTTCATTAGATGTGACATACGAGGAGAACACTGCAGCCACAAGTCTTGAGGGTCATTTCAGATAAAAGACTCTAGTTTTCCTCCCAACATAGCTTTTACCAAAGATACACTGTTTGAAGCAAGCCCACGTAGCATTTGTCTTGATTCTTTCTCTACTCCATACATGAAGTCTTTAGTTACATCTCAATGGTAACGACCTTAAGGACAGTGGTCATGGGATACAATATAAAATGGGAAATTAGTTAAGTTTTTGTAGCTCTTGTTTTTACTTGTTTGTTTGAGCCTTGGTATCACTCTATAGGTCATAATAGGATTACTATCTCCACAATTAAATTTCTTGAGACCCAAAACTGTAGGCCTATAATACCACACCTAGTTCAACTAATCAGTTTTGAATTAAAATCCTGGAGTTGAGTTACTGGTTATGACTTCATATATATATATATATATATATATATATATATATATGTGTGTGTGTGTGTGTGTGTGTGTGTGTGTGTGTGTGTGTGTGTGTAACTTTGCATGCGCTTGGGCATAGATTTGTATGAATTTATGTGTATATGTGTGCATGAACATATAAAGCCAGAGGTCAATTTCAGATGTCATTTCTCAGATAACACACACTGTGGATTTTGAGATGGTAGTCTCTTATTGTCCTGAGTTCACCAATTCAGCCTAAACTGGCTAGCCTGTGAGTCCAAAGGATGCCCCAGTCTCTGCTTCCCAAGCACAGAGATTCCAAGGGCACACCAACACCTTACTTTTCTCTTTTATATTAAATCTTCTCATGTTGATTGTTTGGATAGGGATGTACTATACATTTTCCCATACTCCACTCTCACCCTCTTCCCTCCCCTTCCACCCTCTTCCCTTCCCGCCATACAGTATCTTACTTTTTACACAGGTTTGGGGGACCAAACACGGATCCTCATCCTGCAAAGCAAACACTTTACCTGATGAGCTATCTCACCAGCCCAATGATGAGTTTTATAAACCTGGTGTTTACATTATTTCAAGTTTAAGTTGTTGAATAATTGAAGTTAAGGAATAATTCCTAACTTTTGTACTCACGTCGAGTTCAGCACACAGTACGTGTCCAATCACTGTCAGCTGCTGCCACTTTTGATTCCTTGCTCATGTTTAACTCTACTCAGCAGGCACGCAGCAACTATTTCTTTAAAATACTCCAGCTTAGAAAAAAATGTCCAGTATCCACTCACTTATATCTGAAATTAATTTACAACAAGTGTTCTCCATAGGATTCACCCCCAAAATAATAAGTGTCTTTCCTATACCACATGCATGAACTCATATATTCTACCAGAAAAAAATATTACCCTTTACTAATGGTAAAAAGAGAAATGAGACCTTCAGTTCTCAACCAGATGGACATTTAAACATTGCTGTGTGGTGAGGAAATGCGGAAAGCTTAGTTTCAACTGACAAAAGAGGAGCTGGGTCTGGGGAAAGCACTCCTTAGAGGGGCTGGAGCTGAGACAGAAAAGAATATAAGTGTCCCAGGCAGACAAGCAGTCAGAAACAACACAGGGCGTTCTAATTTCTTTTCTTTCACTTTGATGAAATAGCCTAACAGAAAGCAACTTAGGGGAAAATGGAGCATATTGGCACATAATTCCATCATATTACATCCAGTTACATCCATCA
Organism: Alexandromys fortis; assembly: GCF_014885135.2. Lineage (NCBI taxonomy): Eukaryota > Metazoa > Chordata > Mammalia > Rodentia > Cricetidae > Alexandromys > Alexandromys fortis. The sequence goes on along the minus strand of NW_026068053.1, from coordinate 242,290 downwards.
AATTACAATCCATCATGTTGGGGAAATCACGGTAGCAAGACCTTGACACAGCTGGCCACATCCACAGTGAAGAGTGGATAAAAAAGGATGCAAACACACTGCTGACTTGCCTGCTTGTGTTCAGCTCTTTTTCTCCCACTTTTAAAAAGTTCAGAGCTGGGCGATGGTGGCGCACGCCTTTAATCCCAGCA
>NW_026068053.1:236227-241854 GCF_014885135.2 Alexandromys fortis | reverse complement strand
AAAAAAAAAAAAAAAAAAAAAAAAAAAAAAGTTCCGTACTCCTTGCCTAGGAAATGGTGGTATAGACAGGATTTTTCTTTCCACATCAATTAATTTAGCCAATCTCCCACAGACATTCCCACAAGCAACCCGGGTAGCTTCTCATTGAAGCTCTCTTCCCAAGTGGCACTGGGCTTTATCAAATTGATAATTATGGCTAACTACCTACCACACAGGGTAATGTACCAAGGAAAGAAAAAAAACCTGCGTGGGTTACTGAGAGCCCTCCCGTATTCAAAGCTGAAATGGATGGGACATGAGCTCTACTCTAAGCAGGATATTTTTAATATTTCCACCCGAGATTCCCAATATATTTCCAATTGACTGAAAGACCAGAGGTTCTTTAGGAACCTGGGGAAGGTAGAATGAAATAACAAGATAGAAGAAGACAGAGTCTCTACAAACCATTATGAAGCAGTAAGATCTCTGTGAGATGGTAGTACAATTTGTAGGCTTGACTCAGAATTTCTAAGACTGAAAACTTCTTATCCCTCTTCATTTGTCTTGGAATGTAGTAGATGAAAGGAAAGGTTGGTGTAGTGTTTTGATTTGTCATGTTTTTCTATTAAATCAAAACAAGGTGAAACAAAACCGTGATGTTCATGTCCTAAATTGCTGTTCATCTCTGCAGCCCACTTTCCCCCCAAAACCCTAATCCTTAAACTTTAGCTCAGTTGCTGGGAGACTGAACAGAACACAGCTGGCTTCCAAACCTATCTATTTATTTATATTGCAAATGAGCTCATGCTCTAAGCCACCCAGCTGGTATGGGCTGTATTTGAGAATTTGGTATTGACTTGCTGACTGCAAACTCCATGTTCTGTCCTCTAAATGCTGCAAACAAGTTAAAACACAAACAAATTGTTGTACCATGCTTATAAGTTTCCAGACTGACTGCAACATGACAGTGTAAACATGAGCAATTCTAGAGAAGTTTTCAGAAGGTATTCTATTTACACAGAATTTGTCTGTGCCATCATTAGTAATGATTCTCAAGTCTTCTACATAGGAGCTACAGAGGTAGTACAAATGAATATATTTTGCATTTATATACCATAAAGAATTTCTCTTCCAGTATGAATTGGCAAATGCCTACTTTTTAATCTGCAAAGAAGACACTTTGCAATGAAAAATGTATGTCTTTCAGCTTTGCAGGCCATGACATTTGACACATGTGTATAACAAATGTGTTTTGAGCAAACTTTTAGGGACAATAGGAAGTTGTATTACCATGTGTCTCAATGGGTATTCCATGGGATATTTAGAAATAGACTATATTTTAAATTTAAAACATGGTATAGTCTTTTCATCAAGATCATGCTATGAAAACCTCTTGTGTGTATTTGTGTGTATATGTAGGTGTTTGAATATGTGTGCAGATGTGTGAGTATGTTTATGGCTGTGTATGTACAGATATGTGAGCATGTATGCAGGTATGTTTGTATAACTATGTGAATATGCATACAGGTCTGTGAGTATATGTGCAGGTATGTATGTATTACAGGTATATGAGTATATGTGCAGGTGTAAGTGTACAATGTGTTAGTATGTATGCGGGTATATGAGTATGTTTGCAAGTGTGACAGTATGTATGCAGGTATGTGTATACATGTGTGTGAGTATGTAGGTTGTACAAGTGAGTATGCAGGTGTGTGTGTGTGTGTGTGTGTGTGTGTGTGTGTGTGTGTGGAGCTCAAAGGTCAACCTAAGGTAGTTTTCTCAGGAGCTACCATGTTTCTCCTCCTTTATATTTTTTTACACATATTGTAACAAAAAGGTCTGGCCTGTAAGTCTCCAGGCAGACCAGGCTAGCTGGCTAACAGCAATCCCCAGGTATTCATCTATTCCCATCTTCCCAGGAATAACATCATAAGCACCGGCTATTAAGAACAGCTTTTCATTGAGTGTCTGGGCTCATGGCTGGTTAGTCCTGATTTATAGGCTTTAATCCCCCCGACACATCCTGGGCAACACTCCCACCCACCAAAGACCCAGAGATCTGGCAGCAGCCTCCCCACACCCCCAAACATTGCCCACCTCCTCAGATCTACAACAGCAAGAACTGAACTTCCCAATGCAGAAGAAGCAGAAGAAAACAACCTTAAGAATAACTTCATGAAGATTATGCAGGCCCTTAAAGAGGAAATGAAAAATTCCCTTAAAGAAGTAGAGTAGGTCTTTCCCAGCACTCCAGAAGTGTTTTGGTAGATGCAGTTAACCATCACTAATGCCTTAAGAAAGCAGTTTACCTGCACCCTTGGTGGAACTCTTAAACACAGCTTGCTCCAATACTAGGGGACTTAAGAGGTAAGTGAATAGCCACACGGTGGGACACCCCACTCTCTAAGACTTCCACAGTGGGACAAAACCACAGGCCATCCCCCCCCTGAATTTCCTCAGCTTTTCTAGCCAGCCAGCGGGGAGTTTCCTGCAGGTAGGCACTCCCAAAACCCAACTCCATCTACTGGACCCTCTATGCTAATAGCCCCACACCACCTAAGAGCTGAGAGCTTGCTATAATACGGAGAAGACCAAGAGCTTGCTACAAGACTGAGGAAGACCAAGAGCTTGCAACAACATTGACGGAACCAAAAGAGAGGACCAAAAAAAGCAAACCAGGAGAGAAGACCAAGAGAACATACTTATAGAGACTTCAGAAGCTTTCTGAGACACAGACATTGTCAGTACAGAGTAGACCAAGATAAACTCCCAATCAATCAGACAGCCACTGCAAGGATAGGACCAAGATGCAAAGAAACTGCTGGCCTCATTTGAAGGAAGAGATGGGTAGGTACCAATGCAAGATTTCCTCCAACAACCTAAAAAGTAACATGATAACACCAAAACCTAGTGGTCACACAAAAGGAAGACTTGATCATCCTAACCTAGAAGAAGCAGAAGAAAACAATTTTAAATGTAATTTATGTGGGGAGAGGGGGAGAGGAGAGGGGTTAGAGTAAAAGGAGTGGGAGGAGGAGGAGGGAAATGGGAGGCGGGGAGGAGGCAGAAATTGTTTCAACCAAAAAAATAAATAAATATAAAGGAAAATAATGGAGACCTTTTAGAGAAAATGAAAAAATTCCTTAAAGAAATGGAGGAAAAGACAAACAAAAAAGTGGAAGAAATTAATAAGTCCTTCAAAGAAACCCAGGAAAACCAAGAAAAATAATCAAACAGGTAAAGTAAACACTTCAAGACTTGAAGACTGAAATAGAGGTAATAAAGAAACACAAACATAGGGAATTCTGGATATGGAAAATCTGGGTAAATGAACAGGAACTATAGAAACAAGTATAATCAACAGAATACAAGAGATAGAAGAAAGAATCTCAGGTGCTGAAGATACTATAGAGGAAATAGACTCATTGGTCAAAGAAAACATCAATTCCAACAAATTCTAACACAAAACATCCAGGATATCTGGGACACCATGAAAAGACCGAAGCTAAGAATATTAGGGGTAGAAGAAGGAAAAGAACTACAGATCAAAGGCACAGAAAATATATTTAACAAAATTATAGAAAAAAAAAACTTTCCCAACCCAAAGAAGAACACCAAATAGACTGAATCAAAAAAAAAAATTAATTTCACCCACAAAAACACAGGCATCTGATAACCCACTACCAGCATAATCCAAATAAGAGAAACACACAAACAATATTACTGAAAAATAACTGGAATTAACAACCACTTGTCATTAATATATCTTAATATCAATGGACTCAAGTCAACTATAAAAAGACACAGGCTAAGAGAATGGACATGAAAACAGGGTCCAGCCTTCTGCTATACAAGAAACACACCTCAACCTCAAAGACAGACACTACCTCCGAGCAAGGGATTGGGAAAAGGTTTTCCAATCAAATGGACCTAAGAAACAAGTGGGTATAGCTATCCTAATATCTAACAAATTAGATTTCAAACTAAAATCAAACAGAAGAGATGGAGATGGACACTTTACAGTCATAACAGGAACAACAAGATGTAGTCTCAATCCTGAACATCTATGCCCCTAATACAAGAGCACCCACATATGTAAAAGAAACATTACTAAAACTTAAATCACACATCAAATCCCACACACTAATAGGAGAAACTTCAACACTCCACTCTTACCAATGGACAGGTCAAGCAGATGGAAACTTAACAGAGAAATAAGAGAAATAACAGATGTAATAAATCAAATGGACTTAAAAGGCATCTATAGAACATTCAATCCAAACACAAAGGAATATACCTTCTTCTCAGCACCTCATGGAACCTTCTCTAAAATTAATCACATACTCGTATCTGTGGAGGTGTGTAACAAAACAAACTTCTACAGATATAAAAAAAAATTGGACTAACTCCCTGTGTCTTATCGGATCACCATAAATTAAAGTTAGAATTCAACAACAATGCTACCCCCAGAAAGCCTACAAACTCATTGAAATTGAACAGTGAACTACCAAACCACCCTGAGTTAAGCAAGAAATAAAGAAAAAAATTAAATACTTCCTTGAATTCTACAAAAATGAAGGCCCAATATATCCAAACCTATGGGACACTATGAAAGCAGTGCTAAAAGGAAAGTTCATAGTACTAACTGCACACATAAAGAAAATGGAGGGGGCTTACATTAGTGACTTAAGGGCACACCTGAAAGCTCTAGAACAAAAAGAAGCAGACTCACCCAGGATGAATAGAAGACAGGAAATATTCAAATTGAGGGCTGAAACCAACAATATAGAAATAAAGAAAACAATACAAAGAATCAATGAAACAAAGAGCTGGTTCTTTGAGAAAATCAACAATATAGACAAAACCTTATCCAAACTAATCAAAAGGCAGAGAGAGAATATCCATATTAACAAAATTAGAAACGAAAAGGGGGGACATAACAACAGACTCTGAGAAAATTCAGAGAATCATTAGGTCAACTACAAAAACCTGTAGTCCACAAAATTGGAAAACATAAAAGCAACGGACAATTTTTTTAATAGATAACATATACCAAAGTTAAGTCAAGACCAGGTAAGATATTTAAAGAAGTATAGGAAAAGACAAACAAAAAATTGGAAGAAATCCTCAAATCCATTAAAGAAAGCCAAGAAAGTCCAAGGTCCTCCCCCGTCCATCCAGGTCTAGGCTCCCACACAGCCAGTACATGCAGTAGGATCAAAACCAGGAAATCCTGAGTGCTCTTTGGACTGGAGAGGAAGGGGGAAGGGGGTGGGGAGTGGGAGGAGGGAGAGGGAAAAGGGAGGCAGGGAGGAGGCAGAAATTTTTAATAAAAAAAGGAAGAAAAAATAAACAAAAGAAACAAACAAACAAAAAGAATAAGCACAAGAAATGTGCCCTCTGGAGTTCACAAAGCCAGACAGGGACAATTCCATCAACGGGAGCAGGAAGAAACCATGGAAGATCAAGTTATTTTATTCTATTACCTTTGTAAAAATTGACAAATTATGCTGGAACAATACAAAGAGGAGAAATGGAAAAAAAAAAGAAAGCCAAGAAAGAGCAACTTTTTCACAACAATTCTGGGGTCTAAACACAGGTCCTTGTGTTTGTAAAAAAAAAAAAAAAGAAAGAGAGAGAGAGAGAGA
>NW_026068053.1:229226-230793 GCF_014885135.2 Alexandromys fortis | reverse complement strand
AAAAGAAAAGAAAAGAAAAGAAAAGAAAAGAAAAGAAAAGAAAAAAAAGTGCCTATTACTCAAAGAAAGTACCCCTGTTACTCAAGTAACACTCCTAAAACAGTACAGCCTCTGGATAGAAGGCACATACTACTGTAATGGAGGTGATTTTCTGTGAAGTTAATGAACCTGAAACATCAGGACAGTCTTGCTAAGTTGTAGCCTAGCCATATGTTTCTGAGGTTATGTTTTTATAAACTGTGCATGTTGGTTGTTACGGCATTTTAATCTGATGAAAAGACTGTTAGGAGAGGTGTACAGATCTGTAGTAACATAAAAAATGCTATTAGGCATTTGTCTATGCATTGGGCAAAGACTCCTAAGAGCCACAGTAGGGAAGAGATAATAAGAAAAGGTATGGACAGGTCAGAGGCCACAAACATGTCCTGTGGTCAAGACGATAGAATGAAGCCTGTGAACTTTCCTATTATCTTTAATTGTCATAGTGTCCTTCAAAGGTTGGGGAAGACTGCAGCAGGGAGATGCTCTGTCAGTTAAGGGCTTTCCCAGCAAACAGGAGGACCTGAAGTAGATCCCCATAAACTGTATAATCACCATTACACAGTTGTGGTTGTAATCCCAAGGCTGGGGAGGAAGAAACAAGCTGATAAGTAGGGGTCACTGACTGGGCAAGCCATGGCGGTGAGAGAACCTATCTCCAAAAATGAAGTAGCTGCTGCCTGTAGAATACCTCTTAATGTTGTCTGCTGATCTCGATTCAGATGCTTCTGTACACCCTTCCCAACACACACACAAGCTTGGAAACTTTGTCACATAGTTAAGCACAGACCTTTGAGGAGTTAGAGGATGGCAAGTAAGATGCAGAGGGACATGCAGCAATTTCAGGTCCAGCCCCCACTGACAACGTGGGACATGCATTAACAAATCATTCACAAATATGTGAACTCTAGAAAGGTCAATGCTTCCTGTCCATTTGAATCTTTTCTTATCCTTTTTGAGATGTCTATTATTGGTTATCTTGAATACATTTAGAATCAACTAGAACCCAAAAACTGTGGGCATACATGAAAGGGTGTTTGTTTGTTTGTTTGTTTGTTTTTTGCTTAATTTGAAGTAGGAAGATCCCCTTATAATATGAATATTTGCAGTAGGAAAATAAGACTTTAATCCAGATCTTTTGAGTTAGAAAAACACATGTCTTTATTTAGGCTTTTTGAGGTGGGAAAAATACCTTTAATCCAGGTAATCTGAGCTGGGAAAACCTCTCTAATATGAGCCACATTTTCTACTTTAAACCTATATTAGACATGGAAGAAGAAAACTTTTGCTCTTTGCCTGCCTGCTCTTTCTCACCTTACTAACAATTCCATTTCTTCACTGGCATTAGAGTCTACATTTCTGGGATATTAGGATCTATTGAAGACCAGTTGAGACATCTGGCTGTGTGGACTAAGCAGATTCTTAGACATTCCATTCAGAGTCAGAGCCAGACGTTATTGAATTAACTGGACAATAATCTGTATATCATTCTAACAAATTTCCATTCTTTCTTTCTTTCTTTGTATAT
>NW_026068053.1:223354-229134 GCF_014885135.2 Alexandromys fortis | reverse complement strand
ATATATATGTACATATACACATATATAAACTCTATAAGTTCTGTTACTCTAGAGAATTCTGACTTATATACATCCTTCCTAGGCCTAAATATATATGAAGAAAAACACTGGAAAATACACTATAGCCTTATCATATTGCAGATACAGTTTCACAAAATCCAGCAAATGTTGGTTACTTAAATTGCAATTCTTTGAACTAAAAAGCTGAAGTACAACTTATTAATACTATGGCTCTTTTCTAAGCTATCTCTACTGTCACAGTTCTCATAGTGGGCAGCTTTGGAGAAGACACAGAAACTTTTATGACAAGCACAAAACTGGGAAACCTCTGTTCCCATAGTCACTCTCTATGGGTACTCACTGCTTTTTTGTAGGGATGGGCCTAATATCTTTATTCAAACAAACAGAAAAACTTATTTCCAGACATAGGGTTTCCTTGGTATACAAGGATTTTGCCTTGCTTTTGGGTTTCCAAACTATAATTTTTTTTCTTTTTGTGTCAGAAATTGAACACATTTTCCTATTGAGATGTAGCCCCAAAGTCCTGCGTGGTGCCTTAGATCTTCAAGAACTTTCATTTTGTGACAGTCACAATCACTGGCAGCCCAATCTTAGAAGTTTCAGAATCTCATATAGATCAGTCTGGCCTTGAGCTCACAATGAAGACAGGGATGACTCAAACCCTCCTTCCTCCACTTTCTGAGCAGTGTGAACACTACCTATTGAGGTACTCCTTGTGCTCTTGGGTTCATTTTAATAGACATTTAAAGCATAATAAAATTTCACCATCTGCTCTAATAAGTACCTTTCTTTCTCCTGTCCCCTTGTTGTAAAAGTGTCCCAGCTTTAAAGAATTTCTCCTTCTTAACTGGAGAGAGAACATTTCCCCAGTGTTCTATGTCTCCTGGGACAAGTTTGTTAACCTCCGGGGAAGGTGTCCTCAGGTATTAACGGCACAGTCACCCTGAGCAGCAGTATCAAATTCTTCCTCAATGCCTGGATGCCATCCCACATTCCTCCCTTACCTTCCTGTTATACAACATTCTGGAATTCGGCTCAGTTCTGCCCCTGTCACACGCGGGGCTTGAGAGCATCTCTCAACTGATCATTTCCTGTAAGCATTCTCTTCCTGTTCACTCTCACTTCCAAAGGAAAAAAAGAAAAGAAAAGATAAGAAAAACTTCCATCTGAAGTGACCCAGACTTTCTCCAACTCTTAAGCATCTTTCCCAATTCGCTGCCGTATGAACTCTGCCTAGCCTTTACAGACGCTCTACAGAGCTCTTAATGAGATTGTTTTATGTTGCCATGCTAGAAAATTGAAAATTAAAGAGCTTTGATTTCTTAGTTGAGGAATCACATAGGGGAATCTCTGCTATCTCTTTTATTCTTTATCTTCTAATTAGATGATTGGACTTTTTAAAGCAGAAAGGAAGGAGATTTGACACTCTTACAGAGACATTATTTCAACTTCTGCTTTATTTCTCTTCCCCATTTTGCTGCTATTCCCACCTCACCATGATTTCCATTTACAATTAAGAAACCTGAAATCATATTGCTGATGATAAAGAAGAAAACAAAAGTGGTTCAGAGAATTCTGAAAAATTAGAAAGTTTAGAGAGGACTTGGATACCCCACCTTGCGAGTGACTGACTTCCTGGCTGCCACTGCCTCCCCAGGCATGTAATTCACTACAGACACACAGTTAACCCAGCCATCTGGGGCCTCTGCTGTCTTCTAACAGGTTCTCATTCACATTTCATTAACTTTAGTAAGAACAGACCCTAACTTCCCTCTAGGCAATGATGGGATCCAGGGAGCATCTGCAGAATAGGTGTTGTGATAGAGGAGGGAAACCAGACAACATGTATGGCTTCACGGTGCCTCGCCCCCCACATGCTAATAATGGACTGAACCTCTTAACTCTAAGTGAGCCCTCAAATTAAATGTTTTTCTTTTTAAGGGTTGTCACGGTTATCGTGTCGCTCCACAGCTACAGCAACCCTAACTCGGTGGCGAAAGGGTGTTCAATGAAGTTCCCGTGCTGTGCTCGTCTTCTGCCTCTATAATAAAAGCACTTGACATCCATCACTCTTGAAGAGGAAAGTGCTATAGGGGCCAGCAGCTTCTGGTCCATGAAGCTGAAGACCCTTTGATTTCAGGCCTGTGTCAGGAGAGTTCATCACGGAGCAGCTGCTGGTGGGCAGTCATTCATATGAACTCACCAAAGGCAAAGAGATGGCAGAGTGATCCCCTACAGTCTCTTAAAGGACCCCAAATTTTAAGTATCTAGTTTCTTTTTTAAAAATTTTTATATATTAAAGATTTCTGATTCTTGCCCGCCATTGCCTCCCATTTCCCTCCCCCTCCTCCAATCAAGCCCCCCTCCCTCGTTAGCCCAAAGAGCAATCAAGTTTCCCTGCCCTGTGGGAAGTCCAAGGACCACCCACCTTCATCCAGGCCTAGTAAGGTGAGCATCCAAACAGCCTAGGCTCCCACAAAGCCAGTTCGTGCAGTAGTAACAAAAGCCCATTGCCATTGTTCTTGAGTTCTCAGTAGTCCTCATTGTCCACTATGTTCAGCGAGTCTGGTTTTATCCCAGGCTTTTCCAGATCCAGGCCAGCTGGCCTTGGTGAGTTCCCCATAGAACATCCCCATTGTCTCAGTGTGTGGGTGCACCCCTCGCGGTCCTGAGTTCCTTGCTCGTGCTCTCTCTCCTTCTGCTCCTCTAATGGTGCTATCCTGGGATCCAGCCTTTAAAACACATGCCACTGGGAGATAGTAAGGATGCAAACTAGATCTAAAGACTCACATGTTGAACTTAGCTTTTTATGACATAAAAGAATTGTAAGAATGCTTATTCCTTAAGAAAACCACTGAATTTTGAACATGATAATTAACAAACTCAGGAGTCAATTTCCCCATTGATAAAATGTGTCTGTGCATCTCTTTGTCTCTCTCTGTCTCTCTCTCTATCTCTCTCTCGTGTGTGTGTGTGTGTGTGTGTGTGTGTGTGTGTGTGTGCGCGTAAGTCAGCAGTCAACCTCAGATCTCTTTCTTGGCCACAGTCTTTTGAGGTAAAGCTTCCAAACTTGACTGGGACTCACTGATTGAATTGCCATGTCTTGTCAGTGAGAGCTCCAGTGGTCTGATTGTCTCTACCTCTGCAATGTTAGGACTATAAGAATGATGTTTGCCTTCATACAAGAGTTCAGAAGATCAAACTCAGTCTTCCTACTCATGCAGCAATCACTTCACCAACTGAGCCATCTCCTTAGACCCCACTATATAAATGTTAAGTTAATGCAAGAGACAAAGAGTCATGCTTTGTTTGCATAATACACAGTATGCTTTCATTTTAATCAAATGCAACATGAGATTAGGAAAAGTGTCACCATCACGGGGCTGCACAAACGTAAGTGAAATGGTTAGAACAGAAGAACCAAGGCATGTTAAGTTGCAGCATGCCATGTTCGGCGGAAGCATAGCTGAATATAGTTGAATGGAGGAGGACAGGGTCAAGGTGATGTATGACTGTGAGGATGAGTGTCATGTATCAACTTGGCAAGAATACAGCACCTGGTTATCCAGCAAATCACTGACTGCAGTGCTGCTGTTAAGGTGTTTTGTAGATGAGATGAAAATCCATGAACAGTTGACTTTATTTAAGGGAAGTTATGCAGAAAATCAGGGTGGGATGTCTGCAATCATCAGAAAATCATAAAGCAGAGCTGAGTCTTCTTGAAAGAAATATTGCCTCAGAGCTGAGAGACAGCTCAGCCAATGAAATGTTTGCCTAGAAGCATGAAGTTTTATCTGCAGAACACACCCAAAAAAGATGGATGTGATTGCATCAGATTGTTATCCTAGTGCTGGAGAGTCAAAGACAGGGGCTCAATGGCCAGCCAGCCTAGCCCTATTAATGAGTTCTGCCAAGGGAGTGACCGTATCTTTAAAAAAAAAAAAAAACAAACGGACAATTCCTGAGAAACAACACACAGGGTTATCCTTAGACTTACCTAACACACACAGATATGCAAAAACACACATGCATTCATACACATGCATATAAAGATTCACATATTTACACACAGGTGCATACTCACCCAAACACATAAGCATGCACAAATGCATTGTACACACTGACAAATATATACTTGCACATGCTCACATATACCACACACACTCATATGCACACACACACAGACAGGAACATGAATGTGCACAGACATACGCATGCAGGCACAGGTGCACAATGCATGCACATACACTACACAGGAATGAACACATATACACAGGAACATACACTCACATACATATGCACATATACACACAGGTAATTCACTCTCAAATGCACACAATCACACAAGCTCTCATGGACACACATGCATGCATATACAACACATGCACTCACACTGCACTAATAGAAAAATGCTTAAGCTCCTATCCTTGACATCCAGGCTATTTTCCAACTATATACCCCTTAGATTTCAGACTTGCCTAATCAGCTCCTGCAACCACATAAGTAAATTTATTACAGTAAATCTTTTAATACTTCTTTCTGTTAGCTGTTCCTCTGCCTTCAGTCTAGCTATTACCAATGGTGTCTATCATTTTTCATCATATCTAGTAATAACTCTAGACGAGTCAGGCCAGTCCTCTCCATGCCTACCCACTCATGGCCTCTGGATTCTCGATTCTTCCTCATATTCTGTGGCTGTGCAGATCCTGCTCATGCTATGGAGCTTAGCTGAACTTTAAAACTAATATGCACTCCCTTCCTGTGTAGCTCTTCCTCTTTGTTAAGTATATCTATATGTAGGCCATATGTTTTACTGAGGTTGATTTGCTAATATGTAACCTTACATTCTTTTCAGTGTGTGTTACAGCACTCTGATTCACAGTCTTTCTATTTTGAAGCCTTTGACTTTAGAAACCAAGCCGTAAGTTGCTTGAATAACATACACAATGCTTAGTCTAATGTTGGATCCATCATAGACACTTGTACATGACTTATAGTAAATATGCATTGCACAGGTGGATGAATTTCAGAGAGATTTATGAGGAAAGAACTGAATGAAAATAAATGGCCGTGGAATTCTAATGTGATCACAGAGAAGTTAAAGTGTATGGTCAGCTATGATGACTGATATGGAACTCAGCTTAAAGTGATGATCACTTTACAATAAAAAGCAAACTCTATATTAGTTATTGAAAATAACTGAAATTCCTCATTCTGATAAATATTTCTTGAGCATTTTGTAAGTTCAACCATTTTGGTAAGTGTCCATTCTTCCCACACAAACCTGCCAAAGACAGCGGCATGAGAGGTATGGAAAACAGTGAGTTTAAGGAAGATAGCTCAAAAATTAAGAGTGTGTAGTTTTCTTACAGAGAACTGGTGTTCCTTTCCCATCAAACACATTGGTTTGCTCACAACTACCTGTGACTCCAGTTTTTAGAAATCCAACACATGTTTCTGGCCCCTGCAGACATCTTCACTTACATGTATGATACATACACAGACAAATGGTTTAAAAATGATATTTAAAAGTGATAGTCTTGGTCCAGGGGTAGGTTGATCCCGAATTTCCCGAGAAACCGAAACACTGATTTCCAAAGTGGTTGCACAAGATTGCATTCCCACCAGCAATGGATAAGGGTACCCATTCCTCCACAGCCTCTCCAGCAAAGGCTATCATTGGTGTTTTTGATTTTAGCCATTCTGACAGGTGTAAGATGATATCTCAAAGTTGTTTTGATTTGCATTTCCCTGATCGC
>NW_026068053.1:210015-221632 GCF_014885135.2 Alexandromys fortis | reverse complement strand
GGGCGAGGGAAATGGGAGGCTGGGAGGAGGCGGGAACTTTTTTTTTCCTTTTCTCAATAAAAAAAATAAAAAAATAAAAGTGATAGTCTTCTACTTTTTATGACTCATGGCAATTCTGGGAGGAGGGCCTCAATGGCGGGTTCTCTTTAATAGAACTGTTGGAGACCCAACTATAACTAGAGATGCTAAAGGATGGATAGACTTCACCTCCCAGGAGTAGCAACTCCTCCACATTTCAGAGAAGAAACCGAAGTTGCAACTGGTACAAGGCAGGCGGTTTTAAGAATACCAACTTGAAGAAAGATACAAGGCAACCTAGATGTCTCTTCAGACACAGAAGTTAGAATTTCATACTAATCCACAACAGAGCAGAATGGACAAAAGTAGGGTCTGATGAGTGGGGCAATATAAACTCAAGAGAACATAAGGCTTAGTGGTATAGCACTCACTTATCATGAGCTAAGTCCAGCTTCAAACCTCAGGGTCACAGAAACGAAAACTCAAGTGAAACAAAATGAAATGAAGTTGCTGAAATAGAGGCTAAGTATTTAAGAGCACTTGTGGCTCTTTCAGAATACCCACATTTGGCACCCACTACACACTCTAGACAACTCGCAGCCACTATAATTCCAGTTCAATGGATCCTAATGCCTTCTCTTGGTCTTTGATGGAACCTTGAGTCATATGCACATATATGCACACAGACACATACAGATAACGCATAAATAAACATAATAACAAAGTTAAAATCCATAATAAACAAACTTCCAAACATAAAAATAAATTGTTCATCTGCTTTTTAGACACTATGTTCATCATCTTATTTTGTAATTTATTATCTCATAAAAGACTTAAGCTGTTGTTGTTACGATCATATTTAGAGATGAAAGTAAGCCCAGGCTTGATGTAGAATATTATCCTGTTATTCAATTAGGTTATTACTAGAGTATAGAACTGTCTACCTTAATTTTCAAGCACACTGCATTTTCATGCTACATTTCAAATAAAAATATAAAAGAAATCAGGCCTGTTTCTTCTTTATGTGTGCATATGTGTGTATGTGGGCAGGTGTGCCTTGGGTACACATACTTGTACTTGTGTGGGCAAAGGCCAGAGGAGGGCATCATTTTGTATTTTCTTGTCATTCCACATCTTGGAATTATTTCTTTCAAAGTCTCTTGCTGAACTGGGAGCTCACCATTTTCTATCTCGGCTATCTGTTAAGCAAGACTCAGCAATGATAATTTGCCTTCTAAGCCCTCTCCTTCTCCCTCGGCCAGCACTGAGGTTACAGGTGTGTGTGGCAGCACTGATTTTCATGTGGAAGCTGCAGATCCTCATAGTAGTGTGGTAAGCACTCTTCCCCTTGGAGACATTTCCCCAGCCATCGTGTTCTACAGCTTTTGAGTATTCCTTAATGACATCATTAAACAGAAAGTACCTATAAAGTGGACACCGGGGAGTATGGACCCTGCCTCTGCTAGCTCCTGAGTTTAGTCATCCCCATCTACATACATTACACAGCTATTTCCAGGCTTATGTCCCATTTAAACAACTGGCAGCAATGAATTTAACTATTGGTAGAGAGAAAACACTCGTTTTTCTCTTCCAGGCACAATGACATTGGCGGCAGGGCGGCAGGAGCAAGGGGATGATTGGCAGGGTCTCCATCTTCACATTAGCTGCCAGCAGGAAATCTTAGCTACTGCAAACTGACATTGACAGCTCTTCTGCTGACCGACTAATAAACTTACTTTCATGTCCTTCTTTGACAGTGGATGGTTTTATTTCTCTTTTATGTTCTGAACATATATTTACTTATCCAAATACCTTATTTATTCTAGCATCTTAAAATTGGACACTCCTACAACGATATCAGCTGGAGGATGGTTTATAAGCCTCCTTGAGAATTCGTGGTACTTAATGTGGAGAGATTTAAGAGATACACTCTGAATGAAAAATTACAGTCTCAGTCCTTTCAACCAATTAAAATTGGAAAATTTCTCTACATGGTGGTTAAAGAAAGCATAACACTTGCTCTGGGACACACGATACTCCCTTCACTTCCGCCAGGGTAGAGATCATAGGAGGAAGTGTCAATAAGATAAACTTTACAATTCTATTCTCTCAATGTTATTATTATTTTTTTTTTTGCACAAACAACTTTCTAAATCTGGTGCTGCATTTCAGAAACATTCTCAGTGAAAGCCAATGCAACTGACCTCAAAGAACAAGAGAAAGAGAAATAATTTAATTAGGGCAACCTGTGTACATATATAATGTGAGGGGAGTGTTGAATAAAAGAGAGAATTAACCTGAAAGAGGAAGTAAGAGCTAGAATGAAGTGACCAAGTTGAAATAAGGTTAAAAGTCAGGCGGGGGGGGGGGGTGGCTTGATATGATCAAGTAAAGTCTGTGGCTCAGAGTTGGCCTGAAAGGATTCAGAAGCCAGAGCCTGCAGGCCTCCCTTATGCTGCCTAGCAGAGTTAATATGCATAAATGTAATGAAGAAGGAGTCGGGAGTTGGCTCCTTTGGTAAAACACATGCCATATGGTTACGGTGGTCTGATTATGATCCCCTGAGCCCAAACAAAAAGAGTGTGCCTGGTGGTAGCCATTGTAGTCCTAGCACTGAAAGGCAGAGACATGTGGACTCCTTACAATCCCTGGGCAGTCAGGCCAGCCTGTTGTCCATTTCCCATCACAAAAAAGGTAGATGGCACCTAAGGAATGGGATCCAAGGTTTCCAGCTTCCAAACAGATGTTAATACCTACATATACAGATGCACATACACATAAACATTTCAGTTAATTAAGACTCATTCGAAACAACACAGTGATATAGTCAAGTAACTTTAAGAGAACCACAGAAATTTAACTTCAAAATTATCCCTGTGGCTAGAACACAGTAAAGTAAGCAAAGTAATTGCTCTGTAAGCTCAAGGACCTTGGATCAGATCCCCAGAACCAACTAAACCTGGGCATAGCCATGCTCAGTCATGTGTGCCTATAACCCAGGCAATGAGGGTGTGGAGACAGATCCTAGGGACTTGGTGGCCATCCAGTCTACATGAAAGAGTGAACTCTAGGTTAAATGAGAGACCCAGTCTCAAAAGAGAAGTTAGAAAGGGGTTGTTCTCTCTCTCCCTCCATCTCTCTCTCTCTCTCTCTCTCTCTCTCTCTCTCTCTCTCTCTCTCTCTCACACACACACACACACACACACTCATGCACACACAGAAAGAGAGAGATAGGAAGAGAGAGAGATACACCTCTGTATGCATGGACATGAACACACACATGCCGAAGTATGCATCAATACATAGACACACTGGTAATTCTCCATAAACAATAGACCCGACCTAGTGTGATGTAGCCATCCTCTTTCTGGAAGGGGCCACAGTATTTAGGCTTTTGAAATTCAATTGATTTTGAAATTCAATGCCCTTAGCTCTCCATTCTGAACTGTTCTTCATCTTATTTTTGTCTTTCTACGAAAAAGAAGGCTCACGTTGCTCCTCCTCAAGGTTGCAGTGTGGACAAAATGATGTAAATGCAGCAGGAACCACAGGAAGAGCTATGATCTGACTTGTCAGGGAGATTTCACGCCCACTGACTCATGAATTTATCTCAATAGCAATAGAGGCGGATTCTATTACTTTTTCCTTGAATGAGGCACCAGCAAGGTTCCAATTAGTAGAATAACTTGACACAGGTCACTGAGATGCTGTGTTAGAGAACTTCAACATGTGGAGAAATACTTTCTGGATCTTTTCTCTGAACTACAGTCAAGATGACCTACATCTGTCCAAGTGAACAGGCTGGCATTCATTTACTTGACTGACAATTTAGCCAAAGGAATCAGTCATAGTTTAAAATGAAATTGATAAACTATTGATCAGTAACAACACTTCTATTCTCCTGCTTACTACTCTTTGATTTTCCCTACTTTAGCTGAAAAGCCTAATGATTCACATCTTTGTACTGCTTCAAGGGGAAGATGCGGGAGCTTCAAGTATCTGTGACTCTTAGAAAAACAAACTTTTTGTTTTGAATTTTTTTTAAAGTTAGCAGAGAGGATAGTGTCAGAGAATCCTCAGTATTTTCTGACCCACAGACAAGTGATGAGCTAGGAAATTTATGTAGATATTGTACTGAGTGATGACATTAGGAATAGTTTAAATAAGAACTGAAAAAAATGGAGACTGTGGAGATGGTTCCCTGAGTTAAAACAATTCTTGTGTAAATGTATAAGGACTTGTATTTTTATCTCCAGAAACAAAGTAAAAATCCAGGCATGGCACACATGCACCTACACCTTCATCAGTGGAGCAGGGACAAGAGTATCTCTGAGACCCTCTGATCGCCATCTTAGATGCAGGTCCAACGAGAGAGCTTGCCTCAAAGGAATGTTCAAGTGTTGGAGCAAAACATCAGCCATCCTTCTATGGAGTATGAACCCACACACATATGTATAGATGTCAGACACACGTGCACATAGAGAAAAGACAGAGACACTGATAAAAATAAAAAAAAAGAGAGGTGGACAGGGTGATTGTGACATAGCACAGTGAATCATTATACTCATTCTGAGTCTGGTTTCCAGAGAGATTTTAAAAAGTCATTCTTAATTAAACCAATTCATAGACTACTGTGTATTCCTGAGAAATCTTAGGGCACAAGAAGTCAGCAAGTTACCTGAGATCATGGGTGCCAAACATACTCGGAGCTGTGTTTGTGTTTCTCCTACTGATGACCTCCCTATGCCAAACCCTCAACTAGACTGGGAAATTTATGCAGCAAAGCTGTTGACATGGGATTTCTCTCTACATGCTGTGATTACCATTAATGAATAAAGAAACTTCTTTGGACCTATAGCAGGACAGATGAACAGAACTAGGTGGAAAAGTCTGGACTAAATACTGGGACAAAGAAGCGCAGAGTCAGAGAAGAGCCATGTAGTCCCTCCAGAGAAAGACCCTGGAACTTGTCCCTGTAAACCACAGCCTCGTGGCAATACACAGATTAATAAAAATGGGTTAAATCAATATGTAAGAGTTAGCTAATAAGAAGCTAGAGTTCACAGGCCAAGCACTGATTTATTTAATACAGTTCCTCTGTGATTGTTTCGGGGCTGGGCAGCCAGGAACCAACAAACGGCCTCCTTCAACAAGCTGCTCCAACAATTGGTTGTCTGGGAAACTCAATCGTTTGTGATCCAATAGCCATAAGATATGGTCCTCTGGGAGTATGTCAATCATTTGTTGCCTATTTTATGGAAAATATTCATGAAGTTTGATAAACTTGAATCTACACTATATAATTGGTGGAATTTAACATTGAACATTAGATACTAGATACTTGGTTAGTTACTTTCTGTGCATTTCTAACCCCAAGAGTAACTCTGTAGAGGATTGTATTCGAAGGAAGAAATGGAAGTTGGCTGAAGTCAAGATATTGTTT
Organism: Alexandromys fortis; assembly: GCF_014885135.2. Classification (NCBI taxonomy): domain Eukaryota; kingdom Metazoa; phylum Chordata; class Mammalia; order Rodentia; family Cricetidae; genus Alexandromys; species Alexandromys fortis. Next base: position 216,171 of record NW_026068053.1, on the reverse strand, counting down.
AATGGAAAATGCCACCTCCAACCTTCATCTGCCTGAATCCAAATGGATGATAAACCTCGCATATTGTGTTCAACATGGATACATCTTCCAGAACACTTCATTTTATGTCTTTAATTGGGTATAAGTATGTGAGAGTATACCAATGGTGTGTGTGTGTGTGTGTGTGTGTGTGTGTGTGTGTGTGTGTGTATAAAATTGTGAATGCTGACATCATGGCACATATGGGAGTTTACAGGACAACCACAGCTATTGACCTTAACCTTCCATCTTACTTAAGACAGCATATCTTTGTTGTTTTTCTGCTGTGTACAGTAGGTTAGCTGGCTTGTGAGCTTCCAAAAGTTTCCTATCTGTACCTCTTATTGTTCATCTGGTTTTATGTGGGTTCTGGGGGTTGAAATTACATTCCTGATTCTTGACCCATGGAGCTTTTCCATTAGCCTAGATTAGTTTTTAGTTAAGGGGAACACTGGGAATTTGCATTTCTCTGGCAAGTAGTCTTCCATTGATTGAAATATATGAGAGAAAAAGTTCTCATTTTCTTGCTCACTGTACACAGTAAATATCAATGTACTCCAAATGATGTGACATCAACAACTGACTTACCTTCACTTAATTCTCATCTATAAACTTAGGATGATTTCTTGCTTCTATGAGCCAATATTTGTGACTACATTTCTGTGATGCTAATCTCATGCAGTCATTTGAAGCTAACTTTCTTGTGTCTTCAATGAAATAAACACAAGATGGGGAAGACGATGGTGATGCATAGAAAAAGAGGAAGAAAAGAGCAAAAAGAACAAACCAGCAGGCAGGAGATGATGTGGAAGCTATAAAATGACTGATGTCTTCAAAGGGAGGAAGTCCATCCCTTCCTGTGCCTACTTTATAAGTTTAACTTCATCATACTTATCATTCCCTCCCAGCAGAGAGGAAGATAATCTTCAAGGAATCTCTCTTTTTCCTATGAGACTAACAGAGAGAAGGGTCCACAAGAAACTGAGATTTCTATGGGAATTTCATGCTGTGAGATAGAAAGGACAGAAGGCTTACACAAGTCTGTCTCTAGGACAGAGATTTCATAGTGTTCTGATAACTCTTCAAACTGCTTTGCATGAGAGATTGAGACAGGGGTGAGGGTCAGGGCCACATCTCAACTAGGACTTCTTAGCTATGCATACTGCTGGTTCTTTCCTTAAACCTACTCTTCATGTCGGGACCCTGAAGAAGAATTTCAGGGGTAGATGTGTCTCCTTGTTCCTCTTCCCATTGTGGCCATATTGATCAAGTCTCTCTTCTCTGCTCTATTTCTTGTCTTTTGAACTGGCTTGTTGGAAATGGGTGGACAAACCTAGCTTGTCAGGTGGGTCTCAGCCCTCAGACTTTGACCCTAAATGCTCTGGTAACAGGTAGGAATACATGTATAGGAAAAGGCCTCTTACACATTGGGTTTGCTTCTACCTATGGATCTAGAAGAGGTCTTAGAATTTTCCCTATAAATATGGGGAAACTACTATGCTAAAATACAAAATCACCAGCAAAGTTCCAGGTGACATTAAAGTGTGTTCAGTAAATGTTTATATGTACATTCTGATCTCTCTTCGTGGAGTTACAAGCTCCTTCCAGGCAGGCCTGGGGACTTCCCCTTGCATATGTGTTAATATTTTATTGAATGAGAATGAAAGGAACTAGCTTTTGTTGTTACTACGGGCAGAGACTAAAGTCAGTGTGTGCCTCACTTTCCATGTCATTCAGGGGAAGATTCTGAATAGTCGGAAAGATTTGCATTCTGACAGCACCTAGGAATGACAACAGTCTGTTTTCTCAGACCAGCCAACGCCAGTCACCCTTAGACTAACTACATCACCCTAGCTGCAAGAACAGATTCATTTCTGCTCTGCGTTTTTTCTTAGCTCATTGCAACTTTTCTCCAAGTTTCTTCAACATCCACCCAGTCATCCATAAACTGACACCTGTTATGGTCAGAGGTGATCTATGGGGTATGACTTACCAACTCTATGAACAGGGCCCCCAAATTTCTTTGTTATGGGGACAGTTTCTGGCATTGCTTCCTTAATTTGCTTTTAGCATTTTATCATCACTACTCTGCTGTCCTATAAAAATATATTCATCTGACAGAAAGGAACGACACTATTAACATTCAGGTACACACATGCTGCTGTTAACAAGTGGAGGTAGGTAACACTTTAGGGAGTCAGTTCTCACCTTTGACCTTGCTGAGACTGAGATGTTTGTGCCTGTGTACAGCCTCTTCCAGTCTACCCATTTCTGCCTCAGAAGCTACTGAGAAAGTCTCCCATCCCCCTTCTAATTTTGCTGCAGAAGTGCTAGAATGTTAGAGGCCCCTCCCCCACATTCAGATTTTCTAATGACTCCTTGGACTTAGATTTGGGTTAGCAGGGTTGTATGGCTAGCATTTTATCTGTGAAGCTGGGTTTCTCTCTGGTCCACCTAAATCTATTCTCTCCTTGAGAGTGTTTCACTTGTCAAAACTGAGGAAATGGTTTTGTTGTTAATGGATTTGCCTTGCCCGGAACCCTTATACTAAAAAGCTGAATTTGATGGTGCACACGTGTAATGTCAGCTCTGGGGAGGTTGATATATGTAGAGCCTGAGGTAATTGGCTAGGCACTTTAGCACACTTTAGTTCCATCCCAGTAAGAGGTCAGTCTTACAAAATGAGGTAGACCACATAAGAGTAGTTGATTTCTGCCACCATAAGCATATCCACACATGCTCATCCCCCAAAAGAACACACACTCACACATATAACTTAAAATTTTCAGAATGTACCCTTAGACCTCTAACTCTATTGATTTACCCTTCTTGAGTAATCATACGCTTTCCAATTACAAACTTCCCTTTGGTGCTCCCTGCAGTTTTTCAGCTACAGTGGTTAGTTCTCTGGGCAGACATTGTGCCAGGCTTAACCAGTGACATCATTCCCTAAGTGTTATCCCTTTTCTACATGTGTCGTCTTTACTCACACAGCTAATCTGCTTGCTGGGCCCACCAGCAGTTCCCCTTCTTGCCCCCTTTATTCCTTTCTCCTTTCCCTTCCTTTTCTCCTCCCCTTCCTTCCCCTTCTGTTTCCCCTCGTATTCATTTTGCTCATTCGTTTTTCTCCTCTTCTTTTTTCTCATCTACTTCAAATTGAGAAGCATCTGCTATTGGCATTGAAGGTAAAGAATGCCAGTATTGATAAGAAGTACTATAATAATTTCAATGTATGAGCTAAACCTGAGATAAGTATATGAAAGGTACTTTGAAACAGATCTCGTTGTCAGAATTTCCTCACCATGCACAACCATCCAGATGTGATTAAGAGGCCTGTTTCCCTATAGAGGAACTAGCAAAGCTTTGCCTCTCTGCTCCGTGATGACCCTTAAGTCTGAGATCCAGACAGCTTGATACGCTCCCAGTCGATGTCTGTCTATTGACTGCCCAAAGTGAGCAGTACTCCATCAGACTTGAAAGAAGGAAGCTGACATCCTTTTGTAAAGCTGAAAAATGACCTGAAAGGCTTTGTTAGGATGTCAGCAATCTACACTGTGAGGAGATTATAGAAGCCTGAGACATGGTAGAGAGACCCTGAATGTGCACCTGTGAATGCCACCAGAGAATTCAGCAGATCAAGGACAACCCCTTGATGGGAGACAGACAGGGGCTGATGAGCAACTGCCCTGTCAGTTAGCAAGCCAGCTCAATATGTAGCAATCATTAAATGCATGGCTACCAAAACCCAGTATTGCTTGAAAGAGCATGTGTCAAATGAGAAAGGACCACTTTGAGGGGACACTCATTCTACTATCATTCCAGCTATCTGAAAAAAAAATGTGTTCGAGACTCCCCAAGAGCACAAATGATAATCTCCATTTCAATAAAAGATTGTTTGGCAAAATGATATGGTAAATAGTTTGCTCTATTAAGTAATTCTAGCAGGAAAAGGAAAATTAGTCACAGAAAAGAACTGTGAAGTATACATTATCCTATGACTTTTGGAGAGTTAGAAGTATGAAGTAATATCTTTCACCCATGAGCTTTGGCTAAGTATCATTTCTAAGGAGAAATCATGTAGCTGGTACATCTCATGGGGTTTGGAAGAAAGCTCAATTAGACGTGCTTGCTGTGAACAAGCATGAGCCCTGAATCTGGTCCTGAGATCTTATGCAGAATTGAAGCAGGAGTGCTGTGTACCTGAAACCCCAGAGCAAGGTAGCAGACAAGCAGGTCTTGGGGCTTTGCTAACCAGCCAGTGCAGCCAAAACAGTGAGATCCCAGTTAGGCGAGAAGCCCCATCTCAGAGAAAATTAAGGAGAGAGGAAATGAACAGATGTCAGCCACTGCCCTCTACATACACTGGTAAAAGTGAGCACATATGCACACTTATGCTCACACATACGTACACACCTATACACATACCACAGAAGCAAACCTAGCTGTGGACCATGCTACGAGTCTTTGATTATCCTGCTGCAAACCAAATGACTCCCATCACCCCTCATATCTTTAGACTCCCTTTTTCCCAGACAGCTTCATTTCTACTTTCAAGTTACCTGTTGAGTGACTGGAGGATCTAATATACTCTAGGACCAACAAATGAGACAGCATGCCTTGAAAGCTGAACATTAGATAAGCCATATGCCTCAGCCACACCACTCATGGGTATTCACCTAAAGAACCCCAAGTCAGTGTCTCATAATCATGTGCACATCAGTACTGTTAGCAGCACTTTTCACAATAGCAAAATATGGAACTTTCTTAGGCGTTTGTCAAAGGAGGAACTGATAAAGAAAATGTAGTTGATAGGCATGATAAAACTCTTTTCAGTCCTGAACAGGGATGAAATTATGCCAACTGCAGGAAATGGATTCAGCTCCTTTTCAGATGTGTGAGCCCAGCCCTCTTCTCCGGTCTCATCATTCGTTTTATCATCACTGTCCTCCTTCAGGTCTTGGGATCCTGCCCAGGTCCTCCAGTAGATATCACTATACTCCCTGGGTCCACTTGGTCCAGTACTCTAAGAATCTTTTCTTCTCAGCTTTTCTTCCATAACTGGTACAAGATCAGCCCAGACCTACAAAGAGAAGCTTCCCAAATGACCAAGATTGACAGGAAGTAATCTAGACTTCATCACCAATACCCTGGTTCTATAATCTTACTTCTTGTGGTTTGAATTCATTTCCTTCCTATCCACGACAGTAGGTCAGTATCAGGCCAATGGAGTGTGAGAAATAACTGCCAACCCCTCTTTCAATAGAAGCCTTTGAATAACCACACAGATTTGCTTCCTTACCATATGATTGCTTTCTTTAGCCATGGCAGCATTCAGATGAAGAGACTTCTGCCATAATGAGGACAATGAGGAAGAAAGCTGCCAATGTCTTGGGAGCTTGTGGGCTAGCTATGTTGTAGTTTGAGTGTGAAATGTCCCCCACACGTTCACACTTGAACAGGTGTCCCCTGACTTGTGGTGCTGCTTGGGAAGATTGCAGAATCTTTAAGAGGTGGAGCCTCATCACAGAAAATGAGTCTCGAGGGGTAGGCCTTGAAGCTATACAGCTTTTCCCTATTTTCTGTTCACTTTCTGCTTCCTGTTTGTGGATACAAAGTGACCTTTCAGGATGTCGGTTCTCTCTGCCTTGCTGACCCCCTTGTCTTCCTCCTTTGTGATGGAATGTATCCTCTGGAGCTATAAATCCAAATCAACCCTTTCTCTCTTAAGTTGCTTTTGTCAGTTGTGTTTACCAACGCAATGGAAAAATGAATAAGACGTACATTGTGCCACTTGCTGTTTGAACCAGTGTAATATATATTAGTTACCTGTTGCAACAGTATGACTTAAGCCATCAAGACAACGCCAGGACCTTCTCAAATATTGACCGTATACTCGGAAACATAGAAAACCTCCACAGATACAAAAGAATATCAGTGTCCACCTGTGTCTTATCAGATCACCACGGATTAAAGTTAGAAGGCAACAACAATGCTACCCCCAGAAAGCCAACAAACTCATGGAAACTGAACAATCAACTACTGAAACACACCTGGGTCAAGGAAGAAATTAAGAAAGAAATTAGTCTTCCTTTAATTTAATGAAAATAAAGAGACAACATACTCAAACCTATGGGACAC
>NW_026068053.1:188683-206500 GCF_014885135.2 Alexandromys fortis | reverse complement strand
AAAAAAAAGACAACACCATATGTCCCACAGCTTCCCCATATACTTATACCACCATCTCTCTTCTTTTTTAGCATATGTCCAACTTCACTTTGTCCTAATCTCATAAATCCACAAAAAATATATCTTATGTCATTGAATTTTCCATGCATGATTAAGTATTTGAGATACAACATCCTATTCATGCTAAAATGATAAACAATGCCCACACCACACTGAAGAGTCTGGATTCCCCACACTGCATTCCTTGACCTGTGCCCATTTACTGTGGGCACACTGTGTGTGTACTCACAGTCGTGACAGGTGGCGCCTGTGTAACCGGTGTCACTGCAGTTGCAGTCGAAGGTAGTCCAGGATTGGACACAGTGTCCTCCATGTTCACAGTAGTTTGGCAAGCACCTAATGGGAGATAATGCATAATAAACAAACTAATCCAAGACAATTGAAACAGAGTGAAGCAAAAACTTAGGGAGCAGCACTGAAAAACAGATTTGCTAAAGTTCTATAACTGTCAGAATTAAATATGAAAACCATACAGATCTGCCGGTACTTCTGGGTAGTGGGGATCTCAGAGCTGAATTCTACCTCTAGTTAGAGTGTAAAGCTGTTGCACAGGGTTAAACAGAAGTGGAAACACTCTATTGAATGCAGTGTTTATTGTGGTGCACCGTGCAGAAGGGTAATTACTTTATGTTTGAAAGTGTGGAGGCTTTTGAAAGGAAATGAAGAAAGTAACAGTCATGGAGATTACTGTCTGTGTTTCTCTTTGTAAACAGCCAGGAAGCTATCTCAAGCTACAGAAACCAAACCAGGTTTAAAGATTAATGCCTGCCCTGCAATTAACATGCAAAGAAATTCTAGTTTTTCGGAAAGTGCTCAAATAATCCTGCAGACCTTTACTAAGTTTGGTAAGTCAATATAGTGTCCTTTTAACAAAATCTGAGTAAGACACGCCACCTCCCCACCTCCCACTCACCCCATTGCCCCCTAAACCCTGTGGTGATTGCACTGTTTGGACCATTCTCTGCCAACACTCTTCTCGTCTTTTGTATCTTGCCATTACCTTGCCTCTGGAGATCTCCTTTTTTTTTTTTTTTTTTTTTTTTTTTGTGTGTGTGTGTGTGTGTGTGTGTGTGTACCACATCCATGCATTCCTGATGCTGAAAAAAGCCTAAAACGGTTTTTGGATACCCTGGAAGTGAAGTTACAGATGGTATTGTGTGCCACCATGTGAGTGTTGGGAACTGAACCAGGGTCCTCTACAGGAACAGAACATACTTTTAACTGCTGAGTCAACTCTGCAATCCAACATCTGAATGTTTCTTACCCTGAGCTCACCTTTCTCAAGATTTCCATGAAGCTACTTAGTCCATGCCCTTTCACTCTAACTTACCCGGGCCCACCCATGGCATGCCTGTTCCAGGCAGCCAACAAAGTGTTTATTTTTAAATTCCCTTTTCACATGCATTTATTTACTTACTTATTTAGTGTGTGTAAATGTGGTGGCAAGGTGCACGTGGCATGAGGGAGGTGAGGAAGCCAGATGACAACTTGCATGAGTAAATTTCTACCTTCCACCATGTGCATCTCTAGAGTTCAACTCAGGCTGCCAGCTTTGACAGCAAGCACCTGTACCATGTGTCCCACCTACTGCCTCCACAAAGCACTTGCTGATTTAACAACAGAAAGATAAGGAAAGAAATGACAGCAATGTTTTTTCTATGCTTCTTTTAGTTATGATGCCAAGAAAATTACAAATGACCTGATTTTGATGGTGTATACTATGGAATGCAAGATCCCAACATCTGTTATGATCACGACTTCATGCATATGAAGAATGTAAAAGATGAACGGATAAAGCTCTGGTGACCTGCTACACGCAGCACAGCAGCAGATGGACGGAGTGCTGATGACAAGTGCACATTTGGTTTCACTTGTCCTCAGGACCACTTTTCATTCCCATACCCTCTGAGGACTGCTGTAAAGTGTGTTGCATTCTGTGAGATACACCAAGAACTTTCCAGGAAAATAAAGATTTCACGCAGTTTGGCTGGATTTAAGACTCTGTTACATTGAACTAACAGAATCTTAATTTTTTTTCTAGGAAAACCTCCAAGGTTGTGGAAGAAATAAATAGCTTAACCAGTAAAGTATTTGCTTTACAGACATGGGGGCCTGAGGTCAATCACACAGAATCCATGTATATGATGGTACATGCTTGTAATGCCAGTGTTGAGGAGGCACAGGGAGCCAAATCCCTTGTACTCACTGGCTGTCTAAACTAGTCAGTTTGGTGAGTTCCAGATCAGTGAAACATCCTTGTTCAAGGATCCTCATGCAAGGTCAATGGTGCCTGAGGAACAACACTCAAGGGTTTCTGCTGGTCTCCACATACATAGTCACACAAGTGTCTCTGTACATACATCAACACAAAAACCTAGAAGTAAAGTAGGCACGCACACACACACAAACACAAACACACACACTACAGAGTTCTATCTTTATATAAAGACATGAAACCACAATTTTCCTATAGTATACACATTATGTTGTCAGTGCTATATTCTTCATATCCAAAGTAGATATGGAGGGAGAAGGCTTGTGGGAAGCTGTGAGAAATAGTGGCCTCTTTGAGCATAACTTTAATAAGCCTCCCACAGACCTTGCACTAGTGCTAATAAGCTCAATTTAGCACTGCAAATGTAGGCTACAGAGTCATTTGTCTATGGTCACTGAAAGAATCAATGATGTATTTCTGGAAGGGAAAAATGTATTTGGGAAATGGAAAAATCTAATATTCTTAGAATAAGGAGCAAAATGAGTGAGAACATGCCGAGTTGCTTTGCAGCGAGGTGCATTTGGGACCAGTGCACAGAGATTAGAAAAGGTCATCTCAACACATACACTCAATATCAGATTTATAAACACAATTTGCTTATTGAAGAAGGCTGTTTTATGAGCATGATTTACAGATCAAAAAATATTTGCATTAATGTTGTTCTGTTTTTTTTTTTTTCTTCTCTCAGCTTGGAACAAATTCAGTGTTTTTGAATGGAACACTGAAGGAAAGCATGCTAGAGCTGAAAGGGGGAATAAACAGCATGTGTGGATGCTGGTAGTCACAGGCGCAAGGCTATTAATTCAAATTGTCATGAAGTGTAGTTGGGGAGGTACTTCAGTGGGTAAAGTCCTGGTAGTGCAAGTCTGAAGAATTGAGTTCGAATCCCTGACAACCATGTCATAGTAAAGGTAAGACAGGCCACCAGTGATTCTTGTACCCAGGAGGCACAGACAGGGGATCCCCAGGGCAAGTTGACAAGATGGAAAAAAAAGCCGATGGTGGTGTTGAGTGGGAAATTCTGACTCGGGATACAAGGTAGAAGTCAATGAGAGAAGATATCTTGTTTCACCTCTGACCTTTACATGCATTCTCACCTGAAATAAGGTCAATCCACATACAACATTCACAACTGTTGCCACCCCAATTCTCTCTGTGTCACACACACATACATACACACAATTGTAAAAGTTTCAGACAGATGTGACTGTCCAGTCAATATGAATATATAAACTTTCTTTGGCTTTCCAAGCTAGAAGAGTGGGGTCTGACTTACAAAATATGGCAGATAAACCAGGAGACATCTTGTCTATTTGTAAGATCAGAGTACAGAAGAGTTTAAGGAGGTAACAAGAAGAGCTCAAAGAAAGCTTAAAATATGGAAGGGGAAGAAAAAAAACAATAATGATAAAAAATAAAAATATAACTCAAAAATAATCTCCCAATTCAATTATTTTCTGGGGCCAGAGAGATGGCTCTGTCTAGTTGGGAAAGCGTGAGGACCTGATATTGAGTCCCAGAACACAGGTAAAAAAACAATATAGGCCACCTGTGTCCAAAATGTCACCTCTGGGGAGGCAGAGACAAGCATTCTCCTGGTGTTTACTGGCCTTCCAGCAGTATAGGGCCATTTTGTTGCCAGTAATCAGGAACGTTCTCTATATGTAACTTGTCTTTGACAGGGCCTGGCAAATGGCTGATGTGGGAATTCCCTCTGTATGCTGTGATTACCATTAATGAATAAAGAAAACTGGCTTGGCCTGACAGGATAGAATAGAGATAGGAGGGGAAACCTAAACTGAATGCTAGGAGAGAAAAGGTGGAGTCAGGGAGAAGCCATGTAGCCTTGCAGGAGACAGATGCCGGAACTGCCTTTAAGCCACTGCCACATAACGATACACAGATTAATAGAAATGGGCTAAATTAATATGTAAGAGTTAGTCAATAAGAAGCTAGAGCTAATGGGCTAAACAGTGATTTAAATAATATAGTTTGTATATGGTTATTTTGGTTCTGGGCAGCTGGGACGAATAAGTGGCCTCCTCCTGCAGATGGTTAGTCTGGGTGAAAGGAATATGAATACTAAAGGATTTAAGATAGTTCAGGAAAATGCACCTTGCCAGTTTATTCATACTTTGGAAAAGTTCACAGAAGAAATATGAAATTTTGTGTCTTCTCTTAAAATCATATTGCCATGATCAAAACTAGTGGGTGATTACATACCACCAAAGTCCTAGCTTATGCCTTGATTGCTGTGTTTTCTCTTGAATTTCAGACTTACATTTCAGATTTCTAATGGTCAGCTCCACAGAAGACCCTTCAACCTTTGACAACTACACCTGATTTATACATCTGTTGCTGATCTCTGCTTCTAGGGTCCCTCCAGAATTTTCCCTGTCACCTCTAATAATCACAAGTTTCCTAACAAGTCAGAGTCATTTCAGAAGATAGAACTTCAATTGAGAAAACTCCTCAATCTATTTGTCTTGTAGGTAAATCAGTGGTGTATTTTCTCAGTAAACAATTGATATGAAAGGGCTGAGCACACTGTGGACTGTTCTACCTTAGAAAAGGGCTCCTGGATTATAGGATGAAAAATCAGATGGAGAAATCCTTGGGCAGCAAGCCAGTAAGCAGAATTCCCTTATGGTCTTTGCTTCTACTACTATTCCTGCCTCCCAGTTCCTACCCTGTTTGAGTTCCCGCCTTGGATTCCTTCAATGGACTGCAACCAATAAACCAACTAAATCCATTCTTCCCCAGATTGCCTTTGGTTATTGTGTTCTTCTGCAGCAGGAGAAAAAAAATACAACACTTTTTGATAGTTGCAGCCTCCTTACCTCAAAGCCGTTACTGGTGATGTGAACAAGTTCTACAAATCCTACTCTCTGTAACTCTGGAGACTGTTTGATCTGACCACTTTTTCCTGACTCCCTGATGTCAATCACTAGGATCTCTCACATGAACAGCTGAGGTTATCAGAGAACTTACACCCTTGACATCCCTGATTATTTACTACTCAAAGACAGAAGATGCTTTATTGACTTGAAGGCCAAGACATTCCAATCATCTTCAGCGGATCTGTGTTCTTCAACCAAACAATGCTGAAAATTACAAATGGGTTCTAGTGACCTACACTGTGCTCACTTAACTCCTCAAACACCTCTGTTTGTTATATCTTTTCTATGTCCTCTCCAGCCCTGTTGATATCCTGGTTGTCCCTAAAGTATATTGTGGATGATCCATTGTCAGACTATGTATGATTGCTACTGCACAGGTAATTCTTCTAGATATTTAGACCCATTCCTGACCTTCTTGTGTCTGCCCCAGTTTTACCTTTTCAGTGAGGACTCTACCATATTGCTATTTAAAATTGTAATGTGTTACCACTTACTACATCCAGTCTTCTTTCACTGCCCCATTTTTATCTCCAAAAACTTCTTTTGTGTTCAATATTTGTTATTTACTTAGTGGTTTATTTTTATCTTAAGTGTGTCTGTGTGTGTGTGTGTGTGTGTGTGTGTGTGTTTGGGCATGACTGTAGTTGCCTGGTGAAGCAATAATAGGGTGCTTCATCCCTTGGTTGGTTACTTACAGGGAGTTGTGTGATGTTTTATATAAGTACTGGGAAGAGCAGCATGAAATCTTAACTTCTAAGCCATCTCTCTATTTCCTATACTTCCTTTTGTTCGTTTTTTTTGTCATTTCTTTTCTCCACTCTCCTCCTTCCTATCTCACCCATTCTCTTTCTTTCTGTGCCAGCACATATGGTGGATGCATGTGAATGTGAACAAACACATGTGGAGAGGAAATGGTGATAATCTTGACTGCTGATCTTCCATAGGTGCTGTCAGTTGTGAGCTGTTTGTTTTTCTACTTTTCAATCTCTCTATGCCCTCTATTGAATGTGATATGGGATTCCCCTCTGTATTCTGTGATATGTTTCATTACCATTGGTTAATAAAGAAGCTATTTTGGCCTATGGCAGGACAAAGTAAAGCCAGGTGAAAAATTTGAACAGAGATGTATAGAAAGAGTAGGCGAAGTTGAGGAGAGACTATGTATCTGCTGAAGTTGAAGGATGCCAGAACCTTACTGGTAAACCACACCCTAGGGGCAAAACACAGATTAATAGATATGTGTTAATTTAAGATTTAAGAGCTAGCTAGAAATACATCTAAGCCATCAGCAAAACAGTATTGTAATTAATACAGTTTTTGTGTGATTATTTGAGTCTAGGCAGCTGGAAAATTAAAGCACACTCTCCATGTGTGTGTGTGTGTGTGTGTGTGTGTGTGTGTGTGTGTGTGTGTGTGAGTGGTTTGTTTATTTCATTGGTTGGTGATTGAATGGTTTGGGGTTTCCTTTTTCCACTTTTGTTGTACTGTTTTGATTTTGAGACATGGTCTTTCATTAGCTAAGAACTCATCCAGTAAGTCAAGTTATTTAGCCTGTGATCACCAGATATCTACCTTTCTCTACCTCCCCAATGCTTACATTATAAGTGAGTACCATCATATCTGGCTTATTTTATGACCAAACTCAAGTCCTCATGCTTGCAAGGCAAACACTTTACCCTCTGAGCCATCTCTCCAACTCTCATTCACTTTTCTCTCTCACTCTGGAGACTGTGCCTATCTGTGCACGATGTTTAGAATGTGTTTTGTCTGCACCCTTTGTTAAATAACCCAAGATCCACAAAGCACTGCTTGTTGTCTATATCACTGCTATGATTTGGATTTTGTGTTGATGTCCCCCAGTGCTTTGTCCTTAAAGTGGTGAAACTAGGAGGTGGTAAAACTGTGGGATGGGGCTTGGTGGGATCTCGGGTCTTTGGGAATGCATTTTTAGGAGGTAGCTCTCACTTAGCGCCTTAGTTCTCAGGGAAATACTGTTGTAGTAGGAGCAGAGTCAGCCCGTTCCTGCTTCAACCGTACTCACTTGCTAGCTTTTCCATGTGCTCACGCATTGCTATCTACCCCATGAGTAGATGCAGCCAAGGGAAAGCTCACATTGAGGCACCTGGACTTGTCACCTCAAAATCTACTACGTAAACCTTTTCTACATTCGTAGCATATATGTTGGTTATTTCATTATGATAATCATTATGATAAGGCAAAACTAGATTAATACATTCACAAACATCTCCAAATAGTAAAGCAGTAAGCATTTAACAAATGATTATTTCATTGATTCTTTTTCCTGTTTTTTTTTTTTTTTCCAGTTCACTGACTGTTTTCAGATGGTGTCACATTTATGTGGGTTGGCTTTGAAACTGTTAAGCATTTGAGAATGACATCAAATTTCTTTGTTTCCAGCCATCAGGCTTAGTTTATGTGGGACAGGAAAGTGAACAATAGGTTTTATACATGTTAGTTTTATACACTTGCAACTTAGCTACATCCCAGCCAAGGATAGATGATGCTGACGGGGTGAATGAACACGTATTTCAGGTAAGTGAGAGCTACCTGAACTGCCTTCTTTAGAGTTGGGCCTTGCCAGTAAGACACAGTGTAGCCAGCTTCTCCTCCACCTACCAGCCTGCTCCTGAGTCACACAGGAGAATGAGAATGGAAAGCTGAAAAGTGAAGAGATGGTACTATAAAGTACAAAGAGCTTTGACCAAGATATCAGACAGACTGAAATGAGGAAAGACTCATTTTGTTCATGGTTTCAACAGATTAGGTCTCTTGCTGAGTGTCTGCACTGTGTACAATATCAGGGTGGCAGGAGCCTGGTAGCACTGAAGATTCCTCAGTTCATGGTAACCAGGAATCAAAGGGCACAGTGGGGGCTGGGGAGATGGCTCAGGGTCTTGCCATGAAAGCGTGAGGATCTGCACTTGAATCCTGGGAACCCATGTAAAATACAAGCATAACCATATACACATCTGTAACTTAGCCCTACAAGGGTAGAGTCAGGAGGACCACTGAGGCTTGCTGACTGCCAGCCCAGCTCTGCGTTCAGTGAGAGACTGAAGCCTGCTTAAAGAAACAGTGTGGAGACTGATAGAGAGAAGGATACCCAATGTTTTTCTCTGGCTCATACCTGTATATGCATAGGGGTATAAACTCCCATACACATGTACTCATTCACCGTACATATCTATGTACATGCACAAAAACAATGGAAGGAAGCATGGAATGAATTTATCTGAGAAGAGAAGCTGGGTCTACATGACTTCTACTTTGTGGTGTTTAGGGATGCAGATAGAGAATCCCTGGCTTTGACTGCTCTGGCAATTGAATTGTGGTGTTGGGCCCCAACCACCTTTATTCTCTACGTAATTTAAGATAGTGGTCCCAAACTGGATTTGAAGTAGAATATATGCATATGAGGAAAATTGAAGCTTCTTTGGAGTAAGTATCTAGCAATACTGATAAAATCTGTGTATAATATTTGTTTTAAAAATAAACATTTTTTGCCAGGTATGGTGGTGCACATCTTTAATCCCAGCACTGCAGAAGCAGAGACAGGCTTCATAATTTCAAGGCCAGCCTGGTCTACAGAGCAAGTTAGGACTAGAACAGCTAAGATGGTGACACAAAGAAATCCTTTCTTGAAAACAGCAATGACAATGACAAAATTGCATTATTCCATGTCTTTCCCAGGAGGTCTCAATCCACTTGGGTGTATCTCACTTTCTACCATTTTCTGGGAGACCACACCCATGTTCTTGGGTGCACCTCACTTTTTTCTGAGAGATTCTCCTTTTCATAATTCTTATGTAATTTGCCTATATTAAGTTCCTATTTCACTTTACAAATGACATTTATATTTTAGCAATGTAAACTGTGCTGTGAACTTTGACTTACCCCTTTATCTTTCCTTAAATCTCATAATCTTTAATCAAATATTCAATGATAGATAACCAGAAAATCCTAATTGTTTTTAAAGCAAATGTTATTTTTTGTCTGACCTTCTCAAGTATTTCCACAGAGATCACTGGATATTGGCTTTCTCAAAGTTTTATCCTGTCAATATACTCTAAATGAAAACTTGGCATGTGTTTGCAATCACAAGAGTGATTTGGCCTTGATAGTGTTGTTTTCCATTCTATAGATGAAAAATATAAAACCTAGACGATGGCAAAATAGCAGCCCCATAGTTAAGCCTATAAGCTTCCATGCCTGAGACTACCATGAACATTTTCTTTCTCCCTTTACCTAGGTCAGAGGCTCATCTTGAAATTGAACTCCATGTGTATATACTAGGGCATCACTCTTCCAAAAAAGAAAGGAGAAAACTCTTCATAGAGATTGTTAGGATTTTACTGATAGTAAACGAAGCTATCAAAATAGATTCTTTAAAGATATTTTAGAAGCTGGGTCAATAGTTCAGTAGGAAAACTATTTTTTTTGTTATGTTTGTTGCTTTTTTTTACTCCTAGAAAGCCCGCCACCCAACTCCCAAATAAATACACAGTTATTCTTACTTATGAATGCCTAGCCATAGCTTACTTGTTTCTAGCCAGTTTTTCTAATTTAAATTAGTACATTTCTCTTTACCTACATTTTTGCCTCTGGTTTTTTCTACCTTTTATATTCCCTATATCTTTCATTCCGTCTAACTCCATGTCTGGTTGTGTGGCTGGGCACCTGGCTCCTGGCACCCTCTTCTCCTTATCCGTTTCTCACTAGTCTCTCCTCTCTCTTCTCTTAAGCCTAGATTTCTCCTCCTATTCTTTTTCTCTGCCTGGCAGCACTGACTGTTCTTTTTTCTGCCTTAGCTATTGACCATTCAGTTCTTTATTAAACCAAGGTGTTTTAGGCAGCCAAAGTAACACAGCTTTACAGAGTTAAACAAATGTGACATAAAAGAATACATCACATCTTTGTATCATTAAACAAATACTCCAGAGCATAAATAAATGCAAAACATCTTAAACTAATATTCCACAAAAGGAAACTGTCATGCAAATCAGGACCTGAATTCAATAATCCTCCAAACCTACTAAAACAGTAAAATACTGCAGGCATGTTGGCACACATTGGTAATCTCAGTACTGGGCAGGTGCAGATAGGGGTATCACTGAGGCTTTCAGGACAGCTACCTTCACCTGACCTTCAAGGTCCAGGTCCCAATTATGGCATATCTCAAAAAAAAAAAAAATGGAATGACACCTACCATTATCTCTCTGGCCTCCACCACATGCAGATGAATACACACACACACACATACACACACACAGACACTTGTACATATATGTGCACATGTACATAAATGTATATACACAAAATCTTGTTACAAAGGAGTTTTTAACCATAAAATGGCTTAAATGGGAACAAACAAAATTATATGTTTAAAAATACTTATGCACTTATGTATTTTATAAAATGATAACAAACAAACAATTCTATGAATTCCTTAATTCGGGAAATTCAGATTGCAATTTTATTTTCACTTGTCCTTTTTTACTAATTTGTGAAATCCTTAAAATACAATTAACAAAAGGCAGCCCCTTCCATATTCCTTAGTTTTCCACTTTCCAGGTGGCAGAGGTTTTCTGTGTTTTATCTGAGTTGATATAGTTTATTCCTTGTCCTTAACACTAATATAAAAGACATTAAACCCACTAGACTGCCTACTTTCTGAAGAGCAGTACAAGTAATTGCAGGTCATATGAAGAAGCTGTTAAACCTGAAGTTATCAGTGTTGAAACTATACACAATGCTGTTGCTAGTCATTTAAGAGGCTCATAAGAGTTCTTTATATTCAGCAATAAAAAAATACTTCTGGAGTTCTACTAAATGCTAGACCACTAGCTATCAATATCCTCCAAGTAGATGAAGATCTATTTAACATGCCTCTATGTTCTCTGGACGTCTTTTCAAGTGATTCACTGTGGACAGTGTAAGGCATTGAGTGAGGACCCTATGAAAACGGCAGGTCCTTCCCCAGGGCCATGATGAGCATCCTGCTCAATCCTGCTCAAGCTTTTATTAATTAACATGTTAAACACGTTCCTTATGAATGAATCTGTTTTATTTAAGATATTTCTCAACTTAGTATCATTGTCAAATAACCAGACATAGTATTAATATTTGGGAGTGAAGAAAAGTATGTTACTAAAAGAAATAAAATCCTATGTGAGTCTTCCTGGGCCAGGAGCTTCTTGTGACATAGTATGCACCATTCTGAAACTGAACTAGAATTAATGATTTTAAATATAAAAGCAAGCATTAATTTTAATTAAACACATTCGCAACAGATAATAATAGAATTACGACTCAGAATCAGTCGTTAATGTCTGGAAAACTCTAAAGTAGGGTCTTATACTGCCAACAAACTCATAATGTAATAACTATTAACAATGCTTTCAATCTTCATATTTTATACCTCATGTATAACAATGAATATGCCATATTTTCTTTCTGGAAATGTCACATCTCTAAAATAAGAAATAAGACTTTTCTCTTGTATTAAGACAGAAATCAAACTTTAAAAACCTTTACATAATTATTTTCCATTTTTAATTTATGATGATATGCCCTTATTTTTATTCTTGCAATTTTCAATTTAATATGTGTGAGTAGACTGACTTAGATCTTAAAATAAAATATTTCTAAGACAGAAGATTACTGAAGTTAAATTATCTTTTTGTAATTAAAATTTATTCACATATACAATGTACCATCAATGTTAAAAATTGATGTATTCATAAAATAAGTAGAATGTAATTTAAATGAATTTTGAAATATCCAGAGGTGTGTACTTAAATAAGTGAGACATTAAATGGTTTAAAGTTCTTTAGACCTGCTCAAGACAGCCTACTCGATCTAGGAATATGTTTATCTGTGTGTATGTATGGGGACAATTCGATTTTTAAAAAAATGTTGTTTTGAATTCCTTGCTTTTAAGAAATTCAACTTTACATTATAAGTTGGTGGTTATTTGTGCATGTATGCATGGGGGGAGGTGTGTGTGCACCTGTGTGCAAGCTGTGGAGGACTGAAAAGAACTCCACATAGCATTCTTCAGACACCAGCCATCATGTTTGCTTTGGTTTATTTGTTGTTAGTTTACAGCTATTTACTTTTATTTATTTTATTTTCTCTCTGGCCTAGAGCTTGCCAAATAGGTTGGCCAGGCAGTGAGCACCAGTGTTCAATCTAGCTGTTTCCCCAGAGCTGGGCTTACAAGTACAAGTCACCTAACCTGACATTTTACACATGGATCCCAAGTAGTAAGTTCAGGGCTCTGTACTTAGAAGGCAAGTGTATTACCAACTGAGCCAGTCCTCAACATTCCCTCTTTTTTTTCTAATTTAATTTCAGATATCAAGTAATCTTATAATCAGTTTTGTTAAATTCTGGTCACTAGGGATATAAACCAATCTTTCAGTCAACAGTGACTAAAGGAAATAATTCTCTATTTCCCCCTAAATTCTCTCTCTCTCCTCCATTTTGTATTAGCTAATCTTCTACGACCCATGATGTTCACATCCTTTTGATCCATATTTTGTAATGGGATTTTCTTGTTTTAGGGCAAAGATGTATTCATTTATTTTCTTTTGAGTAACTACTAAAGAATCTCCTTATAGATTTAATATTTATCCACCATTTTCTTTTCTATCTCTGCTATCAGAAGCTACTACAGAGATCTATGCAATTCTGTGACACAGGAAAAGTGCACTCTCACACAAATTGCATAAGGTCTCACTATGAAACTCCAACTGACCTGGAACTTGCGATGCAGACAAAATTAGATTTAAACTCACAGATGTCCATCTGCCTGCACCTTCCTTGTGCTGTGACTATAATCATGTACCACTGCACTAGGCTTAATATCACTTTTAAAATGAGAAGGGAACTTTACTAATCATTTGTTCTGCACATAAACACCACCCTTTATGTGTCCAAACCTACCACAGCAGCACCCACCTGGTTCCTGCTTCTGATACTGAATCTTGTTCTTGCCGTAACTGAGGGGTAACTCTGCCCTTCCTATTCTTTCTGCACAACTGTAAGCCAGACACCATGTGCCAGCCTTTTGTCACTGTGACAAAATACTCCAGGTAAACACTTAAAGGAGGAAAATATATTTTGTTTTTTGTTTCTGTCCATCATCATGATTTCTGTCCATTATGGTGACATGGTGAGAGAGTGAGCAGAGAAACTCATATCAGGGCAGCCAAGAAGCAAACGGAGGGATATATGGAGACAAGATCCAATCCCAAGGACACACTTCAGGTACTCTATTGTTCTCAAACTAAACTTTATCTCTTAAAGTCACTCATAGAAGACTAACCAATCAATACAACAGTCATTTGGGGCAACCTCTCATCTAAATTGTGAGATCTCAGAACAAATTCTTTTGTGTATCCAGAAACTTTGAAGTCGTTTTACAATTTCTCTACCTCTGATCCTTTTAACATCTTTGTGAGCTGCTGTTGGCATTGTACCATTTTCAAAGCATAGATTGTATGCATCTTGAAATAATGGTCCAGAAATATTTATGTATACATACAAAATCATCTACAAGATTACAAGGATAGTAATTTTAAAATGTAAAAGTATAATTAATAACTAACATGGAAATACAACCATTTTTGGATGAAGAAATGACAGTACACATTCATGTATAATACTGAGGCAGCTAAAATGCAGAGTTGTAAAGGATGGGGAAGTCTCTCAATGGACAACATGCTAGAAAGTGAAACACAATATGTAAGGCTGGGGAGATAGCTCAGTAGGCATCATGATGGTAAGTAAAACACCCTCCATTGGGTTTTACCCAGTAGACAAGATCCCTTGCAAAGGTCTGAGTTCACTAGAACAATGTCAAAAGCCAAGATGCCTGAGCTCACCTGTAACCCCAGCACTGGAAGTTGGGGGCAAAGACAAGTGGATTTTTATTAACTTAGCCTGCCAACTTAGCTTAAACATAAAGCTTCTGGTTTAGTAAGAGACCCTATCTCATAGCAATAAGGCAGACGGTAATAGAGAAAGACACTCATATCCTGCTTTGGCCACCAACTACAATCCCATGGGCGTAGGCATCCACACACCCATACACATGTTTTACATATACATTATGCAAAGTAAATGTGAAGCTTTGCCATTATGATCACTGTTGCTTTTTAGAAAAAAATTAAGACCTGGTGGTTTTATTTTTAATGGTGGTTAAGTGTGAAAACAGAATCAGGTTTCTGATTTATTATTGTACTATTGAGAATTGAACCTAGGACCTCACACATGCTAGGCAAGAACTAGCTATTTTCCTTGTCCTAAAAAGACTAGAATTGCCTGCGTCTGGAAGTCATGTTTTGCCTCACAACAGGAACTCTGATGGGAGTTTATCCTTAGACCATGGAATAAACACTGTAGAATGGATTTGCATAAATTAAGATGAAGCCAGAATCACCAGTGACAGAATGCTGACAGGCAAGCCTTGTATACGTAGAGAGTCATTGGCTGAAACATCTTTACACAGTACAACTGTATTTTGTTTGTGTGTATATTTTTATATGTATGTGGTATGTATATCTGTGTGTATGGGTTTTTGCTTGTGTGAGAGCACATGTTGGTAGCGTGTGTGTGTTTGAATACATGAGTATGTACATGTGCAAGCATGTGAGGGCTAGCAGTGACCTCTCTTGTTGTCTCTCATTGTTATCTCATTGAGTCAGGGTCTCTCAATTGAACCTAGACCTGGCTAATTTGGATAGTCTAGCTAGGCATCTTTCATCAAGAATCCATTGCTTCTGCTTCTTACATGCTGGTATCACACATGGTCTGTCATACTCACCTGACATTTACATGGGTACAGGGATCTTCATCCTTGTGTGGCAAGAGATTTACAGAGTAAGCAAACTTTTCAGTACTTTTAAAAAGAATTGTTATCAGACAAGAGTAAAGAGAAACACTTCCATGTAAGAAATGGTCTCAGTCTAAAGATGGAACCCAATTAGACCAAACAAAGATAAAGGAATGTGGTGTATTGCCTGAACAGAAAGGTATTAAAACTGCATGACAGCCAGCATTTCAGTGACCTGCCAGGTAGCATCTGGGGTTATTGCCCGGGCTCAGCTCCCATAGCAACCAGAGACTGTACAGTGGAGACTTTCTTTATATAAACCCCCAAGGCCTAGTGGGTCTTCTCATTTTCACCTAGAGTAAGGCTTTTGTGTTCACTCTGCTTCTTTCTCTGACTCTACAAGTAAAATTAAATAGGTGAGGAATGAAGCCCATCTGGTAATACACTCCTAATGACCTCCATTCGTTATAATCCTCTATTGATCCAGGAAGAATTTAAAAGTCACTTGTAAACATTAACATAAAATGCTCCTCTGTCTAAAGAAATAAGCACAGTGGTTAAGACTGTGTCCAGGTGTCTGTCCTATAGAGTAGCCATTCATACAGATGTGCTGTTACTAGAAGCCTACTCCTCCAAAGTCCTCACTTTGAACCCATCTAAAGAAAGCCACTGGTTAAAGAGTAAATCACAATAAGATCTCTCACTATACTTCTAGAGAATCAGAAGGAAATGTTTTCTTACTGTTAACCCCCGACTCCACTTGTTCAGTTCTCATAATAGATGAGATGGGCAGGACCACTGTTGTTAGGCATCTCAGTTTCCAAAAGTTCAGACAACTGATGCTCTACAAGCCTTACTTCATTTTTAAAACTATGTTTATGCATGTGTGACTGTGATCATGCACCTAGAAGCTTAGGTACTGGAGATGGCTAGAAGGAGGTGTTGAAAGCCCTAGTGCAATAGTTCAATGAGCTGTTCAATAGGGATACTGGGAGCAAAACTCAGGTCTCCTACAAAATCAGTAAGTGTTTTTAACTACTGAGCACCTCTCCAAACCCAGAGCAATACTCTGTAGATTATTCGGCATGTATGTATATTTTATGTTCCCCCCTTTAAGAATTCATATTCCTTCCCCATGCATTGAATGTCAGTTTCAGTTTCTATATGTGCTCCTTAGAGACCAAAGAACAAAACATTTCAATAGTCTTCAAAAGGCAAGCTGATTAATGTAAGCTGTTTAATGATGCTCATACATTAAAATCAGCTAGGTTGCCTTCCTTTGTCTGTTCTCTTTAATTAGCAGCCAACTGCATTGATCTTGTTTTGGTCAGATAGCTTTTTCACAAAAGCTTTTGAAACCCATTTCTGTGCCTCTCCAGTCCACCTATTACCATAATCCCATTTTACCCCCACGGTTGGGTCTTCATTATAATTGAATGTGTTGTAATTACAGCAGATGCAGACGTAAAGGAATTAAGTGAATAAAAAACAACGTGTCAGAAGTCAGTCCCCTAAATTTTCCAGGGTCTGGCTCACCACAGAGAGTCCCACTGTGAGTTGTCTCTGGGGAAATCCTTAGCTAACAACGGACATGTGGTGGTGGTCAAATGAGCCTGCAAGCTCATCAGTGATGCTGCAACAGCCCTGGAGATGAGATTGCTGGTCCTCAAAGATGAACCTTAGATGAAGGCAAAATGCACCCCCTTCACTGCAAGCTGACTACCACTGAGCTGCACCTCCCTGCTCCCCAAGCTGAATATCTAAAGTTCAGAATTTTGCACTGTCCAGGACTTTTTGAAGAGCTCCTCTTCAAAGCAGAGAACATTCAAGGGCAGCATTATTTTTGACAGTATTTCATATCTGTTAACAAGAGAAGCAGGAGAAGAACAAAAACTATTCTTTTTAAGATAGGAAAGTAAGTTGGGTTACTTTATGTAGATGTGGTAGGGAAAGGGGATCCACACCTCAATCTGAATGAATACCCAAGCTCAGTGTCATTCACACAATTAACAGCATTTGGTTGATGCACTTCTTCCTCCCCAGCTACAAGCCACAAACTCTAGGAATCTCAACATGAAATAAACTATACTTAGAATGAAAGTCAGATCCTAATCTAGTGGCTTGACATTCTCAGGTTGAATTCCCATCATGTCCAGAATCACCCTACAACCTGAGAATAAAATGGGAGAAAATAGGCTAGTGTGTGTGTGTGTGTGTGTGTGTATGTGTGTGTGTGTGTGTGTGTGTGTGTGTGTGTGTGTGTAAGATGTTATGGATCCGTTGGAGCTGAAGTTGCAAGCAATTGTGAATCCCCTGAAGTGGATGTTTGGAACAGAACATTGGAAGAACAGCAAGTGGAGATGGGTTCACTTTCCTGCAAACATTTCTAAATTCCTACATACAACTACATAATGTGGGAGACATTCTCTGTGAACTTGGGTTTGGATTCTGGACTGAACAAAAAGAAGAAAGTGAGCTGAGTACCAGCATCCATCTCTCCTTTTGCTTCATTGTCCTGATACCATGCCTTCCTAGACAGCACAGGATCATAAAATCAGAAGCCTGAACAAATCCTTATTTATTTATTTACTTATTTATGATTTCTGCCTCCTCCCCGTCACCGCCTCCCCTTTCCCTCCTCCTCCCCCAATCAAGTCCCCCTCCCGCGTCAGCCCAAAGAGCAATCAGGGTTCTCTGCCCTGTGGGAAGTCCAAGGACCACCC
>NW_026068053.1:147228-188057 GCF_014885135.2 Alexandromys fortis | reverse complement strand
TACTTTCTTCATCCATTCTTCCATTGAAGGGCATCTAGGTTGTTTCCAGGTTCTGGCTATTACAAACAATGCTGCTATGAACATAGTTGAGCATATACTTTTGTTGTATGATAGGGCATCTCTTGGGTATATTCCCAAGAGTGGTATTGCTGGGTCCAGGGGTAGGTTGATCCCGAATTTCCTGAGAAACCTCCACACTGCTTTCCATAGTGGTTGCACAAGTTTGCATTCCCACCAGCAATGGATGAGTGTACCCCTTTCTTCACAACCTCTTCAGCAAAGGCTATCATTGGTGTTTTTGATTTTAGCCATTCTGACAGGTGTAAGATGGTATCTTAAAGTTCCCTTGATTTGCATTTCCCTGATGGCTAAGTCAAGTCCAAATGGATTAAAAACCTCAATATCAATCCAAACACACTGAACCTGATAGAAGAGAAAGTGGGAAGTACTCTACAACACATGGGCACAGGAGACCACTTCCTACGTATAACCCCAGCAGCACAGACATTAAGGGTAACATTGAATAAATGGGACCTCCTGAGACTGAGAAGCTTCTGTAAAGCAAAGGACACTGTCGCTAAGACAAAAAGGCAGCCCACTGACTGGGAGAAGATCTTCACTAACCCTGCAACTGACAAAGGTCTGATCTCCAAAATATATAAAGAATTCAAGATACTAGACCATAAAAGGCTAATCAACCCAATTATAAAATGGGGCACTGAGCTGAAAAGAGAGTTCTCAACAGAAGAATTTCAAATGGCCAAAAGACACTTAAGCTCATGCTCAACTTCCTTAGTGAATAAATCCTTTCTATCTTTACATTTTCAGGTGTTTGACACAGTAGCTAAAACAAGTGTTATGGACAATAGAGTTTACAAGTTACCGGAATAATTTCCTTTAGAAATTTTAGAGCACCAATAAATTTGGAGGGCAAAATTTTAGTGTTTGAATCAATGATTAAGTTTATAAAAGATGCTTACCATGAGAAACCTAGTGGTAGATGATCAGTTTTTGTTGTTTACAGAAGCTAAAATCACCAGAGAAAACTTCCATTGAGAAACTGTCTTTTTCAGGTTGGCCTCTAGACATGTCTATGGAGATTTGCCTTCCTTATCCTAATTGATTTAGAAAAGCATAGGTTAAAACCAGTTGATACCATTCCTTTGGTTTGGTCCCCAAATCACCTAAGAGGAGAGAGGTAGCTGGACAGTAAGTGTGAATATGTTTGTTTCCCTTTGCTGTTGACTAGGGGATGGTGCCTCTAGCTGTTTTAACCTCCTGCTGCCTGGACTACAGTTCTGTGGTGAACTGTAGCCTGGAACTGTGAGTTAGAGTTACAAGCAGCTCTTCTCCTTTAAGTTACTTTTGTCGGAGTGTCCTATCACAATAACAAAGGGATGAAACTGAGGGTATATAACAGTGGCTGCAGCATGCAACCCAAATTGAGATGGCTTCTACACATATTCCCATCTGACATCAGAGCAGGTAGGTGCAAGATTCAGGGAAAATATAAATTATCTTTACTTTGTTTTAGTCCTCTTTTATCTTGTTTCTGTCCTGTGTAAATATTTGTAGTCATTTCATAAAACTTAAATTAAAATAGTGTATTTTTAGATGTGTGATGTATCAGTTTTATACAATATGCTCATTTTGTGTTTGGGGAAACTCTGGAGGCCTTGCAAGTAATCCTCTATTCACTTTAGATTGCTAGGACCTTCTGGCACATATGTTTTGAATGCGGAACAATCTCACATGCACAAGTCATGAATCACAGGTTCTGCTAGGAAAATTAGACAAACTAAACAAGCAACTCTTCCAGTCTCATCCCTGTAAATCCAGCCATGGGATGTTCTCCTGGCACATGCCCCTTGCAAGACATAAAGGAATAAAGCAGGAGCAAGGGAAGGGGTGAACAAGAAATCAGAGCAATGCCGTTTTATTTGGAATTGGAATGCTGGCAATAAGTCATGTACACACAAAGAATACACAGCACTCTCAGTCTAAATTGAAGAAGTAATCAGATCTACTTCTGATGCTTCCAGCTCAGTCCTATTGAAGAGTATCTGTTGGAAAGTGAGGCAGATGGAATTCCTGGCAGGAGAAAGCTACTTCACTGTGCAAATCACAATGTACTTAGTATTCAGCAACTGAAACAGGAGAACCACACACAGTTCAAGTGAACAATCTGTGCCTCTCTCTACCCACAGAGATCTTGATCTTACAAAATGAGTTTAGAAATGTTTAATTTAAGCTTCAAGTATTGCTCTTATCTGTTATAGACAGTCCTAGAATATGATTTGACAGAACAAAATGGTTTTAGTTAATGAAAAACATTTAGCTCCAAATGTCTCATTGATATAGGCCTATATTTCAGTTACTCAGGAGGGGAGGCTGACAAGAGATGATCTCACATTCAACGGCTTCACAGTGAATATAGTAAGACATGGTCTCAAAAGAAAAATAGAAAAAATATAGTTCAGGGGTAGGGCTCTTATTTTTCATGTGTGGGGCCTTAGGTTCAAACTCCAATACTTTAAAAGTAGTAAGAATAACAAACATCAAAGGCTACTCAAACAAGAAGCTTCGAAGATTGAGGTCAAACAGGGGCTCATCAGGTGTCCTCTCAATTTTATTACATGTATCTTTTAACTTTTTATTTATTTGTATATTAGTTTAAAAGTTTTTAATTTTTAAAAGGTATCTAGCATTATCCTTGCCGATTTTGCTGGTTATATGAAAGGACAAGAGGGGAAAGGAGAAATAAAGCATCAATATCAGCATCTTAGGAGCTAAAGAGAAAGCTTCACAGTTAAGAACATGTACCATTCTTTCAGAGGACTGAGCTCAGATGCCAGCATCCACACCAGGCCACTCATAACCTGTAACTCTAGCTGCAGTGAACACACATACCCCTTCACAGACTTGCAAAACACAAAAATAAAGTACTTTTTAATATTAGAACATTAATAAACAATGACAGAGAAAGACTGGAAACCTACCATGATCAAGGACTACCTAAAAGGGAAGGATCATGAACAAGAAAATACTTCAGTGTATGAACACAGGAAGAGGTGGAAAGGAGCTGCAGAATCATCTAAAAAGAGCCCAGTTCTCCTTGCTCAGGGCTGTGAGCACCAAGCGTCCTTTCTTTCCCAAACCTCAGCCTCAAGTTCTTACTTGAATGATCCCTTTTGAAAAAACTGTCTCTAGTTCCACAACTATCAGCAAGTATGTTGCTCCAATTCTAGTTCCTAGACCTCAAAAGCTATACATCTAAGAGGGCATGTTCTAGACTCATTATCTTTGCCACAGCTGTAACCACTGCCATAGCCTCTGGAATGGTGGACATATTGAACACCAGAGACCAGTTCTTTTTATTTTTATTTTTTTGAATTTTAAGCAACTCAATTTTTTAAAATTTAACATCAAAGTTTGTGTGATATAATAGAAACTGAGTTGATGCTAAATAGCCTGAAGGTAAGGGGCTGAACATAGAGTGCAGTGTTGAAACATGGGAACCATGTGGTCCCTGTGGTTTGAATGTGAAATGTTCTCCCATGGGTAAATGCGTTTGAACACTTGGTCTCTAACTGATGGTTATGTTCAGAAAGGTTGTGGAACCCTTAGGAGGAAGAGTATCCACAGAGACAGTGGGTTGCTGGGGTGGCCATAAGGTTTTCTAGCCCAGCCCCACTGCATTTTTGCTTTCTGTTTCCTGGCTGTGAGTAAGGTGAGCAGTTGCTACCTGATCATGCTGGCATTCTGTCTCCCAACCAGGATGAACTGTAAGCCTTTAAACTGTGAGCCAAATCACAACTTGCCTTTTTAAGTTGGCACTGTTGTCACGACAATGTGAAGAGTACATGATACAATGATGATGTGGCTGGTGGAGGCCGGGGACTTCCTAGTGGACTTCAGGAAAGGACAGCTTGGAATCATTCACAGTGGTGACATAGGGCATCCCAGTAACCCAGATCTCAGAGAAGTAATCCAGCTCAAATCCCAGTGCAAAGAATATTTGAAATTATCTATGCTTTCCTGAATATCAGTATCATGATTTGTAAAATTCAGAGAAAAGTGACATTCAAATCCTTGTGAGAATTTCATAAAGTGTTGCAGAATGTAAAAATGTGGAAATTCGTCATTAATGCATCCATAATTGAAGGTATCTCCTAACACAGTAACACATACATAAACTGTAATTATTTTCTTTCCTTTATAAAAATTCTTTCTTTTTACAACCCATGGAGAAAGGCAACAATCTGCTTAACACATGGATAACCTAGTTAACTTCTTGATATATATCTATTCTCTGTGGCTAACCAGATGAACTGCTAAGAAAGACCTTGCTTCAGTTTTGCTCATTTACATTCTATCCACATCTTGTGTACCTGAGCAGAGAAGCCAGCTCCTTGGCCTGAGCAGCCCCCCCCCCCCTGCTTTAGTGCAGGCCTGCCTCTGGGGTTTGAGAAAGAAAAGCAGAAAACAGAACCACATAGACAGAGCATGGTGCTGACAGGAATGAAAGTATTCCAAGGATATTGTGATTTTCTTTTTGACTACCAGAAACAATAGACCTAAAGAAACTAGAATTTCCTTAGAAATTGCCTGCTGGGAGAATGAAAGACTGAGATGGTGAGTGTGGACGGAGGAGAACTTGTCTACTTTAGAAAGATCATCAAGGCACTGGGCCATCTTATGGACACACTGCAGCAGAGATATTGTGTCAGAGAAACAAACCTTGGCTAGAAATACTCAGCAATGCACATCTTTTACTTTCAATTAAAACTGTAACCTAAAGTAAGGATTCTGAAGATAGTCTTAGGTAATGGAGGGTCACTTCACTCCTCTCTTCTTCTTCCCAAAGTGAGCAAATTGAGTAAGTTTTCTGCTACTTTCATTATTATTCATTGGTTTAACTGACCTACTGATGATGAGTGGCTGAACCTAGCTTGTCAGTTGACCATTAGGGTTTGACTCTGACTCTAAGAACTCCAGTAACAGTTGCTGATAATGTTTCCAGAAAGAGACAGCTAACTGCACTATTAGCTCCTGATTTTGTATCTATCCTCAAAATAGACTTTGAATACTGTTTGAACAAACATCTGTGTCTATTACCCATGAAGGTTATGGCAAACACAAGGTGACTGGTTTAGGATTTGAGAGATCTCAGGCTCCACCATGGCCTTCTGCATGCTAGGCAGACATTATAGAAGGATGACACACACACACATGGAGAGCATCAAATCTCCCTTGATATGATTATATTTTGCTTTTAGATTTGCTTAGACACTTCACTATTTAAAAGTGTGAACAATGTGTCCTTATGAGTCTCTTGTTAATAAGAAGTTTGGCTGGAAATTCTCAAAACCCCAACTCAAACCATGTTAGGAAAAGTAAGAAACATACTTGCAGAACTCAAATACAGGGTGAGCAAGTCTATAGCAGGAGAACAAGATGCACATACACCACACACACACACACACACACACACACACACACAGAACATTCCAAGCGTGGGACTTGATTCTTGCCAGGATCTGCCTTCCAGGGCTTTAGATGTTTCAGTTCACTATTCCTGCTTTCCAGGGTCCTGCATGGATGACTTAGTCACTTTTTTTATATTGCTGCGAAAAGACATGATCAAGGCAGCTTAGAGAGGAAAAGCTTGTCTTAGAGCTTCCATTTTCAGAATGCATGACCATCAGAATGGCAAATGTAGCAGTAGACAGGCAGCCATGACACTGGACCAATTGCTAACAGCTTACTTGTTGAGACAACAACTACAAGGCAGAGAGAAGACAGAGCTAACTGGGGATGACTTAAACCAATCCCCAGTGACAAAACCCCTACAAGACCATGGAAACTAAGAATTCAAACATGAGCTTATTGTGCCCATTCTCATCCAAACCACCAAAGTGATGATTATGCTACTTGAACACTCTACAGCCTGAGAACAAGATGCACATACACCACACACACACACACACACACACACACACACACACACAGAACATTCCAAGCGTGGGACTTGATTCTTGCCAGGGTCTGTCTTCCAGGGCTTTAGATGGACCCTACAAAAACAACCTTTCTCACTAATTCCGTATTTGAAAATCTTGAAGACAGACTCCTTCTTCTGAATGGGTCTATGGGTTAGTCCATAATTACAAAAGCAAGGCATTAAGGAAGAATATA
Source organism: Alexandromys fortis (assembly GCF_014885135.2). Lineage (NCBI taxonomy): Eukaryota > Metazoa > Chordata > Mammalia > Rodentia > Cricetidae > Alexandromys > Alexandromys fortis. The sequence goes on along the minus strand of NW_026068053.1, from coordinate 181,862 downwards.
AAACTCTCAGGGAACTTGTAGAATTGTTGGACAGGAGGTATCTCTGGGAAGGACTGACTAATCACAAACCCTTCCCCAAAAAACAGGATGCAAAAAACAACCATTAGTGAGAGTGATGCCAGGAAGTCATTACAACAGGATATAAAGAACAGACCGTGGTGATGTTGGACTTGAACTGAGTCACTCAAATCTGTCTTCCTCTCTGAGGAAATGTGTGCAGCATGCTGTTCCGCTTTCCTCTAGCAAACTTTTGGACTTAAATGGCTCCTAAACTCCTTTCCACAGTGTACATTTACTTCTAACTGTTTGAACTCTGAGTAAATGGGCTTCTAAAAAAATGCATTCCTTCTCTGAGAGCACCCAGCAGGGAGGAGGCCCACAGGAGGGCAGCAGAGAAAGGAGAAATGAGAGCCCCATGCCTGCCAGGTCCAGCTTTTTCGGATTGATCTGTTCCCTCCTATCATGAAAATCTGCTTCAATGTTGGTGCTAATTACACTCTCAACTGTTTGTTCTATTACTGTATGTTGTCTGAATTATTCTCTTTTGAGAGCACTAGAACCAGACTGCTATTGAGGAAACCAAAGATCTCCTCATAATAGTGTCTTAGTCAGGGTTTCTGTTACTGTAATCAAACAGTATGACCAAAACAACTTGGCAGGGTTGGGGGGTTATATCAGATTACAACTCTCACTCTATTGCTGAAGGAAGTCAGGGCTGGAACTCAAATAAGAGAAACCTGGAGGCAAGAGCTGGTACAGAGACCATGGAAGAGTGCTGCTTACTGACTTGCTCCTCATGGCTTGCTCAGCCTGCTTCTTTATAGCACCCAAGACCTCCAACTGAGGGGTGGTACTACCCACATTGAGTTTCCCCACCTCACATCAATTACCAATCAAGAAAATTCATTCACAGGACAGTCTTGTTGGAGCACTTTCTTAACTGAAGTTTCTAGTTCCCAAATGACATCAGCCTCTGTCAGGTTGATATAAAAACTAGCCAGCAAAACCAGTAATGGCAAAGCATGCCCGAGTCTGAAACAGAAATAAATTAAAGGTGCTTGGGTTGGGAAGGTGGCTTAACAGACAAGAGAACTTGCTGGTTAAGCTTAAGAAGGATCCTGAGTTTGGACCCTCAGGAACCATGTTAAAAAATAAAGTTGAGTGTAGCTACATGCACTTATATCCCTAGCAGTGTGCAGGAAAAGAAAGGAGGATTCCTGGGGTTTGCTGGCTGCCAGTTTAGTTCAGGGTCAGTGAAATCCCTTGTCTCAAGGGAATAAGATAGAAAGTGAAGAAAAGAATGTATGATTCCTCCCTCCAACATATGAATATGTACACAGAAGTATATATATCATACAATTGCATATCACACATGCACACACACAGAGATACACACGTACTCATTCTCACACACCACACAAGTTTTAGATGCTTCTAAAATACATCCCACAGTCACCTATTTCAATACACGAAGCCACAATTTCCTACTATCATTGTCTCTCCCTTTCAAAGACAATTCTCCTCTCATTTTTGCATCAACAGTCATAATCCACAGCAGGAATTCCAGTCCATAACTGTTTACCAGTTGCATTGCACTCATTTTAATGGAATGTCAAGTGACAATTCTTAGCTGCCAGGAGTCTCCTTTCATTTTGATTTAAATTTTCCCTTCCGAGGGTCAGAAACTTATCTTGTCCCTAACCCTTCCTGTCTCCTCTGTGGCACATGCCCCTGTTGCCTATCTCATTTACCAAACACTGGCTGAAATCTGTTGCCGGTTCAACATCACCATTATTAGAAATACTGAATGAGGTTGACATAAAAGCTGCAGGTGTTAGTTACCTACGGTCTTTGGAGTTACAGAAGATAGATTCAACTTCTTTTTATCCTTGCCCCATTCTCTCATATGTAAAACAAAGTCATTGTCTCTGCCATGTGTTCAATTCCACACTCATTAAAGTAGACTTAGTAAGTCTGTAGCAGAAATTATTCTAACATATCAATAAAAAGACCCTTAAGACAATACCACTATGTCGAGAAAACTAAGGCTCAGATCTCCAGATACTTGGGAACTGAAGATCTTAGAAGTCAAGCCTGTGACTGTGATCCTCCAAACAAACAATTCAAATGCACAAGTTCTACAACATTATAAGGATAAACTGCTGAGAAAAGAGTAGAAAACAGAAGTATCTGCTTCACAGAGAAGGGAATGGGGTGCCACTGTCTACCTATAGTTTTCCAGGCCCCTTCTGGGCAGCCTTTGTGCCCACAGTGAAAGCCAAGGATTCTTGATGTTTACAATGATTTATGAAGCTCACAGCAGCATTTTGAGAAACATGCTGAGAAGCAGTTTCACCTAGAGAAAGGCTTCATGGCTGTATTAGTCACATCCCTTGTGGCCATTACAAAGCACTTGACAAATCCTGATAAAAGAGGATGAGTTTGTTTTGGTTCAGCTTGAGGAAACAGTCCATAATAGCAGGGGAGGTGCAGCCACAGATTGAACCAGACGTCATAACAACATCCTCAGTCAGGGAGTAGAGAGAAATATACTGCTGGTAGAAACTTTCTCCTTTTCATTCTCTCCAGGACCCACTCCATGTATAGGTGCTGCCCATATCTAGGCCAGTTCTTCCTTAATCAGCTCAATCTCAAAAGTCCTTATAGACATGCTCTTATATTTGCTTTCTATGAGTCTTGATGCTACCATATTAAAAATCAATGTTAACCATTACAGTGATCAGATGTATTTTTGAAATTTTAGCTGCTTCTAACTACTGAATAAGCAGCCTCCAACTATAAATTGGCATCCAGTGTGGGGCTTCATGAAAAAGCCTGCTGGATACTATGGACCTGTAAGTTAAAGATGGATGTCCCAATGTTATAAAGAAACTTTGGATGACTGTCCAGACAGAAATATGTCTCTGTCAATTCTAGGGTTTTGGAAGTTGCTTACAACTTCTGGAATCTTTGATGGAGTTAAAAAGATAATTTGGTGTAGGAGGTCCTTCTGCATTTGTGTTGATTTCATTGGTTGAATAAAGAAGCTGCCTTGGCCTTGATAGGGCAGCCCTTAGGTGGGTGGAGTAGACAAAACAGAATTCTGGGAGAAAGAAAGCAGTGTGGCAGACACCATGGCTCTCCTCTCAGAGATGGACAGTGGTTAGACTCATACGGGTAAGCCACAGTCAAGTGGTGATACACATTAATGGAGATGGGTTAAACTAATATGTAAGAGTTAGCCAATAGAACTAATTGGCCAGGCAGTGTTTAAATGAATACAATTTGTGTTTTGTTATTTCAGGGTATAAGTTAGCCGGGTAGTGGGACGCAGCCCGCCACTCCTCCATACTACAGAGTGGTACCCAACTACTACAATAATTATAATTATAAAAGATTCAATATAAAACTTTAGACTCACAAAGATAAGATAGATGATAGAGTATTTTCCTTAATTTGCCAAATGTAAATGGACCAAATATTGTAATGATACTTCTTGCTTGATAATTGTTTGGTTGTATGTAATCTTGCTATGTTAATGTTAAAACCTTCTATTTATTTATACAGAAAAGGGGAGGTGATGTAAAATTCCCCTATGCATTCTTTGAATATTTTTTATTACCATTGGTTAATAAACAAGCTCTTTTGGGCCTATGGCAGTGCAGAATAGAGGAGAAAATAAGGTGGACTCAGGGAGATGCTATGTAGCTACCAAAGGAGACAGATGATCCAAAACCTTACCAGTAAACCATGAGCCTTTTGGCAATACAGAAAATAATAAAAATGGGTTAATTTAAGATGAAAGAGTTAGTTAATAAAAAGCCTGAGCTAAGGCCAAACAGTTTTTTATTTAATATAGTTTTGTGTGATTATTTCTGGTCTGGGTGGCTGAAAAATGAACAAGCAGCCTCTGACTAGAAATGACTTTCCCTCTTACAGTTCATAAGTATCTGAAATATAAACCTGTACAAGAAAAAACACACATAGAGAAAGAGAGGGAGAGACAGGAAGAGAGATAAAAGTGGGGGAAATCCTTCAGCAAAGAAATTCATTTAACTTTTCTTACTTTGATATTTCTCAAATTTATTTGAACAGAGAAACAAATTTCTATAGACCATGGTTAACATCAGGCAAGCTGGGTATCTGGCTCCCTACTGTCTAGTGAAAAAAATTTTGGTTGAGCCAATGTTTTAATGTGCCCTATATGCAAATGTGTTTTGTCTGCCGACACAATATTTATAAAAGGCCTACAGGCCTCCTAAAGTGTTAGACACCATGCATACCCAGACTTCATCCTATTTTAGCTGAATCTGAATGTCTATAATTCTAGGATACCAAATTCTAAATTTTAAAAAGATTTCCTAACACTCTGGAATTTGAAGCTAGTAGTCAAAGAATCAGGACCTAATTGAAGATTTCTTTATTGTAGCATTAAATATGTGCTAGGTTACTACCTAAATTCTGGCATGAAAAGCTTTCATTTATGCTTATACAAAAACACAGGTAAGAGACTTGGGATATAATTCAGTAAGCAAAATATAGCATGGTAATCTCCAGTATCCCTCTAAAAATTAGTTGAGTGTCACATCAGCCACCCATGACTAGGACTAGAAGACAGAGATAGGTGGACCCTGGGCTTTCTGGCAATCTAGTTACAAACTTCAGATCATTACACAGGGTCTAAGTGGGAGGCCCTGTCTTGAAAATTAAGGTAAGAGTGATACGTAAAGACTTATGTCACACACACACACACACACACACACACACACACACACACACACCAGCTATAGTCATCTAGTCAGCATGCTTTTTATGGAGACCATATAAATGTTCTTTACCTTGGAGCTCATCATCTGAGGAAACTAACAACTCCTAAGCCCTAAAATTCACCATAAGTGGATTTGCAGGATCACCAAACACCAGAATTTTAATATGTGCAAACAAATCTCACAAAAGAGTAGTGTGGGATATAAGACTCTCAGCTCACAAGCTGATTTTGCAAACTATAAATTTTACTGGTGCCCAATATTTTTACTAGGTTGGACAATATGTGTTCCTCATCTTCATGAAACTGCAAAATATTGAAAAGCCTCTAAATTAGACCTGGGACCATAATAAGGACAGTTATAGCATTTCTAAGTTTGATGTCAATCAAAACTTAAATTAGTTAAAATTGAATAAATTTTTAAAAATAAGTTAGTTCCTGGCTTCAATAACCCTAGTTCAAATTCATAAGCATCACTAATGAGTGCACCCATTTCAAAGCAAAATGGAACACTTCCCTTATCACAAAAACATTCCAATGAGTATTGTAGTCTATACCCATAATCTTTAAAGCTAACATTATAGTGCAACCCTAAATACACAGCAATTACATGTGCTGTGTATTAGTTGCTTCCCCAGTTGCTCTGATAAAACACCTGATCAAGGCTATGTCAGGAAAAGTTTAGCTGGCTTACAGCTGGGGGGATGGATTCCATCATGGCTGGGAAGACATGACAACAGGCAGGGAGTCCCTGAGAGCAGAAACAGGAGATCAGCTGGGCACATTGCAACCACAGGAAACAGAACGTGAACAGGAAATGGGCTTGACTATCAAACTTCAAGGGCCACCCCAGTGGTGCATTTTCTCCACTTAGTCTTTACCTCCTAAATATCAACAACCTTCCCAAACAGGTGGGGATCTGATGCTTAAGCACATGAGACATTAGGGGACAGTTTCCATTAAAACCACAACAGCGGAACTATTCTGATCCACTTTGCCTGCAGGAGTATGGAACACAGAGGTGCACGACTAATCCTTTCCTACTATTTCCAGTCTGATATTTTTACCTGAGAATGGTCTGCCATTATTTCAAACATCCATTATGAGCAAGTTCATTGTTTAGATCCTCATGTACAATTATGTCCAGACATCAGCTTATCAGCCTTTTTAATGTGACTCATCTTTCCCTTGACAACATTGTCATTGTTCCAGGCACAGCATAACTTTGCATAGACGCTATCCTGTATCTTTCAAAAGCTTCACAAAGACCCGTTCAGTGTGTTGCTTAACTTTCAAGGGGAAACATTTTTTTTTAAGATTTCAAAGGTTCTCAAGAGCCTGTTAAATTTCTAATGAAAATACTTGTTCTCTATATAACTTGGAAAAGCCATTTAACACCTGTCAGTGTCAGTTCTCTCCCTTGTAAAATGAGAAGAGTTTATGTTTATGCTCCAATATAGAGCTCCAAAGGTTTGAGCCAGGTAATTAGGAAAGAATAGGCTCTGGTATGGAGCCTGTTTAATTTTGCAATATTTGTGATCCTACTTAGAAAGAAGATAAGGGAAAACTTCAAAGCAGAAAGAAAAAAAACACATCTCATATTTTTTCATCATTATTTTTCATCGTTTTAAATGGCATTTTCAGGACTAGGGATATGGATTTGTCAGTTACATGCTTGTTATGCAATCATAAGGACCTGAGTTTGCGTCCCCAAAACTGATGTAAATGTGGGACATGGTGGCATGCTTCTGTAATGTTAACACTGAGGAAGAGATAGGAGAATCCCTGGAGTTTGCTGGTAAGATACAGTAGCCAAGCCAGTAAGCTCTAAATGATTTTGGTAAGAGGCCCTGTCACAAAAAAATAAGGAGAGCATTTAACAGCATTGTCATTGGGCCTACACATACATACACATGCATGTTTACCTGTGCATGTGCATACATATACATACATACATACACACATACACACACAGAGAGAGAGGAGAGAGAGAGAGAGAGAGAGATGTTAGAAGTCAAACACATCTTTCTAGATCTGAGAATGGTGGCGTTTGACATATCCAATAAATAAATAAATAAACGAAAGAGTGCTGCTTAAGACATCGACAGGCACTTTTGAAAAAGATGAGGAAAAAGTAAAAGTTCACACTGTATATGATTATGCTGTTGCTGTTTTGGGCTCATGAGGAATCTTTATTCTTCAGTAATTTCACTTTCTGACAAGAGCTGACATGGACACAAACCTGTTAGCACCCTTTCCTACCAGGCAAAGAGAGCCAGCGCCACAGCTACCAACCTGGCCTCGAAGCTGCGTGGCTTCCTAGGGCTTTCTGCCTATTTTTCACTGTGGGGAGAGCACTCTTACCCTGAAGTAGCCCCACAGAAGTTTGTCTGTTTCTTCTATCTCTTGAGCAGCCTTCTTTCTACACTCCTCTTCCAGAGCAGATCTTCTGCATTCTTTTCTTAGAGCACAAGACTGTAATAAGGATATTGTGCGACCATGCTTCCTTCCACTGTATTATTTATAGATTACATTGCTGTGGATTGCTTGTCTAATTTTATGATCGCCTTGCTAAACAAAAATCTCTATCTAGTGGTTACAGAAGAAGCACTTAACACCACGTGAATAATGACAGCTGGCACCGGCGGTGCTCTTAGGAGGCGTTCTTGCTTTTCAAATCTAGCAATATCTGGCACTTACCATGTGGAAAAATTTCAAGATGAGAAAGAGGTGAAGGGCTGAATTCCTAACTCTTAGTTGGCATATCATTACTTAACTGTGTTGAGTGTGTATTTCTGGAAAGCGCATCCCAGAGTCTGGATCGAGCTGTGAGAAGGTGCCACTCTCTTTAAACTCCACTTCCCGTAATACTGCCATGTTGCAGATGTTGGGGAGCTTTTTGCTAGCACTGAAAACCTCAGTGATGTGTGTTCTTTCCTGACTATCCATGCAAATCTCCACCAACTGGCTCTCATCTCTCTCCCAGCTGGAAGGGTTTTAGGTGGATATTTTTCAATTTCTCATGAGTAAGTAATATAGTCAAACCAAAGGTTGCTGTTTACTTGTTTAAGCTTCATGTGTGGTTCATCCCCAACTGCTGAGAGCAAACACTGGTAAAGTCTAAACTCTTCAAGTTATGGCTCACTGCAAAGTACCTGCTAGAGGAATAATATATCATTTGACATCAAGAACTCTCTTCCAGAAAGCAAAATCTAAGTACCGATTACAGTAAAGGAAATCTAATCAAACAAGAAGAGCTGTGTGGATTATTGGGGTCAGTGGCATGTGGGGCCTGGGTGCAGCTTTACTCTTTCTGACAGTACTGGGACCAGCTCTAAGAGCCTCGCACATGCTTGGCAAGCACTCTACAGTAGCCAAACTGGTAAACTCCAGATTCCGTGAGGGACTCTGCCTCAAAACACAAGGTGGAGAGAGGCTGGAGAAGACAGCATGTGTGAGCAGCTGGCCTTCAGGACACTCACATATGGACACGTGCCACATAGATACCAACACATATAACTAAAACCAGCTCTATTTGTATTAAAGTAACAAATGCACATTTAGGAAAGTGGGAGCATGGTGTAGGGATGTATTGTGTTGAAGAGACTCATTCTCTTCTACTTTATTTCTACAACTAAAACATGTTCTCATAATTTAAGAAAACATTGTCTAAAAATTTCATACTACAAATTCACCATACTTTGATAAGTAAGTAGGGCTTTTTTGTTTGCATGTGCATGTGTGTATGCATGACTGTAACATGTGGGAGGGGCTGGAGGACAACCTTGGCTGTCATTCCTCGGCATACTCTCCATCTTATTATTTGAGACACAGTCTCTCAGTTGTACCCAGAATGCAGCAGATTAACTAGGCAGCGTGGAAAATCAGCCTCATGGGTCCATCAGTCTCCAGCTTCCCTCAGCCTGGATGTCACTTCTGCCATCACGCTTGGCTTTTTTAAACAGGTCCTGAAACTCGAACTGAGAACTCATGCTTGTTCTGGAAAGCACTTTGCTGACTGAGTTTCTTTCCATCTCCATTCATGAAAGTTTGGATGTGGGCAGAGTTTTGATTGGAGCCTCTTCTTTCATGTCATTATTTAATTCTGCTGAGTGGGTTTTACAAGAGAATACACCATGAACTCTACCTTGAGCTCTGAGAAAGTGTTGCCCTTTCCAAACATGTGACTTCCTATAGTTCTGAGATGCTGTAGCTGCCGGGTAATTATTTCACATCACTGAAAGCAGCAGCAATTTGTGCCACTCTCCTTACTACTTGTTCAAACCATCAAGGTCTCATCTTGCCTCCACCAGTACACGAATCTTCATACACAAACAACAGGTTTCAGCTCAGCATGAGTAAGCCTGCTAGCTGGAGCCACCATTACAATGGTTGTTCCTCCTGTCATTTTCAGATACTTGGGACTCACCAAATTGCCAGCTGAAATACCCCACTCTGGTGTTGACCTTGAACACAGAGGCACGCTTACCTTTCACGTTTGGCAAATGAAGGTATAACTTTTGTGATAGGGGAACTAATTCCAAGAAGGCAAGTCCTTTAACCAGTGACCAGGAAAGGGTTTGGGGGAGGAGGCAGGAAAGGAAGTAGGGAGCAGGCATGGGGTCTCTACATAGACTCAGAATGTGAGAAAACATAGTATCATAGTTATTTGTCTCACTGAGGTGACCAGGTACCTGCCAAGAGCAACTTAAGGAAGAGTTTACTTTGGCTCACTGTTTGAGAGTTCAGTCCGCCACGACAGGGAAAGCACGGCAGCAGATATAAGAGAGCAGGTGACATTGTATGTAACTTCAGCAAGATGAATGAATGTTCGTCCTTCTGCCACCACTGTCTCCTTTCCTGACCCAAGCCTGCAGGGTGGGTCATTCAGAATGGGTCTTCCCTCCTGAATTACCTCAGTCTTGAAACTCACTTGCAGATGTGCCAAAAACTCTTCAGTTAGGGATTTTTAAATTCTAGCAAGTTGAAAATTATTAGGAAATGCAGGAGATTACCATTTAGCTCAAATATCAATTAGAAATTTCCTAAGGAAGGAGACTAGAGATCTGCCCTCAGATCCTTCAGACTCACACCCAGACAGAAACACACTAAGAACACAGAGCAGATCTCTCCACCAGAGCTGAATAGCCTCTCAGAAGTTCACTGAGAGTGATTGACTGACTTCTGAATAACTATTTCTACAGAGTTTTATGAGGCAGACACTTATATCTGAACATCCAGACACTGATATACACTAGCCTTCATTCCCAATTGTTTTTTTGTTTTTGTTTTTGGATTTTGGTTTTTCAAGACAGGGTTTCTCTGTGTAATAGCCCTAACTGTCCACAAACTAGCTCTGTAGACCAGGCTGGCTTTGAACTCACAGAAATCCTCCTGCCTTTGGATGCTCACCTCACTAGACCTGGATGGAGGTGGGTGGTCCTTGGACTTCCCACAGGGCAGGGAACCCTGATTGCTCTTTGGGCTGATGAGGGAGGGGGACTTGATTGGGGGAGGGGGAAAGGGGAGGTGGCGGTGGGGAAGAGACAGAAATCTTTAATAAATAAATAAATAAAAGAAATCCTCTTGCCTCTGCTGGGACTAAAGGCATGCACCACCACAACCCCTTTCAGACTGTCTTCTAATGTTTCATTGTATCTACATCAAGTTCCCTGTCCAGTTTGAGAACTTAGAATTATTTCCTTAGTTATTTGGTCAGATTCTACTTCTTAACCAAGCATGGTGTCTCATGCCTTTGATTCTACAATTTTGGAGGATAAGGTAGAAGTAGTATTATGAATTCAATTCCAGGGTCTACCTTAACAAAGGGAGTTACATTGGGGTCGGTCTGGAATATGTAGTGAGATTCTGTCTTTAAAGAAGAGGAAGAAGGGGGAAAAGGAAAAAAAGAGGAGGAGAAGGTTGAGGAGGAGGAGGAGGAGAAAAAGAAGAACTAATAATAATAATCAGTATTCTTTAACATCTTTAACAGAGGTTTCTGAAGACAAAGATAGCCATCCACTGACTGTTCAACACACCCTACCTTCTCAATTAACACCAAGGCACCCGGCTGCGGAGATGTGCCAAACACTACACATGAATGAAAGAATGTTCCATTTTAGTGAAATCAGACCTCGTAAACCCAAGGGCACCAGCCAGTCAGGGCAGAAGTCATAGCATACTCTAGTATCAGAGAAACTCTTCCTTGTTTCTTGCTCTACTGCAGCACAAGGAAATGAGCCTGGCAAACAAATCGGTAGAAAAGAAAGATTTGACAGACCACAGACCACTATTAACAGAGTATGAGCCATCTCTCAGCAAGTAAGAGCCAGTTGTGAGTCAGACTCATTGCCACATTGTGAGTTTCTGTATCATGTACGTGCATACATAACGCTAATTGGGATTTTGGAGTTCTTTTTGTGTGTGAACACCAGGGGTAAATGTATATGTGAGTGTGTATGTGAGTGTTTCTGTGTGTGTGTGCATAGGCACACATGTACACATACATGCCTAATGCATATGTGTTTGAGTGCATGTGAAGATGAGTAGACAATCTCAAATGTCATTCTTTAGGTTGCATCCACCTTACTTTGGGTTTAAGTCTTTAAACTGAAATATGTCCTATTACACCTGGACCCTGAGACACAGTGTCTTTACCTCCCCTGGATAATACTTGATAGTCTACTAATATGTCCAGCATTTTTACATGAATATGAGGGCTGAAAACTCAAATCTTCATGTTTGCAAATTGAACATGTTACCAAATGAGCCATTTCCCCATCTCCTGTAATTCTAATAAGATTATTTGGTAAAATCTTTATAAACCTAGAGTTTCTTAAAATCCATTTTGCTTTTGTTAGTCAAATTAAAGATTGTCACCTTTTTGACTATTTTAGTAAAAATCTGTCTTTCAGGATATGCAAAAACACTAGACTTGTGCTTCTGTATGTATGTATGTGTATATATACACATACATACATACACACACACTATGAAGTCAGTGGTGTTCTGGATGTGGTAAACATTCTATGAACTACAGTGCTTGGAGATCCAAAAGCTCTAACTTAATCTCCTTTCTCTCAAATCACTATCTGCTTTTGGATAGGTATTCCTCCACATTTCTCAATGATGTAGTGTTTTCCGCTTAGTCTATGAAATTTTCTAATACTAGAGTAAAGGCATTTTCAGAAGCCTAGGAAATCTTGTTGAAAGGATGCTCTCAAAGTGAGGGTAAATCTCTAGGGACAATTTAAAACCTGTTATGTTTCTCAAATAAAAACATAAATTGTTTGCCCAGAAGACATGCCATGTACATTATATACATAGGTTTTACATGTATATATAGGTTATATACATGGCCATGGAGCCCAATCCATTGCTGTCTCTCTTGCTTTTGAACCAAAAGAACTTTCTATTTCTTGTTCTCAATCAACCCTTGCCCAAACTCCAAGAGTCATCAAAAATAATGCTATCTGCATTTTGGTTTTTAACACCTTCTAATTACAGGATGCATGTATGATCCCTCTGAAAACTGACAGATGTCTAAGGATGTGTAAAATGGCTGGCAGTATGCAAACTTGGGTTAAAATGTAAATAGCAAAGGCTTTACCCACCTCTTCAATATCTAGAGTTTGATTCTGTTTAAGGTAAATTGGTGTATGTAATATCAGTTTCTCTTTCCAACAAGCAGAAAGACAAGCACTTCCTTTAGGCATCTGAAAGTCTAAAGTGATGATGACCACACATAGCAACAATGATACCCAAGCAGGTGGATCCAATTAGGATTCAGAAGCAGGTATCATGATAAGAACTTGGAACAAGACTCAGAGGGTAGAGTGCTTGACTAGAGTTCTTGAAGCCCTGGGTTTGATCTGACGCTACTCAGTCCAGGCTTGGTGGCACATAGATATTATCTCAGCACCTGGGAGGTGGAGATAGAAGGATAAGTACTAGTAGGTTATCCTTGGCTTTATGGAGGGTTAGGAGTCAGTATGGGCTATAAAAGACTCTGTCTCAAATTCAATTAATTACATAAAATTATTAAAGAGCTCAGGTCACAGAAAAATGAACAAGGTCCTATTTGTATCCTGTCAACTTCTTATGGGAAATCTTAATTCAAAACAAAATGGTTCAATTTATAAATTTATTTTTCATAGCCATAGTAGACAGGTGCCTTTTTAGGATGCCAGATCCAATCTTCTCACCAACTCATTTTACTTTTTCCTTTTCTTTTTTATTTTTATTGAACTCTACATTTTTCTTTGCTCTCCTCCCTACCTTTCCCCTCCCCTTCAACCCTCTCCCAACATCCCCATGCTTCCAATTTACTCAGGAGATCTTGTCTTTTTCTACTTCCCATGTAGATTACATCCATGGATGTCTCTCTTAGGGTCCTTTGTTGTCTAGATTTGCTGGGATTGTGATCTGTGGACTGGTTTTCTTTGCTTTATGTTTAAAAACCACTTATGAGTAAGTACATGTGATAATTGTCTTTATGTATCTGAGTTACCTCACTCACAATGATGTTTTTTTAGCTCCATCCATTTCCCTGAAAAATTCAAGACATTTCCGTGAAAAATTCAAGATGTTGGGTTTTCTTCTGCTGTGTAGTACTCAATTGTGTAAATGTACAACATTTTCCTTATCCATTCTTCAGCTGAAGGGCATCTAGGTTGTTTCCAGTTTCTGGCTATGACAAACTATGCTGCTATGAACATAGTTGAGCACATGTCTTTGTGGCACAATTGAGCATCCTTTGGATATATATCCAAAAGTGGTATTTCTGGGTCTTGAGGAAGGTTGTTTCCTAATTTTCTGAGAAATTGACACACTGACAACCAAAGGGGCTGTACTAGCTTGCATTCTTACCAGCAATGCAGGAGGTTTGCCTTTACTCCACAACCTCTTCAGTATAAGTTGTCATCAGTGTTTTTGATCTTGGCAATTTTTACAGGTGTAAGATGGAATATCAGAGTTGTTTTGATTTGTATTTCTGTGGTGACTAAGAATATTGAACATTTCCTTAAGTGTCTTTCAGCCATTTTAGATTCCTCTGTTGAGAGTTCTATGTTTAGGTCTGTACTCCAATTTTTATTGGATTATTTGTTCATTTGATGACCAATTTCTTGAGCTCTTTGTATATTTTGGAGACCAGACCTCTATCTGATGTGGGGTTGGTGAAGGTCTTTTCCCTTTCTGTAGGCTGTCGTTTTATCTTATTGACCATGTCCTTTGCTTTACAGATGCTTTTCAGTTTCAAGTGATCCCATTTATTAATCGTTTCTCTCAGTGTCTATGCTGCTTGGGTTACATTTAGGAAGTGGTCTCCTGTGCCAATGCATTCAAGCGTACTTCTCACTTTCTCTTCTATGAGGTTCAGTGTGGCTGGCTTTATGTTGAGGTCTTTGATCCATTTGGATCTGAGTTTTGTGCATGGTGATAGATATGGTTCTATTTTCATTTTTCTACATGTTGATATCCAGTTATGCCAGCACCTTTTGTTAAATATGCTTTTTTCCATTTGACCAACTCAAATTATTAAGCTACTTTTCCTTCTAATTATATCTGTGAATGATACTGACAATGGCAGTCAGTGCTTCCTTTGGGACCAGCACTTTCCCTCTCCAGTCCAAAGCATGTATATCAACAGAGATAAGGAACAAACTAAATGTTACATTGGTTGTACAGCAGGGAGTCTCTTTAATGTGATAAACAGATGAGGAGACCTTATCAGGGTGTCAGATGAAGGCTCATTGAGGTATTGATCTTGGGAAGAGATCAATAACACAGAGGAATCTTTTGTCTTCTAATTATCAATTTAGAAATGTTCCTGCCTCATAGAAGTGACTTGAGTGTAAAGTTGTCTTTTTTTCACATTTCCTTCTAGCCTGAAAGCTTCTTGGCTCCTGTGTTTCAGAAGCTGCATTTCTTAGTATTACTCAGGAAGGCAAGGCGGGCTGCTCTTGACAACAGATTTTTCAGTGTTCTCAGAATATCTACTTTGCACCTGCCTTGTCAAACAGTAGACAAACTCTTGTGATAATTCACTGGGCCACTGTTATGCCATTGTTTTAAGCACTAGTGTTTCAGATTGTCAGTCGGCGAGGGAAACTTCTTACAGCAGCCTTATGGGAAAGCATTGAGGTGCTGCCCCAATGTGGTTGGCTGTTTGTGTTTTCTATGAATAAAAGCACCCAGTGCACACTTTAGTTTCTTTCCTCATTGCTGTGACAAATATCAGACAGAAAGGAAGTGAAGGGCGGAAGGGCTGTTTCTGGTTTACATTTCTAGGGGATTCAAATGACAGCAGTGGGAATACATGGTGACAGCAGAAAGTAGCTGGTCGTATTGCCTCCATAATAGTGAAGCTAAATGCAACAGGACTCAGCCCTGCTGTCAATCATCAGGTACAGCCCCACTGATCCTCCTCCTCCAATAAGGCTCCCTCTTCTAATAGTCCCCCAACTTTCCCAAACAGTATCCCCAACTAGGATCCAAATGTTCAAACACATGCGCCTATGGGGGACATTTTACATTCAAGCCACAATAGTGACCTTCCTTTGCCCAAGAGGAAAGTGACACTTTATCAACAAATTGATCAACTTTCCTCTTAAGATCATGTGACAAGAGATATCAGGCTGATAAGAGGGCACAGATACCCTCCTTCAAAAAAACTTATGGCAATGAAAGCCGGTTCATGGTCCTTACATGTCCTACTGCTTCACTCAGGTCTAAAAACTTTAAGGAGACGGTGTGACAGCCACCATTGAAGGAAAGAGGATTCAGTAATGTTTTTTTCTGCTGAGTTCTAGATGGACTGCCCATACTGAAGTTGGTCAATGTTTACCTCCATGCAACAGTTTTTTTTTTTTTCAGGCTAATTATGAAGTTCCTCCCTTCTGGAACCATCCCCAAGAACTAGGTAAAACCAAAGACTTGGACTGGAAACCCTAGGTCTCAGTATGCTCCAGTTCTCAGTATGTTCTTCACAAGGCTGTGACAATCAGTAGCATGAAGAGTAACCCCTTTCTTGTTGTGTGTGCAAACACATATGTTTGAAGACGCATGTGTACATGTGTGTGGTGCATGTGGAGGACAGAGATCAATGGCATTGGTATTCCTCAATCACTCAACACACCATTTCTACTTTGAGGACGGTTTCCTCACTGAATCTGCACCCTTTGATTCAGGGAAACTGCCTGGCCAGAGAACCCCAGATTCCCTGTCTCTGCCTCTCTACACTGGGCCTGTAAGTACATCATTCTGACTGACTTTTAAGTGGGTTCTGATTTCCAAACCCAAGCCCTCATGCCTTGGCACAAAGCACTTACCAACTGAATGTCTTTCTAGCTCCGACAGTGTGTGATTTCTGAGCCAACATGGAAATTCATCGCTTTCTGCTTCACAACCTTGCCATTTTAGAGGAGGGAGTACCATAAAGAAAACAGGCCCATGTTTTCCAAGCAGATTTGTTGATGCATAATCTGTTTCTGCTACATCTTGCTTGACTGTATAGCTTTGGAAAGGTTACTTAGCATCTTTGTGTCTCAAACTCATTATTAGAAAATGTAGTTAATGATGAACCCTACTGTTAGAATTATACGCACACACACATACACATACACACATATACACATACACACACACGCATACATGCAAACACACATACACTTTTACTGACTCATAGCAAGTATTATTTAAAGCTAAGCTATTCATTTGTCTCTTAGTCAGATTGCAGACATTTTATTACTCTCCAAGTCCCTCTGGTCTTGGTTCCCACATATTGCTAGGTATTGTTATTACCAGGTACAGCCTTCTGATCATGCAAATAGGTGCTCAACACCTCCCGTACTCTCAGCCCTACACTGTGCTATCTACAACAAATGCCTAGGCTGTGCTCCTTGACCTCTCCAAACCTAGCCCACTCCTCAGCTTCCTCCTTCCTTAGCAGCACCTTCCTCCACATGTTCTGGCCACCCAAGTCCTTTTTCTTTTTGTAAATTTTAGCAACAAGCCATGCACACTTTCATAAACTCTGGAATTGGCAAACACTAGGGTAGAATCTGGCACCAATGATTACTAAACATGTGACCTTGACCAAGCATTTGGTGAGCTTCTCTGGGTATTGGCAACAACTCCCATGGATCTCAAATGTGTGTTTCTCTAAGAATTACCAGAATTTCTTAAAATTGCAGCCATGTCCTGATATGGGAGTGTCATATATCATTCTGTTGATTTCATTGGTTAAGCAATAAAGAAACTCCTTGGCCCTGATAGGTTAAAACGTAGGTGGGAGGAGTAAACAGAATAGGATGCTGGGAGGAAGAGGAAGTGAGCTCAGACTCTACTCAGCTCCCGGAGAGACTCGGCAGCTCTGCTCTCTGGAGCAGAGACGCCAGGCTCCGCTCTCCCAGGCAGCTTCGACCCAGGATGGACGTAGGCTAGAATCTTCCCGGTAAGCACACGTTGGGGTGCTTACACACATTATTAGAAATGGGCTAAATTAATATGTGAGAATTAGCCTAGAAGAGGCTAGATAGAAATGGGCCAAGCAGTCTTTAAATGAATACAGTTTGTGTGTTGTTATTTCTGGCATAAGCTAGCAGGCGGCTGGGGTGCTGGGGACACAGCCCCACTGCTCCTATTTCAACAATGTTCCTGTACCTGTTCAGAGTTAACTAAGTCCTTTTGTAGGTATGTATTAGTGTAGAACTGTGCATGGGAATGCAAGCACACAAGGAGACCAGAAGAGGAAGTCAGATCTCTTGGATCTAGAGGTACAAGTGGTTGTGAGGTCCCAACATAAGTACTGGGAATCAAACCTGATGCTCTCCCAAAATAGTCAGTACTTTAACTGCTGAACTATGTCCTAGCCTAGAAAGTTTACTTCTAACAAGTTGCATTGTGCACTGTGATATTGTGCTTTGGCCTCACTTGAAGAACTACTTTGGGCTTTTTAGGACTATGGAGAGAGTCAAAGGAAATAATATTTAAAGATTGCTTATTCAGGAATTACTGCATAAACCACAACCTTTCCTTTTCGTCCATGAAACAGGGCAAAAATGGATTTAAAAAAAAACTGCAGAGATGCTCTCATTCTGATTTTGGCCTCATTTCATGCATGAAGGGAGAATACCATATTGTAGCATTTCTCACTTAGGGAGAAGTGCTCAGATTGTGTGGGCATTGCCCTTTCCATGGCTCTCCTGGCACCTGACATAAAGGCTTTCAGTTTTCGATAAGAGCTCAGACATATGTATTACCCAGCAAAGCAATCTTTTTATACTAGCAACTGTTTTTAACACACACCCACACATGGGGTTGGCTGTATCAAGAATCTGTTTGTGGAGGTTATCCAACATAATGTTTTCTCTTCCTCTGTGTTTGTGGCTCCGCATGCTCAAGCTGAGAAGCTAAGAATCTTGACCAGAGAGCAAGACACATGCTTTTCTTAGTAGAAAGTGTACTAGGAGGAAAAGAACCAGATATGGAGGGGAAAACAGTGTTTAATGACAAATTTGGCAGCAGGAAGCTGAATACACAGTTATGTGTGTGATCCACCCAGTGGGAAAAGCATTTTCAAAGGGAATAAGAAGAAAATCTCCTTAGGATGCAGTATCAGAGACTTGGGCAGTAGCCTTCTTCTGTAATTGACTTTGTACCCTCCATGTAATTTCCATTTCTGTATGTTTGGGACTAGGACTGGATGATATTTCAAAACCTACTTCAATTGTATTGCTATATGAGGGCACTCCACAGGAAATGGGACTTGTGACATCCAAAATTTTCCTGGCATTACAGAAAGCTGAATAAAAATCAGTGTCAGTTTCTGAACATTATTTGTTGTTGTTGTGTGTGTTTGGCACACTGTGCACAAGTGTGGAGGCAAGAGGTGGGTGTCAGGTACCGTCCTCTATCACTCTCCACTTTATTCTTTTGAGTCGGGTTTCGTTCTTGAACATGGAACTTACAGTAATTAGGTTGTTTTTGTTGTTGCTTTTTATAACCAGGTGGGCCACCAACAAGCCCCAGAAACCTTCCAGCTCTACCCCCCTGCCCCACAGCACTAGGATTACAGTGATGCTACCACCCACAGCTTGTTGCATGGGTGCTGGGACCTGAACTCAGTACACATGCTTGTGAATCAAGTACTCTTGGCTAATGAGACATCACTCTAGCCATAAAATGATGCTCCAAAGGCTGATTTCTTTTTTTTTTAATTTATTTATTTATTTATTGAAGATTTCTGTCTCTTCCCTGCCACTGCCTCCCATTTCCCTCCCCCTCCCCCAAAAAAGTCAAAGGCTAATTTCAAACAACTCAAAAGAAGCAGAACCTACCAATTTGCCAGCACCATTTCAAAGGGCCTGCGAGACTCTGCTGGAGAAGCCTGTTAAGATTTTGGAAAATGCAGGCCTTTTTTCTTGAAGACTGCAATGACCTTCCCATATCTGATTTCCCCCAAAATTGATCATAACTACAACATTTAAATATGTAAGAGGCACAGTTGGGAAAAGGGAAATAAAATCCCAGGTGTGTAGGTGGGTCTCCTTTTACTGTGAAGAAAGAAACGCACACAGAAGGCAAGCCTTAGTATCAGAAGCCCAAGAAGAAGAGGTACTCAGTGCTGCTTGAAGCACTGGGTTGGAAACCTCTGCCATCCCTAACAGCAACTTCATACCTGCTGGCTAACAATATCACATTGGTAAACACATGAAAAACAGAACACTGGAGGAGTTTTTTCATGGACCTGAACCTCATTGTGTCAGCTGGCTAGGAACACCCAGAAGCCCCTGTGTCTGCTTCCCCAAGCAATGAGGCTTTTAGCTCCTTGCCTGACCTCTGACTTCTGGCCGCTTTATTTAAACATCTATTATTGCTCCTGGTTCATATATCTATGCACTTTTACTATGACACTTCTCTTTATCACAAAAAGGAAAAGAAAACACAAATCTCAGGAAACACTCGCCTTTGTAACCCTTCTCCCCTCTCCCCACTCATCGCAGATGTCAAACAAGTGTAAATTACATCAGTAAGAGACCAAAGCTTTGGCGCAGTTTTCCTTTTTGTTAGAGAAAGTGACGGCGAATCAACAGAAACATATCCCTTACCCACTAAACGAAACACATTCCTCATTATACAATTAACCAAAACACAATTGTATGTAATATAATTACTCAAGACTACAATTACACAAAGGTAATGGTGCAGGGTAGATGGCAATGACTTTCATGTAATCAAAAATAATGAGAGCTTTCTTGATTGTGTATTAAGGTATCAAAGAGATCCCAATTGACAAATGTCCTGTATTGATCTGCAGTACATAAAATACTGCACCAGCTGATGGGTTTGGAAGCTTCTCCCTTGCCGGGAATAAAGACTTGGGGTGGTAGCCATTCCCTGTAATAGCTTTGGTTTGGAGATTTCTAAATTAGCACATTTTAATGAAACACACATTTTATTATCCACTTTCACAGCTGGTCAAATGAAAAAAAAAGCACAAAGATCAAAAAGTCAGTGTGAAAACAAAAAGAGAAGTCAGTATGGTGTGTGGGTGATCGCATGTGAAATGGTATTTATTATCAGAAATGTGTGCTATGCTTCATCTAATTACAGCAGTGATTTCCAGAATTAGCAAAGACCATGTTCTCTAGGGCTGATTTCCTATGTCCCCAATATCGGTACCTGACCGTTTTCGTAGTTTCTCCCCTGCACTGGGACACTCACTCCCGAACTCCCTTAACTCTGCCCTACATTTTTTCAAGACATGGCTCCAGCCACCAAATCTGATGTGTTCCTTTTTTGTTCTCACACAGAGCATAGGAGCAAATTCTTCAAGTACAAAAGCCCTCTTTGCTACGATTCCATGTCCACACCCCAGCCTTTTGGAAGCCATCCACCTTGCCTGCAGGACATATGGACTGAACTGCAGCAACGGAATATAAGACATGGTAAATTGCAAGTCAAGGTATCGGTTACTTGCTATTCAAAAAATAAGTTTTGCCAAGGAAATTATCATATGCTATTAGTTATAAAATGCATCCCAGTACTAGAGATTCTAAATGCAAACTCAAAGCATTTTGAATTGATAACACTTGTGAGCCATGTATTTTCCACACAGTTCTGTGGCGTTATTTCCTACCATCTTTTGCCTACTGTCAACTTTGCCAAGCATGATTTTGCCTTATCCTTTAAGATATGATTCAATCACCTTCCCAAACTTCCTCAGTCTCATTCCTTATTGTCACAGTTGTATCAACTTACTGGAATCATGTGTCCTTACTAGTGACAATGTTTCTAAAATAGGTGTATTTGAGTTTACAGCAACAACTAGTTAATATAGCTAGGAACTTCTAATACTAACACATATGTAAACACTTAATCTCATCTCTCTACCGGCTCATTAATATCTCAAAGGATTAAGCAGAATTCGAAGAATGAGGCAGGTAAGTGATACAGTAGGAATATGGCAAAATCCTGCTGAAATTTAACATCTATTGTCTTTGGTTTTCTGATTTCAAATCTAGAAATTTCCAACAGAAGAGAAGTCAAATTTCAGGAGAGATAACTGAAAACGGACTGTCATGCTAGATCTCTAGGTTGCAAAATCAAAGAACTGATTCTCACTGGCCTACTGTCTGGTCTCTTTGGAGCTAAAGAAACAGTGGGTGATGTTGGTGGCAGTTACACCAGCCATCCCAAACTGAGGGCATCCATGTTGATTTCCTAAAGCTTTATGCCATTATAGGAAGGATACCCACAGCAGGTAAAGAATGAAATGGCTTAGGGGAGAAGTAATTCCTCCCTCTTTCATGCTTTACTCTTAACTTCAAAGTAATCAAATGTTGTTTATGCATAAAATTTTAATCCTTTCACAAATTTGTATTTTGATTTAATTTGCATATCCCATTTACTGCAAGTCAACATGAAGAGAGACTCAACTAATTTAAACTGTTTTTCTCTGGGCCTGAAATCCTTTCAGAAATATTTTCCATTAGGCGACTCAATTATGTCTAATGTGGTTAATGTCAGCAGATTAGAATTTTGCTTAAAGAAACTCATATTTAGAACAGGAGAACGGGAAGGGGTGGGAGAACAGAGGAGACAAGACAATAATTACCTGTCTTTGATGCTACACAGATCAATGTGTAAATCACTAAAATTCCCCAGGGAACCTTGCTGAACTGAAATGAGGTCCTTGGGCTGGTTATCAATAAAGATGAGCCTCATGCAGCCTTGGAAAGCCTTAATGGGATTTAAGCATTGGGAATCGGAGAGATTGTCAGGGCACCCTGTGGGACAGAGAGAAAAGATGAAGAACACTGAAATGATCTGTCATTGCTTTGGCAACCTATTGATGGAAGATCTTGAGCTCTAATTATTTGGGCACTTTTTTATTCTCAACAGGGGACACTTTTGCTGTAAATCCAGGCTCAGGAGGAGGAACAGAAATGATGCAAAATGGGTGTATTCAGTCACTATAAAGGAAAAAAACTGCCAAAGGGAATATCATTGGTATAACTGTTACCTTAACTCCACCCGTGTGTGTGTGTGTGTGTGTGTGTGTGTGTGTGTGTGTGTGTGTGTGGTGTGCCTGCAGATGCATTATTTCATGTGGGTATCTGTAGAAGGTACGGGGTTGATATCAGTATGTCTTACCTCTTTCCCTTTAATCTTTTAGGTAAGATCTCTCTGTGAGCCAAAGGCTCCCCAATTTACCTAGACTTTGGTCATGAGCCCCAGGGATCTGCGTTCACTTTTCTTTTTGCTTTTTGTGACACTCTCCCTTCACCCAACCTGGACTTGGATTAGCTGGGTCATCAGTGAGCCTCAGGAGCCAGTTTATCTCAGCACTGGAATTCAAGGTATTCCATGCCATGCCCAGTATTTTATAGATACTGAAAATTCAAAATTTGAATCTCATGCTTACTTAGCAAGCATTTTACTAATTGAGTCTTACACACACACACACACACACACACACACACACACACTTTTTTTTCTGCTGGAAACCAATTTGTCTTTCCTTTGAATGACATCCTTCATATATTGTTCACATATTGTAAGTGCTGGAAATGTTGGTTCTGTCTCAAAACACACATCAAAATTCACAATGCAATTCTGAATTGCACTTTCTTTCTATGGAAATCATGCTCTGCTAAGGATGGCAGTAAAGTAATTGTCTGGTTAATTGTGGAGCATTAACAGGCTTAGTTCACGAGAAACGTACTCTCAGAAGCCAAGCAGGAATTTTGACTTGCTGTGCAAAGCAAATCCAGACATTAAGAGAACTGCCTGCTTAAGTGTGCATAGTTATAGGCTGTAACCGCACATGCAGAAGGTTAACCCCACACATCTTAATGACTGTTCTATAGAGATAAAAACGCTTTGCCCTGTTTAGCATCACCTGCTGCCAGGACAAGACTCCCTGTTAAGACAGGTGAAGACCAAGCAGGGAGACAAGTATGTGTGCTCTTACATACTCCATCTCAGTGGTTTTAAAAGGTTCAGAGCATATGGGAATGGAGCCTGAAAACACAGCAATAAGCCATAAATAACGGGGAATTATTTCAGCCATCGCTAATAGACAGCCACTGCAGGGCTGAAGCCCAGCAGCTGGTTACCAGCTCACAGGCACACTATAAAATGAAGAGATGCTACAACTTCTAATTGAAGCTGTAGAGAGAATTTATGGAAGTTGACGATTACTGCTGAAGCTCGTTTTTTACCTTCCTTAAGTTTACAGTCTGTGTGTGAGGGTTTGTTTAAGCACTGTTCAAATCATAGATAAATCTTCACATTCTAAGTATAGCACCCCTGGAAACACACCCAGAATTTAGCACTATTCTAGCTAGGGGAGGAGAGCCATTTTGCCTCTGTGATATTTTAGATGATTATTATAACATGATTATTCAAAGCCATTTTGCCTGAAAATAAATTCCTGACCATCATTCTTTCTCCATGGCTAAAATATAGTATGTGATTCAGAATCCACAGCTTAGAGTTGAGAGCACAGCTCTGCATTTTTTCCATTCATTTGCTTTCACTAGGGGGCTACAGTGAAGACGGATTTGAATCTTCTCCGTATATATGCCGTCTCTATGGTCATCTACAGACTATTATGATTTTCTTAGCCTTTGAGTGACAATGCACATGAGTGTGGCTGTGCAAATGCCACAGCCCATGCATGGATATTACAGGACAACTACAGGAGTGGGTACATTCTAACTTGCCTGAGGTTGGGTCTTTGGTTTGCCACTGTGTACACCAGGTTCACTGGCATGAGCTGCCTGGAGATTACAGCGAAGCGCTACAGAGGCTGGCTTTCCAGGGGCTCCAAACTTTGAAACACAGGTCCTTAGGCTTACACAGCCAGTCCTTTATAACTGAGCTATCTTGACAACCTACTGATTATTTTATTTCCACAAACAGC
This sequence comes from Alexandromys fortis, assembly GCF_014885135.2. Taxonomy (NCBI): domain Eukaryota; kingdom Metazoa; phylum Chordata; class Mammalia; order Rodentia; family Cricetidae; genus Alexandromys; species Alexandromys fortis. The sequence continues at coordinate 157,665 of NW_026068053.1, read as the reverse complement.
AGTCTTGTTATATCTTATATGGAAATATTATCACTTAAAGATGCATGCCATGGCTGTGAATGTAGTGGAGATTGTAGGGGAAGGACAGTGGGACTTCCTCATACTAAAATCCAACCTCACTGATCTTGTTCCACATTGCTTCCTTCCGAGGAGACCCTACATATGATTTCTGTACCTATGCAAAGACCCTTTTGTGTTTCTAGCCTTCCATGATTTTCCATGGGAAGAAAGGGATGATTTGTAAATTTTGGAGCTCAGAGACTACAGGGGTTTTTGTGCAGCTCAGGGTAGAATGTATGATTATTATTTGGGAGAGTCCAGGTATAATTTATTGCTATTATTATTATTATTATTATTATGCAAGAAAGAGTGCAGACAAGCATGTGCATCCATGCATGTATGAAAGTCAGAGGACAGCTTTATGGAGCCAATTCTTTTCTCCCACTCCAGGTTCTAAGAATAGAACTCAAGTCCTCAGGTTTGAGTAACAGGGCCTTTGCCTAGGGAGACATCTTGCCATTTCTTCAGTAAAGGCAGTTGTTCAGTGCTAGTCTTCAGCTACCTCATGAAAGGGAACTGTCAGGTCTAGGGCAGGGTCATTTTATGCTCCCCTCAATATGATCCCAGCCAGTTTGTGTCACTCTCTCAACTGTGTTGGGGGAAGCATGGAGGGCTTTGGAGTTGGGTGTGTATGTGTGCTGTATGGAGATCATGCTTGAGTTTTGAGTGTGAATCTGTTCATGGAGACCAATGCCTTTTACACAATGAGTAAGCCCTCCACCACTAAACTTCACTGAGCCTGTATTCTGTTCTTGTTTCTATCTCCCAGCAATTCTGAAATTGTTCTCTGTGTTCTAGGAAAGTGAGTATAAGGACTGTATTTTAAGAGCTTAAAGTCAGAGAGACAGCTATGGGGACTGAGTGCCCTTTAGATGTGGCTTTGTAAACAGACCATGACTACAGAAATAGCCACTATCTCTTTCTCTTTTAATAAAAGATACACTTGAAATACTCAACATGGCATGGTATATATTGTATGAGAGAAGAATAAATAAAATCTGAAAAATAATCAACATAGGTGTATTTATAAAAATGTTAAGATGCCACATAGGCTTTGGTCACCTCAGTTTATTTTAGTTTGTGTTTCTGGAAGTAGTGCAAGGTTTTAGAAAACATTAGAAAAAGCAGTCATGGTTCCCCTTTTGGAGCCCCTAGCTCCTATACACTTTTCTCTGTCTCCTTCTTGAGTGTGGGTGAACTTCAAGGTATGGGAAAGGGGAGATAATGCTCACAAAGAAGAGAGGCAGTGGAGAAACCTAGATGACTGAGCAGGCCAGTGGTGCCTCCCTCTTGAGTTTTTCCCCCTGCAGGTACTTTCTGACTCTCAGCTCCTTTTCTCTCAGTTTTCAGCTGACTTTTTTCTTTTCAGTGCGACCAAGCAGCTTGGCATGGTTACAACAACTCTCTCGTTGAGTTATGTAACCCAGCTCTTATAACCCCGCTTTTTTCTGTCCTCAGCAGTGTTCTAGATTAGCTTCCATTGGCACAGTTGCCTGAGGTTTTGGTTTCTCCCTGTTTGTTGTTTGTGTGCATACATGTATGCATGCAGGGCTGTGGGGAGGATAGCCTAATTAACAAAGCGCATGGTGACATAATTCCCCTGTCCTTTTATTTGAAGTCTCAAAAGCTAGGGAATTTACCTCCAAAGTAGTAACTATTTCCAGAATAAATTAGTAGCCGGGAGGTGTCCGGAGCCGGGGACGCGGCGTCGTTATCCAGTGTGAGAGTGACCCGGTTTCTCCTGGCATTGATGCTGACAGTATGCCACAGGCCATCATTCAAGTAACTTCCTGCAAAAGAAACGGGGAGGGGTATTTCATGAGGGCCATCTCTCTCTTCTGACTTATAACTTAGTCTCTGTTCCTAAGCCATTTCTGATAGCTTTGGCTAAGAAACAAAGGGGACAAACCCAAGAATGTGGCGCATCTGTGCTAAACAAAAGCATGCTATATATTAATTAGGATGGTGATTAGTGACTGCAGAGGAAAAAGGAATACTCCAAATGAGACCAGCAATTATATCCCCAGAAACAATCATTTTAAGAGATGATTCCAAGAATCAAATCTAGGACCTAGCATATCCGATGCATGCCCTCTACCACTGGGATGCACTGCTTCTGATAGGGTTAATTGTCTTCATTTCTTTTTCTGTTGCTGTGATAAAATACCCTGACAAAATTAACTCAAGGGAGACAGGGGTTATTTCATCTCATAGTTCAAGGATCCATTTCGCAGTGACAGGGTAATCAAGCAGCAGGAACTTGACTTTTCACAGTTAGGAAACTAGAAAGATGAAAGCAGGCTGCTCTCAGTTTGCTTTCTCCACTGTGCACAGCCCAGGATCAGATCTCCAGTCCAGGGAATGGTTCTTCCCTCCATTCAGATGGGTCTTAGCACATCAACTACTATGATTAAGGGAGTCCCTTATACATATTCTCAGTATAACCTTAGTTTCTGCAATCCATCTTGAGTGTGCCTGAAGGCTTGCTCCGGGGTGATCTAGATCCCATCAAGGTGACAGTTAACATTAATCACCACAACTGCACCAGTGTGGTTTCATTTAAGACTGTAATATGCTTTGAACAATCCTCTTCGGTATCCTACTAGACTTCCCCATGTCCCACACTGTCTCATTCTCCACACGTTTGCTTCTACTTTGTCAGATTACTGAAGTGGACAAGGCCAGCCTCATTGCAAGACAGATGGAGTTTCTTACTGTAGTCAGGGCCAGATTAAATCAATATCAACTGTAGCAATATTAATATATTTAGTTGACTGTACATGTGTATATGGATGGGGGGTATACATGTGGAGGTCAAAGGACAATTTGTGTGAATTGACTCTCTCCTTCCACTACCTGAATCCAGGAATCGAACTCATGATACCAATTTGGTATCAGGATTAAGGGATCAAACATGATTAGAAGACAATCCCAGAGCATTTAGAGGGCAAGAGGTGGCTTATTAAAAGCAAACGCTCCTGATGCTTTACCTGATCTCTCCTTCAGCTGCTCTGCAACACTGACCTACCTTACTAAGGGAGCTGCATTAGGAATTAATCATGAAGGGCCAATTAATTCCGCTCAAAAATTTTCCATCTATGGAGACTTCTTGATTATGCCTCACTGAACACTGAAGAGAAGAGCTATATCGAGTGTTCAGGCCACAATGACACAGAACTATACATGTTCATCATGCAGACTATTTTCAGCTTGCCTGGCTGTGCACTGAGCTGCTTTCCTTCTAATTGTCTCAGTTTCCTCACCTGCAATAGGGTATACTGTACTTAAAGATGGCTCTAGGGATTTTAACTACTACTATAATTGTATGCTTAAGTATTTGGGCACTCATGAACTAACACTGACAGGCAAAACCATGAATCCAAGTCACCCTTAGGGTTGGAAAAGTATGGATAATAACATATTCCTTTGTGTAATATGATGGGGCTGGCTTGTTTGTTTGTTGGGGTTTTTGTCCCACCCAGTACCCAACAATGTTTAGTCCCAAAGAAAATCACACAAAGATCTCTATAAGTTATAAAGCTGACTGGCCCATTAGCTCTAGCCTTTTACTGGCTAACTCTCACATCTTGATTAACCCATTTTTCTGATCTATGTTAGCCATGTGGCTCAGTGCCTTTTTTCAGTGGGGCAGCTCACATCCTGCTGCTTCTGTGGTCTGGGCAGGAGTGGGAGGAATCAACTTCCTCCTTTCCAGAATTCTCCTGTTCTCATTACATCATTTCTACTTCCTGTCTGGTTTTCCTGCCTATATTTCCTACCTGGCCAATCAGCGTTTATTTATAACATGACTGTCAGAATACAGACAATTCTCCTGCACCACCTTTGTATTTTGGAATGAGCCACAGTTAAAAGGTGGGGGCAATTGTACAAAGAATTAAAATACTATTCTATGACATTATACAAATAAGGAAGGCAGATAAATTAACAAGCCAGACAATGGACATTTAGACTGATGCTGGGCATAACCTTGCTGTTTGCACTCACATGAGCAATGATTACCCACATAAAATCTACATCAAATTTGTCTCACCAACACTCTGTCGGAGAGTGTGAGGAGCTTGTGATAATTCAACCCATCATGATTTCTACTCAGTTAATGGTTGCTGGATGAGAGGTCATTTCCTTCAGTAGTATGGTCACTGTTAAGATATCTTAGAACCTCTAACTCCTGACCCGTGCTCTTGTACACAACACCATAAAACTTGCTAGTTATTTAAACTGGACACATGATAATAGAAAGGTGACCAGTTTGGAAAGTGAGGGGACCAATACAAGTTAGGGGGCCAGGAGAAAGAGTAAGGTTATAAAGAGGTGTATACAGTCAAAGTATATTATACATGTGCATGAAAATGTTATAGTGAAACCAATTACATGTAGATTAATATATGCCAATAAAAATCGAAGACAAAATCAACCCAACAACAAATAGTCACAAACTTCCAGCTCTAGGTGAAACAGTGATGATATGCAAGGAAAAATGAGGACTTACTGTCTCTGTATGTGAAGTCTAGGGATGTTTTACTGAGTAGGTAGGAAACAGTTCAACCCAGTGAGGAAAAAACTCTAGGACACAGCTATCTGCTCAGACAACAAAGAAATAGATAATGGAAAATAAAAAAAAGAAAAATGAAAAAGAGATGAACAGTTAAAGCAATCCCCAAGACCTTGGATGCCAGGCTAAGAAGAGTCCAACAAGAGCCTTTGAAACAGGTTTCTGAAGAACATTTTACTCAAATCAACTTTCTTAGAATCTCTGTGGAGGGAATTTGGGCATTTTCAGTAGAACAAACAAACAACAAAACCCCATGAACTGGTTGGGGTTTAAGAGTAGGTCAGGGGAAGATGCCTGCATTTCACACGCAACATTCCCTGGGACCCAGCAAAAAGCTAAAGGCAGTGGCACCAGCAATTATAATTCTGGTATGCCTCTGAGGGATGGGAGGCTGAGACAGGAGAATCTGCAAAATTTGAAGGCCAGCTAACCCCACTGATACACTGAGTCTCAGACCCTTTCTCATGACAAGGTGGAAGGAAATGACCAAGACCCAAAGATTGTCCTTTGACTCTCCATGAATACTCTAGGGTCCCAACACCACTGACAGGTGCTCCATGACCTCACACAGGAACACATGGACTTACTTTTCCCTGACTCTTATCTCCCAACTCCTACCACACACACACAAAATGTATCTATATATAATGTATGCATGTGTGTTTGTGTGTGTGTGTGTGTGTGAGAGAGAGAGAGAGAGAGAGAGAGAGAGAGTCCAATGAATAGCCAGAGATACAAATCACTAGTCCAGATCATAGAGAACAATCAATAAATGGTCTTTAATTTAGGAAGAGCCAAAATGGAGGAACATTTTCTCAGAGGGCCATATGAACCTAGAAACAGTGATTCTCAGTCCTTTCCACTGGTGAAGATCACACCAAAGGACAGAGCAACAGGATCAATAGGTAAAAGATCAGCAAAGAAAGCATAGCCAACCAAGGAACACTAGATAGAACTTAGCAGAAGCCCCTGCAGCCTTCACTGTGAAGCCCTCTGGGTTACTTGGCTTTGAGTTTTCAGGGCAAAGTGAGCAGCTTCTGTGGGGAGAATCTGCACAGGGCAGTATCAGTACGAAGCCTGGAGCCCAGCTGTGCTCCCACCAGGATAGCTGTGCCTCATCTGCTCAGAGAAGCCCAGATGGCACAGACCACCATGTGCAAGCTCCCTGAACATCTGCTTCCCATGGAGGGGAGACCCAAAAGCTTCTCCAACTGGTAGCTCCAACTTCTCTCATGGACAGCTATCATAGATAAGGTAGGATTTGGGTTTTGGACATGGTGACTGTGCTAATTAGTTAAGGCTTCTGTCAAGTGATTCCTAGGGATGAACATTTGATATTTTGAAAGAGCATTTGAGGTGCAAGCCAACTGTAGGTCTGCTTTGCTTTCATTTGCATACTAATTTGAATATATCTCAATAACACTTGAAGCTGTATTTGAAAGCAAACTATGGCCTGGGCTGTAAGAGGAAGTATGATTCACCATGCAGGATCTGGTTAGTACCCAGGAACCAAGCACTTGGCTAGTCATAGATGACTGTGGAAAAGGCTATACAAAAAGGCTATAGAAGTTTGCTCTAACCACAAGTCCATTATCTAGCCTCATTACAGATGCTCAGCATCAGAGGAGATGCTTGAGGTATAGATGTAGGAGCCAGAACCTTCCCTTATCTGGTCATACTTTAATTCTGAGCTTGGAACCTTTCCAATATCATTATCCATATCTTTCTGTGTTTAACTGTTGATGTGTGTGTTTTTTTTTTTTTGTTTGTTTGTTTGTTTGTTTGTTTGTGTGTGTGTATGTTTGTACGTGCATGTGTTTGAGATCAGGGATCTTCCTCACTCTCCAAAAAATATTTTGAGACATCTTTTTTATTTAACCTACAGTGTGATATTTCTGGCTAGCTCGATGGTCATTGCACTCTAGGAGTCGTCCAGTCTCTAGTTCTCTGAGTTGACACTATAGTCAGGACCATTGTACCCAGCTTTTTATGTGCTTGCTGGCAGTCTGAACTCAAAATCCCCTGCTTTTGAAGAAAGCACCAATGAATGCACCTTTCAAGACCTTGACTTTCTTGATTTTTAAAGTGTTTTTTATTCATTGAGTGAGGTTGCATAATGTAGATGTAGGAATGCACATGTGCCACAGTGTGCTTGCAATGATGTCAGAGACAACGTTGTGCACTCAGCTCTTTCCCTTGATGTGGATTTGAGTTTGAATTCAGGCCATGGAATTTGTGTAGCCAGTGCTCTGAACTAGTAAACTAGCAGTTTTAATAGATCAAGGATCACCAGGGGAAGTTTTAGAAGAACAGATGCTAGACTTCATGAGACATTAAAGAAGCTATACTTCTGCAGCATCTCAGATATGGAAAGGCTCAAGGATCCCCAAAGACTGGGATGTGCATCCATATAGAGGGCTGCTTCTCTCTAGAGTTCAGGGGAAAGAAGAAGCTAGGGAAAGAAAACAGAAAACAAGCTATTATCAAGGGAATATGGACTAGATTCCAAGGGAGTGAGGTGGCACACCCTCCTCTATGATGCTCTTTTTACCCAGGTATCACTCTACTTAATTCTGTACATGGACTAAAAATAACATATCTAAATATTCTCCAGAGTTTGATTGTTAAGAAAAATTTATTAGAGCCAGCACGATCACTCAGCAAAAGTAGGCTCTTCCCAACAAACAACAAACTTACAAATATAAGTTCAACATCTTGACCACACAAAGTAGAGAACTGACCCCTGCCAGCTGTTCTCTGACCTTCACCTGTACTTCATAGCATGTGTATGTATTTGTATACACAGAGAAACACAAATAAACAAAAACTTGTTTTAAAAGACTAACCTGGGGACAGGGATGGGGTTCAGTGCCTAGAGAAGTTGCCCAGCATGCAAAGACCTTATGTTCAATCTCCATAACATGCAAACAAGAAATCAAACAAAATACAAAGCTGAAGTTAATATATTCAAAATTAGAGAGAACCCTCTTGGATCAGGTTGCCCCCTCTCAGCCTTCCTGAGACAAACAGTTCTGAGTGAACAGACAGCTCTCAAGGAGAACAGAAAAGTACCAGTGTGGGGTCAGAGCAGTGTTAACAGGATTGCCCCCAGTACTCACTTCAAGGGATTCAGTACCACAGACATAGGAACTGAGTCTTAATGCATCCTCAATTCTGGGAGGGTCCCTGAGTGATGGCAAAGTTCTCAAAATTTAAAGTGATGGCAGAAAATAGTAGTTTGTTACAAAGATTAGGATTCAGAACTCTGACTTTTAAAGCAGTGTGTGTGTGTGTGTGTGTGTGTGTGTGTGATAAAGAGAGAAGAAGAAGAAGAAGAAGAAGAAGAAGAAGAAGAAGAAGAAGAAGAAGAAGAAGAAGAAGAAGAAGAAGAGGATAAAGAAGAAGAAGAAGAACCAAGTCATAGAATCAGAAATTTCTGTTCTCCAAGGAATGCTATACAAATTTGAACCCCTCCTCAAAATAACAGTTCATAGTACCTAGCTTGGAAACTCTTCTCTTCCCTTAACAACTCTCATTACAAATGAGTCCTTTCCACACTAAGGAAAATGGAAGCTTCACCGAGGGACTAAGAGCAGACAGACTACTGGATTTCCTCCCCTGGTCTGTTATAATACTGGGATTTTCAAATTTGGTTGACACTCTGGTTAGATCTGGAATTTCTCACGAGACTTGTCTCCATATGAGACTGTGAGGGCATTGCCAAAGGGAATCACTGAGAGGCACCATGGCAGATGGTATTTTCAGTGGCAGTTCAGAAATAGAGAGATCCCGGGGGAAAATGATACTTCTTTGCCTGTCCAACTCCACAGCCTTCTGGTGTGTCTATGCAGTTGCTTCTACTGCTGCTGCTGCTGTTACCATCCTTTGCTGGCAACTAAATCTAGTTCATTTAGCCTCCAACAGCTCTCCAGGAATTCTCTTGGTCTTCATAACTGGAACTGCTAATAAATTAACCTTATAGACTGAGCCAGTACTGTGTTCTCAGTCTTTCTTATTATCTGAAAACAATTGTTGCACTACCAACCCAATAATTTTAAGCCAATATAATAGGTGAGAATGGGCTACTCACTTTTGCCTTTATTTAATATTTGACTTTCTAAAGTAGTGGTTCTTAACTCTTGGAGGTTGAACAACCCTTTCATAAGGGTCACATATCAAGTCCCCTACATATCAGATAGTTATAGTACGATTCATAGCAGTAATAAATTACAATTGTAAAGTAGAAATGAAAATAATTTTATGTCTGGGATCACCACAACAATAGAGACTATGTTGAGGGGTCAGAGCATTATAAAGTTTGAAAACCACTGATCTAGAGAAAAACAGAAAATATTATGTATTGATTTTAAATGCAAATTTGTGTATTATTTCTGGAAGGTGATATATCCACTATATCAAACACTTTACAAATGTAATATTTCATTTTCTATGGATGCTGTTTGAACAATTAATTCTAAATATTGAGGCCTGAGGTCAACCTGTAAGATGTTTTCAATTGTAAAAATTTAAAATGATCAGTGTTTCTAATAACAATAAATTAGTTGAAATGAATATGGTAGATTCATGTTAATTACAAAGAAAAACTGTCAGTATCCTACAGAGTGAATGCCAAGGGTTTCTCAAGATATATACTGTACTGTGAGCTCGAGAATTGGCTCAAGAGTTAGAGCACTTGTTACCCTTACAGAGCAGTGGAGTTGAGTTCCTAGCAACTGCCTGCAGTGCCCTCTTCTGGCCCATGTAGGCATCCATACTCACATGATCAAATAGTACTCCCCTCCACATACACATAAATAAAAATAAAATAAATATTTTAAATTTCAAAACCAACACATATAAACTGATAAAATTATGTATTGTTTTTGAGGTTTTGCCTGTAAAGAATTAGAACTTTCAGTTTTTAAGTATAAAATAGGAGGTCTTTTAAAATTACAGATTATAAAGGAAGTAAGAAACAAATTCAGTTGAAACAAACGGTATTATGTGGACCTTCATTTACCCTCTTAGTATCTTCCATTCCCTACAATTCAATTTGACACATAAAGGGAATTGAAGACAGAGAGACAGAGAGCATGAACAGACAGAGAAAGACAGAGAGCATGAGCTTCCATCTGTTTTCCCAGAAACCAAGTTAAGGCCTGAAGAGTTTTCTATATGAAGAACAGGAAGAGAGGACAGAGAGTGGGGAGAGAGAAAGAGAGAGGAGAAGGAGGAGAGAAAAGATATAAACTTCCTAGTTTTGCAAGTGAACTTTCAAAACATGGATTATGAAAATAGCTAGGAACATGCTCTGTCAGTCCTGGAGACTTCCTAAAGCTCACAAAAGTCATTTCCTATTCTCCTGTCAAAGTCAGTGAAAGAGAAAGCCAGAAGCTAGTGGTAGGATACTGTAAGAGGCAAGGCAGTAATCAGGGATGGGGTGTTAGACACATGTTGGAATTCCCTCTACCACCAGTCCACTACCGCTGCCATGTTTGCCTTTGAGCTCTCTTTCTCTCTTTCTTTCTTCCTTTCTTTCTTTCTTTCTTTCTTTCTTTCTTTCTTCCTCCTTTCCTCCTTTCTTCCTTCCTTCCTTCCTTCCTTCCTTCCTTCCTTCCTCCTTTCCTTCTTCCTTCCTTCCTTCCTTCCTTCCTCCTTTCCTTCTTCCTTCCTTCCTTCCTTCTTCCTTCCTTCCTTCCTTCCTTCCTCCTTTCCTTCTTCCTTCCTTCCTTCCTTCCTTCCTTCCTTCCTTCCTTCCTTCCTTTTTTCCTTCTTCCTTCCTTCCTTCCTTCCTTCCTTCCTTC